>NC_136498.1:90753938-91251438 GCF_053919585.1 Euprymna scolopes
CAATTACCGATTCCGTTCTAAATTTCCGATTTTGATACGATTCTTGATTCCGCCTTCGATTTTTTTAAATTCATAAATATTTACTTCGAGATTTGTGTGTTTTTCTTTTTTTTTTTTTGTAAATTTTCAAATTATTACATAAACCATATGGAATCCATATTAAATAGAGAAATAGTCAACCACCTCAGCAGAAATAATCTTCTTAGTGACACGCAATATGGTTTCCGTTCTGCAAGATCTTCCGCAGATGTGCTAACGGCTATATCTCATAGGATTAGTGGATCTCTTGACAAAGGCTTCCTTTCCTGGGCAATTGCTCTTGACATATCAAAGGCCTTCGACAAGGTATGGCATAAAGGCCTACTTCACAAGATCTCCAGCTACGATATAACTGGAAATATTCTCTCTATCATTAAATCATTTCTCTCTGATAGACCCATAAGAGTAGTGGTCCAAGGATGGAATACTGCTGCCATATCTGGGAAGGAGCTGCCAAAAAAGCCTATCCTGCCTTGATAGAGTACAAAATAGACTTCGTGGCTTAGTGGGGGATGCCTTTTTCTCTTCCCTGCAACCTCTCTCCCACAGAAGAGACGTTGCTAGCCTATCTTTGTTTTCTCGTTATTGCCATGGCAGGTGCTCGTCTGACCTCCAATCTCTGGTCCCCCTCGCCAATCTTTTACAAAAAACACCCGTCTAGCTGAATCCACTGTCAAAAACTTTTCCCACTCTTTATCTATGCCTAAATCAAAACGTAGATTCCATGAACAAAGCTTCTTTCTTAGAAGTGCACGCCTGTGGAACTCTGTTCCGTCTGCCTGATTCCCTCCTGACTACAACTTGGATGTCTTCAAGTCCAACGTAAAAAAATTCCTAATGAACCGCCCCCTTAAGTAAACACTTTAAATATCCACACTAACGTACTGTACTTACGCGTATATTTTTTCTCAAACGCATTCTTTGAAATTGATTGAAAATTGTAAGACAACACAAGATTTATTTTGATTTTAAAACAAAGCCAAATTTTGTCAGTTCGTCGTAAATGAACAACATGAAAGGTTTCATAAACATTTGCAAATTGTCGACGATTGATAGACAAAATGAGAATTCTGGGCCTTCTCTCTATGAATGAAATTAAGGTGTTATTTTAGTTACTAACTGGATTACCCGACGTTGCTCGGAACCATATAAACAATGAGAGAATTGATTTTGAATATAATTGTTATTCTTTGGAGAGAGGGATTTTTAATGTGTATGTATCATTTGCTCTTTCTAGGAAAATGATATTTTACCTACACTAGGACGGCTATTACACATATGAAATAATTGCACCTTCCCTAGGACAGGTAATTTACAGAATGTATATGAAATAATTTTACCTTTTTGGGACGGTTAATTTACCACACATATTTAAAATATGTTTACCTACTTTCAGACGGGTAATTTATATACATATATGAAACAATTTTACATACTCTCAACAGGTATTGTACTACCATGATTTCAAGAAAAATGAACTCATTTTTAGAAGATGGATTATTCGGATTTCCAAATTAATACATAATACATTGTGTTGGTTAATGAGTTCGCAACCCTTGCTTCATCATAAATTTCAACATTACTGCGTTTCTTTCCTCCTTCACTATCGGCATTATTATTGTAAGAAAAATTGTAATTTTTGAAAGATGTCTTAGCAGAATTTTAAAATTAATGCATAGATACATTGACAAAATTAAGTGATTAGACAACCCTTGCTTCATTATCAAATTTTAGATTACTCTGTTTCATTTTTCCCCACTACCGACAATCAAAATTCTTTGGAAAAAAATGTCATTTTCAGAAGATTACTCAGCCGTCTTTACAAACAAATAAACGAATCTTGAGAAGCTTTGTGATTAGGCAACCCTTGCTTCACTACAAACTTCCACACTACTGTAGTCTTTCCCTGCCTACTACTGACAGCATCCTTTGAAGTGAAATGATATCATTTCTTGACCATAACTCAGCGGGTTTTCCAAAAAAATTACATAAATGCATTGATGCGAATGATTATAAGGCAACTTTTACATTACCACGATTTCAATATGAATATAGTCCCCCCCTTACACATTATTAAGAGAAATCATGTAATTTCCGGAATATGATTCCATCGTTATTCCATATTTTTAGAATATGACATTATGAGAGATTGCACCACCCCAAAATGGACATTACTCTCTCCCGCCCCACCCCAAAAGTGGAGGTTTGTTAATTCATAGAGAACTCTAAAGTACGTAAAAAAGCAACATAATCATAATGTGACGTCATTCGCAGAAGTTAACATTGAAAATTCAGAAAAACATTGTTGATCACCTACAGAAACTGATAAATTGTCTGCGTTTATTAGTTCATTGCAAACAGACTAATCAATTACCTCACATTGCGTTATTATTTAAATTTCTAGGATATGTTACTAATTTCGACAATCATTTTTCATAATTTTAACCCACATTATCGCCACCTCTTACGAAAAACAATAACATTGATGTATTGTCTGTGTTGCTTATTTCATTACAAACACACCAATCAATTAACTCACATTTCGTCATTTTTCATAATTCTTGGATATGTTACTAAGTCCAACAATCATTTTTCATAATTTTAATCGACATTATCGCACCCCCTTACGAAAATAATAACTTTAATATATAGTCTGGACCGATTAATTACAAACGAACCAACCAATCAACTTACATTTCATCATTTTTCATATATTACTAATTTCGACAAGCATTTTTTTATAATTTTAATCCATATTATGCCCCCTTACAAAAATTATAATTTTTATATATCATCTGGATTGTATTTCATTACAAACACACCTATCGATTTATTCTTCACAATTCTTGGATATGTTACTAATTTCGACAGTCATTTTTTATATTTTTAATCCACATTATCGCCTACACCTTACTAAAATAATAACTTCGATATATTGTCTGGGCCGATTATTTCATTACAAACAGACCAATCAATTAACTCACACTCCATCATTTTTCATAATTCTGGGATATGTTACTAATTTCGACAATCATTTTTTTTATAACTTTAACGCACATTATTGCCCCTCCCTTATGAAAATAATGATTTTGATATATTGTCTGACGTTATCGCCTACCCCTTACTAAAATAATAACTTTGATATATTGTATAGGCCGATTATGTAATTACAAACGCACCAATCAATTAACTCACATTTCATCATTTTTCATAAGCCTTGGATATGTTACTAATTTCGGTAATTATTTTTTTATAACTTTAATGCGCATTATTGTCCCTCCCTTATGAAAATAATAATTTTGATTTATTGTATAGGCCGATTATTTAATTACAAACACATCAATCAATTAACTCACATTTCACCATTTTTCATAAGTCTTGGATATGTTACTAATTTCGGTAATTATTTTTTATAATTGTAACATACATTATCGCTGTACGAAAAAAAATAATGTGGATATATTGTCTGGACCGATTATTTTATTACAAACGCACCAATCAATAAATTAACATTTTATGATTTTTCATTATTCCTGGATATGTTACTAATTTCGACAACCATTTTTCATAATTTTAACCTACATAATTTTAACCTCCCTTATAAAAATAGTAACTTTGATGTATTGTCTGAGTTATTTATTTCATTAAAAACACATTAATCGATTTATTTACCTTTCATCATTTTTCATAATTCTTGGATATGTTAATAATTTCGACAATCATTTTTCATTTAACCCACATTATCGCAACCCCCCTTACGAAAATAATAACTTTGATACATTGTCTGGGTCGATTATTTCATTAAAAAATACCAATCAATTAATTCACATTTCCGCATTTTTCATAATTCTTGGATATGTTACTAATGTCGACAATCATTTTTTTTTATAATTTTAACCAACGTAATGCCCCCATCCGTGCGAAAATAATAACTGTCTGGGTTTATTATTTCATTACAAACAAACCAATTATTAACTCACATTTCATCATTTTTAACAGTGGCGTGAGGCTTACAGAGCCAGTCCCAGAAAGGACTGGAACACTTTACGTTTTAGACATTAATTTATTTAATGTATATTTATAACAGTGTGGTGGGGGATTAGAGGATAATTCTTGGATATATTAATAATTTCCACAATCGTTTTATTTAGCCCCCCCTTACAAAAATAATAACTTTGATATATTGTCTGGGCTGATTATTTCATTAAAAACACCAATCAATTAACACATTTCATCATTTTTCATAATTCTTGGATATGTTACTAATTAAGACAATAATTTTTCATAATTTTAACCCACATTATCGCCCCCCACCCTTACGAAAATAATAACTATGTAATAATGTCTGTTAAAAATATACAGGAAATAAAGTAATGTTTAAATCGTAAACTGTTTCAACCATTTCCGACACTGGCTTCTTATAACCCACTACACTGTTATATACATTAAATAAATTCATGTCTAAAACGTAAAGTGTTCCAGCCCTTTCCGGGACTGGCTCTGTAGGCCTCACGCCACTGTTAAAAATATGAATGAATGTATTAATGTTTTACTCGTAAACGGTTTCGGCTATTACACTGTTTTAAAAACATGCAGGAAATAATGTAATGTCTAAATCGTAGACTGTTTCAGCTTTTAATATTAGTAATTTTGAGATCGTAAACTGCTTCAGCTGTTTCCGGGCCTGACTCCGTATTCCCACTTTTTAAAAAAAATATATATGAAATAAAGTATTTTTGAGATCATAAACTGCTGCTTCCGCCATTACCGGGGTTTACTCCATATTCCTCTTCCCACCTCTTAAAATATATGCTGTGTCGGTTATTTTGTATTTTTTATTTTGAGAGAAGGTAATGCCTGGTAAAAAAAAACTATATTACGCTTACTTGGCCTTTTGGCTAAGATCAAAGTGTAGTTACTGTTCTGGTAATTTCAGCGAAATCATCTCCATAAACAGAAAAAGTGGTGGTAATGCTTAGGAGAAAGAACAGGCACTAATTCACCACACCCCAACCTCACCTAAAAGAAGAAGGTTTGGTAATTCCTGGCAGCCTCCAGAGTACGTTTTAAAGCAAAATAATCGTGCTTGCCCCCCCCCCATCATCAACACATGACGTCACTTCCGGAAAATGACTCAGCATACACATTACCTTCAATTGTAGAATGACGATACGAAGGCAACAGTTACAAAAATCGATGATGTTCTTTATTTCATTTGACCGGTCGAATGATTTGACGTCAGCAATTCACAGTGGTTCTACATGGTTAAACTTCTACCTCTTCGCCTCTGATTGGACCCTCCTTTGACCATGTCAGCTCTTTCCAACCGACTCTGCTGACTGCTCGAACCTGACTGCCCGACTGCTCCACTCTTCTAATCTGCTAATCCTAGCTCCTATTATTGAGAAATCCCCTTTTTGCTATGACGTCAGATGTGTGGTCCCAAGATGTGACCAACTCACGTGGCTAAACACTGTTTCCAAAACATATATCTACAAACAAAGAATTCTCAACTAACCTATTTTTACAATATATTTTTAATTTGTTTTGTTCATTCTATTTAGCTGACCTTTTTAATTCAGTTTTCATAAAAAATGAACAATCAATTCTTTTTACAATACAAACAATATCGAACTATTTTATATGGAATTTAGCAATAGCGAAATTCTAACATTCCAATTCTAAATCTATTTCTGAACGTTGCTTACAAGGTTCGAGTCTCGGCTTATCCTAATCTCATTTTCCACTTATCTAATGTTCTTCTTATTTACAGGAAAAGGAGACAGCCCTTTTTGTAACACCTTAATGCAATGACTTTGTCCACAATACATTGCAGTCTACATTGCAAAGTAGAGAACCTAGTGTTAATTTTATAAAATTAGTTTTATACGATGGCTTGAATTAAAGTTTAAAACGCAGAAGTCAAGTACCATGGTTCAATTGTGCCCTAAACAGAACCTTCATTCTAACCAAGCCCCTATCATATCAAAGAAACTACTGTTGATATGTCTGCTTTTACGTGGGTGTTGTGATAATAGCTTTTCTATGATTCTAAATTATGATGAACAGTCTAAGAAATAGAGAGAGTGCATATACCAGCAATATATATTTATAGTCCTTATCTCTACTTCTTTAAAGACTTTTCACACTGGCTTGCTTAAAGAATCGATCAAACTATTAAAAAGCATTTTACGTTTTTCGTGATTAGCCTCTATTTTAAAAAAAGACTAGCCTGACGTAATGGGGCCCCAAAAAGAATTATAGATTATTTCACTCAAATTTATATTAGCACCTGATCTTCCACTTTAAATTCTAAACTGATTGATTTTCTTTCTGCCACGTGTTTTAAGGTTTTCACACGTAATCACGTAATATTTCATTTTGGAACAGTGATTTAACTGAAAGTGTTAATATACAAATTTGCCATTATTATTATTATTATTATTATTATTATTATTATTATTATTATTATTATTATTATTATTATTATTATTATTATTATTATTATTATTATTATTATTATTATTATTATTTGCATATCGTTTTTGTTTTTGTTTTTTACAGCAAAGCAAATCAATTTAATAACCCATAATTATGAGAGTGAAAATTCGTTGATTATTAATTCAATCTCAGGCAACGTTAGGTCTCTCTGCTAGTAATAGTTAATTTTCTTTAACAACAAAATAGTTATAATTGCGAATTGAGGAAAACATAAACGTATACAAAACAAAAGCAATGATATTTCTGAATTTTGGAGATGAATATTGGCTATTTGTATTATAATTCATTGGACTACTGTTCTCATCTTGATTTTCACGTTTCCGTCCATATAACCTCTGACCTTCTTCAGGTGTATCTTGTCGAACTCGGAAATTTGGACGGAATTTCGAGCGGAACCCTTTATTTACTTCACGGGGGTAGCGTGCTCTTGTTCCGCCAGTCATTACTGGATAGAGGTTCTAAGTAATTTACAAATGTATATTTCGGCCGCCCACACTAAGGATTGAACCTCCAACCTCCAGGAGAATATCACTTTTACAATTGATTTCCCAGTACTCTAAGCACTGCGCCACGGTTCCTTGCGGACAATTCTAGTACGAATTATAGGAGCCTTAATCCTATTTTTTAGTTGTAAATATCACCATTTATTACTAATTATTGCTATATATTAATGTATATCTATCTCTATATTTATTACTTGTATATATTAATGTTTTTACTTATTAATTGTATATATTATCTATTGTTTATAATTACTGGTTCCCATATCGTATTGAACTCTATACTAGGCCTACTTAGCAGTTGGTTATTCCCCAGCATATATGCTGCTTCTTTCAGTCCTCTTACTTTCCACCGTTCCTCTCAGTCTATACTTTTTACTTCGTCCCATAATAGTAGATGGATTCCCTTTTCTTTCCAGACATGGTTAGTTATACCTGACTTTTCAGTCTCTCCACGTACTATGGCTTTTCGATGTTCTTTCAACCGTACTTTTAACGGACGACAGGTTTCACCTCTGTATAGTTTTTCACATTTACATGGGATTTCATATACACAGTTCTTAGCCATGTTTTTTCTGTAGGGGGCTTACTCTCACAAGCTGTTTACAGAGAGTTGAATAACTTCTGAATACAGTCCTGATGTCATATGGGTTCCATATTCGTTGAAGTTTTTCAGACAAGCCCTTCATATATGGTATACAAACTGTGGTGAGTTTCTGAGTAGTGTCATTTTGTTTGGTCCAGATTTCTTGAAGCTGATGTCATGCTCTTTGGATTGATGTTTCTGTGGAGGGTCTCTCTTAAACAGTCCATCTACTCTTGATATGCACTGATGTTACCACATATTGCTTTTACTCGGTGTTGTAGGCAACGGAGATTCATTTTTTACATTATATGAATGGTGAGAGTTATAGTTTAAGTGAAAGTTGGTTTTCGGTATACAGATGACATGTGCGAGGAAGATAATTTATTATTATGTTCTTTTTCCATTGTGAACTGTATAGTTCGTCAGATCGACTTCACATGGTCTAGTAACGTTTGAACATCTTCCTGATGGAACCAGAGACAGTGGTAATGTATAAATTATTATAGAAAATAATTTTTTTTTTTTAAATATCAAAAAACTTTTTTCAAAAATTCAGAAATGTCATATCAATTCGGTACGGACCAGAAATATTATCGCAGATTGATGACAAAACCTTGATACCTAGACATATCCTATAATAGAATACCTAGACATAGCCTATAAGACAGAATTTAAGGAGGTTAAGTCTCGCCAAATTAAAAAATTAAAAAATCTAAAAGCTAAGGGCGTAAGATTCCAGGTCCACCATTCACCAATAAGAGCCATTTTCAACCAAAGTAAATGTCAGCTGACGCCCTCTGAAGAATCACTGATAAACAAAGGTCTCAATTTCGCCACAACCATAAAGCGGATTCTATACTTAGATAGGATAGCTCCAATAGAGGAGGCAGCCTTGAATAAACCCAAAGCACAAGCAGATGAAGTGAGACAAGCACCTGAGAATTCAAAGCCTCTAAAACCGAACCTCTTAAAGGAGAAGTATTGGCTATTTGAATTTTTGGTCAAGTTTATTTTTTAAGCAAGAGTAAACAAGTAAAAGTAATTTAAACAGATAATATGGGCGTGCGTAGTCGCCTGTAAAAACAATATCTCCTTTAAAAACGGTCATAAAATGTGTTTTCAATCGATACTTATTCAATAATGGTCCAATTATCCTACCTTGCAAAAATGAGTTTTCCGGGTACGAGTTTTCCGATCGCGAGTTTTCCGGGCACTATCTGATCACCACATCCTCTAAAATATTTCATGTTTCCTTATATTTTGCTTGGTTTTGAAACAAGTAAAAATATGAAAATCTCACAACTTTATCAAAAACTTATATATGATAAAAGAGCAAACATTTAGCAGTTTGTTAACTAAAAAATTTTTTTATTTACATTGAAAATATCCCAAACATATGAGACTCTACTTTAGGCGATTATCGGCGATTATCGTGAGCACACTAAAACGTGATTTCAGAATTTAGAATGGGGGTTCAGTTGTGCATATAAATATAATGTAAAATAATTCCAATTCCAATACATTCTAACTTTTTAAGCAGTTAATTTATTTTGACCACTAATTCTAAGTCCGATCAACAAAACCAGAAAACCACATGTAATTGTTTTATTTTTTGTATAACCACCCAAATGTAGGGTTAGTAGTAGGAAATGGGCATGCCTTTTATAACTTTCAACAATCACATATTTTATACTAAAGTTTGATTTGAAACATTAACATTACCAAGATTTAAAACAAATAAACATGGTTTCATGTCCTTAAAACATTGATCAATAAGGTGTGAGCATTTTGCGTTAAATTATGAAACTTAATGTTTGCTGCTTTATTTTATTTTTACCATTAATTTTTCAAGTTGTTTGCATGTAACCACCTAAAAATGGAGAATCGTGTTTTTCTTTTTTTAGGTACATTAGAATATAAGTTAGATGTTTAAAAATAATAAACGTGGTTTTACATACGTAATTGTATGTTTATTGGCTAGATAAATGTATAAAGATGCTGGTTAAAATATACTTTTTTCATTTTTATTCTTTTAGAAATAATATTTTCTGGTCGGCCAACGTAGAGATTTATCCAAAATTTATTTTTGTTTTAGAATCAAAACATCGACTTCAGGGATTCCAAAAATAATAAATGTGGTTTTTCATATGTAATTTTATGTTTATTGGCTTGATAAAACTGTAAAAATAAGGGATTTTTCGGTATAAATGTTGGGCTTATGGCGTAATAAAATTTAGCGAACTGGCGTACTGAAATCTGCGTGCTGGCGTGCTTAAAATTAATTTTTTTTACACAGACATCACCACATTATCAAGGCCAAGAGGTCACTCGAGGATAAGGGTTAAAGAGTGTACAGTAGAAATTGGACAATATAGTAATCATTAGTAATGGAAATTCGGTAAATTTGATAACTTATATGGAACGGCTCATCAAGAACTTATTTAGGTTAGACTTGAAGACAACCATATTGTAGTCAGCCGGAAAGCAGGAAAACGGAAGACAATTCCACAGGCGTGCAGTTCTAAGAAAGAAGCTTTGTTCATGGAATCTACGTTTAGATTTAGGCACAGATAAAGAGTGGAGGGGATTATTGATAGTGTTTTCCGCTAGACGAGTGTTTCTTGTGAAAGTTTGGCGAGGGGGGACCATGAAATGAAAATAACGATACATCAGGTACAAACTTGCAACATCTCTTCTGTGAGATAGAGGTTGAAGAGAAGAGAAAAGGACATCTACGAGGCTACGAAATTTATTTTGAACTCTATCAAGGTAGGACAAGTCCTTTCTAGCAGCTCCTGCCCAGATTTGGCAACAGTATTCCATCCTTGGACGTGCCTGGCTCTTATATAGATAGAGAATTGCATCAGCAGTGAGATATCTACTGGATCGATAGAAAGATCCCACCATTTTTCCAGCGGCCTTGGCAAAAGATTTGATGCACATGTTCCATTTAAGATCAGGAGCAACTGTCAAGCCCAAAAGCTTGTCAAAACTTGAGACCTCCTGAAGACGAGAACCATTCATTTCAATTGATGCCAGATGTGGATCAGAATGTTGATAATGTAAAGAGAAAAGCTTGGTTTAAGATGCATTAAAAGTAACCAGCCACTCCTTTCCCCATTGTACCACGTGCTCAAGATCAGAGGAGAGAGAATCGGAGATAACTTGGTCGTTTGCTGTCTTAGATGTGCTACCATAAATGGTAGTGTCATCAGCATAAATATCTACAAATGATGTAAGGATGTGATTTGGAAGATCATTAATGTAGATCAGGAAAAGAGTTGGGCCCAGGATGGACTCCTGAGGGACTCCAGCATTAATACTGTGAGCTTCTGATTTTTGCCCCTCAACTACTACTCTTATGAAGCGATCAGAAATAAATGATTTAATAATTGAGAAGATATTTCCAGCTATACCATAGCTGGAGATCTTATGAAGTAAACTTTTATGCCATACCCAATCAAAGGCCTTAGATATTTCAAGAGCAATTGCCCTAGAAAGGTTGTCTCCGTCGAGAGATTCGCTAATCCTATGAGATATAACTGTAAACATATCTGTTGTAGATCTAGCAGAACGGAAACCATATTGAGTGTCACTAAGAAGGTTATTTTTATTTAGATGGTTGATTTCTTCTGTATTTTACACAGATTCCAGCAACTTACTCATGACGCACAGAAGACTTATTGGCCTGTACTGAGAGGGGGGTGAGCGATCACCTGGATTCTTTAACGCAGGGCATACTGATGAGATTTTCCAGGGTGATAGGAAGCTATTCTCCTTAAGACAACGTTTTACCTGACGA
Organism: Euprymna scolopes; assembly: GCF_053919585.1. Classification (NCBI taxonomy): domain Eukaryota; kingdom Metazoa; phylum Mollusca; class Cephalopoda; order Sepiida; family Sepiolidae; genus Euprymna; species Euprymna scolopes. Next base: position 90,765,367 of record NC_136498.1, read on the forward strand.
TTGGTATTGCAAAATAAGAAAACAATTCTAATAAAAAAAAAAAAAACCTGGACTCGATTCTTAGCGACACTCTCCGCTCTAACCAGTTTCCATCCGGTTCTCAACGACTCGACTCTCTCACATATCTTAACTCCTGACCTTATATAATCTCATTTATGCAAATTAATGCGCATTCAAACCTGCTGATTCATCGCCTTCTCGTCTCCCATCGCTCGATTTTCGAGTCCGCACATGCAGCCCACCTCCGTGACTGCAGTCACACTCAATTTTCACTACACTCCCCCCTGATCTCATGATCATAAACTGGGTAAGGGAGTAGTATCCATCTTTGCTAGACACAGGTAGCGCTCAACACTTCGCTAGACACACCTAGCGCTCAACACTTCGCTAGCCACAGCTAGCGCTCAACACTTCGCTAGACACACCTAGCTCTCAACACTTCGCTAGCCACAGCTAGCGCCCAACACTTCGCTAGACACAGCTAGTGCTCAACACTTCGCTAGACACACCTAGCGCTCAACACATCGCTAGACACACCTAGCGCTCAACAGTTCGCTAGCCACAGCTAGCGCCCAACACTTCGCTAGACACAGCTAGCGCTCAACACTTCGCTAGGCACACCTAGCGCTCAACACTTTGCTAGACACAGCTAGCGCTCAACACTCCACTAGACACACCTAGCGCTCAAGACTTTGCTAGATACACCTAGCTCTCACTACTCTCCGACAAAGACAGATACTATTTAGCAAAAGTGGGGCTACACGGCTAAACACAGAAATTAATTTTTAAATTTCTCATTTAAAAACGACTTTACATACAAGTCGACTCAATCGCATTGTAATTTGTTTTAACAGCGACTACTTTTTCTTCAAAAACCAAATCGACTTGAATTGTACTCTCGCCAAAATAACTATCGTTAAAAAATGACACTTTTTTCTCCTTTTCAGCACCACACGATTTCATGTTAAATAACTTTTAAATGCATACAAGTCGTCCGAATCACATTTTACGTTCTTTTAACAACGACGACGTTTTTCAAACAATAAAATCCGACTCGAATTGTACTTTTATAAAATAATTTTCGTTTAAAATCGATTTGTTTTATACACAACAGGACTTCATTTTGAAAAACGAATCCAATGAATTCCACTGGGATTAACACACATAAAGACAAAAATATGTCCGACTCACTTCATTTCTTCAACCTTCGCAGTTTGACACGACTCATTCAATTCTCTCTTTGACAACGATTTTTCAATTTTCAACGCGACTTTTAATTTTCCAGGTACGATGCAAATCATTAAAAATTTCCCATTTCATTTCGGCCGCATTGGTTCCATATTTAAAGCCAAAATAGCTAATAGAAAAAAACCTGGACTCGATTCTCAGCGACACTCTCCGCTCTAACCAGATTCCATCCGGTTTTCGAGAACTCAACGGCTCGATTCTCTCAAACATCTTAATTCCCGGCCTTATATTATCTCATTTATGCAAATTAATGCAGAATCGAACCTGCTGATTCGTAACCTTCTCATCCCCCATCGCTCGAGTTTCGAGTTCGCACATGCAGCCCACCTCCGTGACTGCAGTCACACTCAATTTTCACTACAACAATGTAGGGAGAGAATAGTTAGGAAAGCTCGTCCTGTGTCAGGAATGAGTTTCTACATAATAACACACAATTTAGAAAAGCATTTTTGATATTAGGAGGGATTTCTGTTAACTATTCTGTACTTTCCCTCTTAGAAAAAAATTTTCATATTTTCTTCTTACGTTTGATCGATTATTTAAAATAGAACATTTATATTTCATACTTTTTTTTAAATGGTCTAATTTCGAAATATTAGGGCTCTTATTATACTATTAGTATAACTAGACGTTTAAAGCAGTTCAAAACGGGAAAAGTTATATCCCTTTTATTTAGAATGATTACTTTCTTATAAATTAAACTTAGAGCATTATCGTAACAAATTAATCATAGCTTTGAGATGACGTTTTAGATTAATGATTAAGGACATGTTTCAACAGGTGAATTCATTATGTAATTTATCCTTCGAAAACGGTTTTAAAGGAATCCCATTTAGGACCATATGAACACATGGCGTTCAAAATCCAATGACCTAACAAAGATTGGACGCTCGACGATTATGGTTAATTGGTTCCAGTTGCACTGTGAAACAAAGCATGATTGAAACATTCTTTGATTAGTGACGGCCTAACAAGAATCTGTGAACATTGAATTTGAAAACGACTATGCTGCACCCAGCAGGAACAAAACCCTACGTTATTGTGTTCCACAGAAGAGTAGTTTTAAGAAATCAATTTTTCTCATGAAACTCATATGAAGTTTTTATACTAACAGTCAGTTTAAGTGATTCTTTTATACAATGAATATATTCAATAAATATTTGCCATATAAAACACTTGTTGGAACACATGTATATACAACAAGCCATCCGGATATGTATTTAAAACGAGAGAATTTCAGGTGTTTATGGTTCGTCTGCTAAGCACATATAATATAGTTTATTAACCTATCAACAGTGTTAAAAGCATATACACACGGAACCGTTGCGATTACGGTGAATATAAACATTACACAATAGTTATGAAAAATAAACGTAGTAACAGTCATGTAGTTCACAATTTCATTACCATATTCTCGCTTGTATTAATAAAGAGGTCTCGTTGATATCTCTACTAAACCACTGGATGTAGCTTATAATTAACTGTTACTATAATTGTAACTAAAATCTACAGTAATCTTAGCTGTGTCACTCGGACTATTTTCTGTATAGATACAATGTTTTGTCCCTGACCTTAATGACTGCCTATAAATACGAATTCCGAATCGCCACGTAATAAGTGTTTCTCTTTACCTCCAAGACGACTGCCTATGTCTAACCTGTATGCTAAATAGGAAAAAAAAGGAAAAACTTTTTTTTCTTTTCTCCCAAGCTAAAACATTACTTGAAACTCTAAATCCTAATGAAACTCTACTGTATTCTGTAAGTTAATAACCCCGTCCCTTGAAAGCTAACAATCTTCCCCCCTCTAGCTGCCACTAAAACTCTACATTACACACGCCTTAGTACTGGAATCCTTAGCCTCCAGCTCCTAAGCTTCACATGCTAACCGCCTAACAGTCATCACTAAATATCTATACATTTCTACCTCTAAGACATACATTAGAGTTCATTCTTATCCAGTTTGGTACTTACCAACCAGAGTATGCACTCAGATGCAAAGCAATCTTCATTACATAACAGTGCTTCTTCCTAGATGGTTCTGCAACGATCAATGCAAAACCAAATCTGATACTCCCTGTTATGCAAAACGCTCGATGACTCTTGAATGAAAACTGAAATTATCTTCCTTCAATAGTAGAAACACACTAACACTTACAACTTCTATCAATTCGCATCTACTGAAAACTTGCCAAAATATCTTATACATACGGAAAATGCCATGACTTAAAATTTACCTCCAGTTATACCCGTACTGTACTGCACCTACATCTTAACCCTCCTGTAATCTTAAATATACAGTGACTGGGCAAAATTCTTAGCTCAATTCGTAATACCTACTCACACTATAATGTTATCCTGCACCTAAACTAACATATAAATTTAAAAAAAATGGAAAAATCTAAAGGTAAAAGTCTTAATCCACACTAACGCCTTTCTAACAAGCCTGCTCACATAATTGCTCCCACTACATGAGTTTTTTTTCTCCTTAGTAACAATGAAATAGCAATGTTCCTAAATCACTTTGAGGAGTGTAACTATTCATTAGATATATAGCCTCTACAAACTAACCCTGTAACATTAACTAACCACGCGAGGTCGCAGAAATACATTGATTAGGACCCAGGTGCGGAGCAAACCCTCTCAGGGCTAATGGACCCAGTAGATCTGCTCAAATCACCCGTCTAGGAGAAGGAAAACTCTGACACTAAACCTAAGGGGAGGGAAGCCTCTCCAGTCTTGGATGACAACCTTCCTAGAGCTGGTGACTCAAACAAATTACCGATCTGCAAACCTAAACTGCTTAAGAAGTAGATAAGCTCTGTCTATCGCCCGCCTTCCATACTCCTTCTTTGCCTATTAGTCAGGCGCAGAGACACTATCACAGTGATTCGACAAAACACTTAGTGGTAGATCTTGTTTCTTGTCTATGGCAATGAACGCCGTTTTTCCCACTGCCGACACATCCCTCCCCTCCAAATTGGGCACTTGGGAGTGCTTGAATACCACACATGCCTCTGCAATTAGATTGGGGTGATCTTCTTCTGATGGATTGATGGTACCGGATTGACAGTTCCTGACTGCTGTTTCCGACTGATAGTACAGAAGCCCTAACTCTGGTAGCGTTTAGAGCGGCTGCTCCATCAACAGTTGTATAATATCGGGATGTTTGTAGTGCCATGTCGCGCATAGAAAGGGACCCTGCACTTATTCCCGATGGGCTTTCATGAGGCCACAGTCCTAGTTGAAGAAAGGTCAGCTGATGGTCTATTTGTGTTGCATGTCTGATACCCTGCATAACCTCTTGTTCAGCTCCCCCTTACCTAACTGAAACTCTTTAAAAACATGATGACAGTACAATAAAAATAAGCTTAAACCAGGCCTAGGAACAAACAAATCCAACTTGCCTCCTCCCTTGAGGTTTGCTTTCACGAACATCCGTGGGCTTAGAACTAATTTAGCTGATGTTGAAGCATTTCTCCTAAAAAAAACCCTTGATATCTTAGCACTAAGTGAAACTAACCTACACTCCTCCATCACCTCTAACTAATTTAACATGCCTGGCTATCTCCCACTCTGCCGTAAGGACTCTGACAGACATATGCACGAACTTGGAGTCTACATTCCTAACACCCTCCCCTGGACTAGAGAAACAAACCTAGAATCGGACGATCAAGCCTTTATGTGCTTTAGACTAAACATGCAACATAATATTAATTAGTTTTATTTTCTCTACCGCTCTCCCTCCACCCAGGACTGCACCATAATAAACAAAGTATCTGACAGCATAGACACAGCACTCTCCCTCGACACTAGAGCACAAGTACATGTATTTGGTGACTTTAATGTCCACCCCAAAAACTGGCTTGGATTCTCTACTTACACAGATGCAGCGGGCAGCACAACACATAGCTTCGCTATATCTCACTCCCTATCACAAATGGTTACGTTTCCAACCCGTTTCCCTGACCAGCAAGAACAACACGCATCACTTCTAGATCTGTATCTGACATCAGTTCCCGATGATTGTATAACAAATTCTGACAGCCCACTCGGGAACGCTGATCATGCAGTGATAATGGTCGAAATCGCCCTAAACTCTAGACCCAAAACTGCAAAGCCAATGCTCAAAACAACGAGATATTATAAAAAGGATGACTGGGAAGCCATCAGACATGCCTCATGGGGAGATATTTTTCTCTTCCTGCTGAACAGTTCGCAAATGAATGGTTCAAAACAACAACTGAAGCACATATTCCCATGCGGAAATTTTATAGCAAGCCCCACTCTCCTCAGTGGTTTACTTCTACTTGCGCAACTGCCATTGCTCAAAGTCAGCATGCATACTACATATTTAACCGACATAAGTCCAGTTCAAACAGAAACAAGTATATAAAAGCTAGAAATAACGTTAAGAAAGAAATAGCGACAGATAAGAGAGAATTTACTGAAACCGCTAAAAAACACATCGAATCACAAAAATTAGGAACTCGTGACATTGGAAAATCTACAAAAGTGTAGTAAATAATGGGCAATAAACAATTCCCCCCACTAACCAACAATCACGAGGTTGTTTGCTCAGCAACCGAGAAGGTTAATATTCTTGCCAGTCGGTTTGCTTCAAACTCCACACTGGATCCTCTCAACTACCCCCTGCCTGACTTTCCTTTGCGGATAGACGCCACACTAGACGAGCTAAAACTCACCCCTGCTCAGGTGCATGCTATCATAAAAAGCCTTGATACTTCAAAAGCATGTGGACCCGATCTCATCCCAGCTGTGCTATTAAAAAGTGCTCAGCCGAAGTAGCTCCAGTTCTCCCCAAACTCTACAATAAATGCCTTAATGAATCTGGCTTTCCGGACTGTTAGAAAACTGCTGCTGTGGTACCAGTATTTAAGAATTCTGGCGAAAGAACTGACCCATCAAATTATCGCCCCATTAGCCTCTTCCCACTTTTCGCCAAAATATTAGACACCGTAATTAACCATGCTCTAGTCCGTCACCTTATGCTAAACTTCTGACTGACAAACAATATGGATTTAGACAAGCCCGTTCCACAGCAGACATCCTCACTGTAATCTCTGAACGTATATACCATTCACTGGACAAAGCAGGGGAGGGCAGAGCGGTAGCTCTAGATATATGCAAGGCTTTAGACAGGGTATGGCATGAGGGTTTCCTCGGGAAAATTAGATCATACGGTATCATTGGTTGAATACTTAACTTATGTTAAAGCCTTCTTAGATAAGAGAAAAATCCAGGTTGTCCTCGACGTCTGTATATCTAAACAATATGACATAAATGCGGGAGTGCCTCAGGGGTCTATCCTTGGACCTTTATTATTCCTAATATTCATTAATGACCTCCCCGACAAAATTACCTCTGAATTGAGTATATATACTGATGACACCACACTCTATAACAGGCATGACAGGAAAACAAATGAACACATATTTAAAGAAATGGCGAAAACACTAGAGGATGACCTCCAATCTGTAGTGGAATTGGGAAAAAAATGGATGGTGGCATTCAATGCTGCCAAGACTAAACTGGTTTCCTTTAATAATTACAAGAAACCTCTGCCACCAATAGCAATGGCCAGTGACTGAGAGCACATCTTTCAAACTGCTTGGCCTAACGTTCACAGGAAACATTAATTGGAACAGTTACATTGAAAGCATTGCCAAGGCAGCTGCGAAGAAATTAGGCTCTCTCTACCGTTCTAGAAAACTACTAACACCCGAAAGTATCCTGTACCTCTATAAGGCCACCATTCGCCCATGTATGGAGTATTGCTGTCACACCTAGACAAGGTTCAAAAGAGAGTCGCCAATCTGATAGGCCCTGAACTGTCATCTAAACTTCAGCCTATGTCCCATCGACGAAATGTTGAATCCTTCATCCTGTTCTACAATTATTTTAATGGTGAATGCTCTAGCGAACTGCAGACACTTGTGTCCCCACGACGTATACACCCTCGACCAACTCGACAGGCAGCTAAATCCCACCCCCACATTGTAGAGATCCCTAGATGTAAAAGATCTTTCTACTCCACTAGTTTCTTCCCCAGAACCGCTAAACTCTGGAATTCCATTCCAGGTCCCTACTTCCCCAACTGTACTGATATGCAGAAGTTCAAGTGTAACGTGAACCGACCTCTTGCTTCCCAAATCCCAACATAGTGCCCCAGTAGTTGTGTCCCTGATAGTAGCCCCTACACTAATGGCAATGTGCCTTGTTTGGGATGAAAATGTAAAAAAAAAAATTAGTATACGATGAAGAGGTGCACTTGGGGAATCTAGACCCAAATGACTGTTCTACGGTCTTTTCTTTTGCAAAGGAAGTTAAAGTGGAAGAGATTAGAAAAATTCCAGTAAGGTTGTTTCCTCTTATTTTATAACATTTCTACTGTCAACAAAATGTATATTACAATATATAAAAATACGTTAAATTTTAAAGTTCTATGCATATTAATAGTAGAAATGTAGCGGTAGGGATGGAAGAGTGTAAGCAAGAAACGTTTCTTTTCATGTTCTTTATTCATTTCCATTATTGACCCCCTCTACTTTTTTCATTTCTAATCTAAAAGTTCTTGTACGTCCGGTTTATTTGTACATCCTTATCTTTGTATAATTTCGGCTTTTCTCGTCTGTTGATGGGAAGCATTTAGCTTCGAAACACCATGACCTAAAGAGATTTTTTTCTATTTTCTTCTCACTTTCGTCTGTTCTAATTACGTAATTTTTATTATTCCTTATTTGTATTAAATTTACGGATTGCTCCTCCTTAACCACTAGAGCCTTTACTATCTTGATAAGTTTGCTTTATTCAAGTTTAGTATATATATATATATATATATATATATATATATATATATATATATATATATATATATATATATATAACATGTTAACACAATTGACACAATTCAGATTGTTTATTGATTTGATTTCAAGATGTATTTGTATCATTCTCATTATAATAAAACAAATTAGCTTTACTTTGATAAAGTTTTCAAATCGTATTAAATAATATTGACTATTTCATTGTATCAAGAACAAATATTGTATATATTTTTTTTACATTAAAGGAAAAGTAATTTACTTTATTTAAATGATATTAGTTTAAATTAATTGAAAATTTGGCAATAACAAAGTTAATAAATATAATTTTTAACATTTTAATTTTTATATCACGCATTCTTGTTTTATTAGTAAAACAAGAATGTGTGATATAAAAATTAAAATATTTGTTCTTGATACAATAAAGGATGTAATATTCCTTATTGATACAATGACATAGTAATAGTAAAATATATTTTATGTTGGAGTAATACTAATCACATTTAACCTAACATCATCATTATCATTATCATTATCATATCCCGATTATATTTGAGATTTTACATTAACGGCATCACTCCGCTGATTACACTAGTGTGATTTAGCCGCGAATACTAAGAGCACTGTTATATTTTAAAAACTGAATTATTAGTACTTTCCATTCATACGCAAATTTTAATCGATCTTTTTAAATATTAGAATCAAATTACGTGTTAATTTATTATCGTATATGTACCTCAAATGGACACCACAAATTTAAAATCGCTATATCTAACACAAATATACTGTAATTGAAAACATTTTTACGATTTAAAGGCGGAAACTTCAAATAAAGTGCTAATATTTCAAACAAACATTTTTACAGCATACAAAAAGAATGAAAATGCGAGACTAAAATCGTGTTGACATTATCGGCGTTCTAAAATAACGTTCCTGTGTAGTGATAATTTTAAAGCTATGTTTAAAACATCTAGCGAAAACTAACTAATGTTCTGAGGCGGGCTGTGATATTTACCCAAATAAAAAAAAATAGCAACATCGTTACAAAGAAAAGCACGTAATTTAATAAATAAAAATAAGTATAACGTTATAGTTAAAAAAAAGATATATAAAACCACGCATGGGTACGATGAACATTCTATACCAAAATGGCAAAGCAATCAGCCACACACACGAACACACACACACACAGACAGACAGACAGACACACACACACATATATATATATATATATATATCAGAAGGAAAAACTGATAATACATTGTCTATTGTATACTCAATTGTATCAACTGAGATTAGCAACTGCTCTTAATAGTGTTGATGGTTCACCACCATACTTCACTAATCATCTGTGTTCATGTCGAACAACTTAGTTGCTGTGTTAAACTCCTATGTTTAAATGGAGTCAGTTTTTGTATATATTTAATAGACATATATTTAAAAATATTATTAATCTCTCATTTTTTGTTATACATGGGAATTTTTAAAATATGATACTTTCACAAAATCGAGAGTATAATAAAACCACACGTGAATATAATTATTATTGTGAAATGTTTTTAACTCCTGATGGGGGGGGGTATGAGACCAATGATTTCGACGATTGTTTTTATAACCACCGGCTGTGCTAACCAACCAATGAAAATCTTCCAAAGTTACTATAAAAATTGTCAAATATTGGATTCAATCAGTTCGCCGTTAACTACGTCACGGACCGCATTTGATTCTTGGCCGCCAGATTTGTTACTAGCAATTACTTTTTTCAGGACTGCACTGCTTCTCCGCCGCCATTTTTGTTTAACAGGGTGTCTCAGCACTTAACAGGTTATGCGCTAAGCCATCGTGTTTTCTTTGACGGATCAGAATCTAAATTCGAATTGTGGCAGGTAAAATTTCTGGGATATCTAAGGATTCGAAAACTACACAAAGTGATACAATCTCCAACAGAGAATCCTAACGACCCCGATTTCTCGAAAAGAACGTGACTGTTTTTGCAGAACTGATTAAATGCTTAGACGATAGAAGTCTGTCTCTGATTATAAGAGACGCCTTTGATGATGGACGGAAAGCATTGAACATATTAAGAGAACATTATTTATCAAATGGGAAACCGAAAATTATATCACTATATACAGAACTAATGTCTCTGAGGATGAAACTATTACCGACTACGTTATAAAGGCAGAAACAACCGCCAATGCCTTAAAACTTTCAGGTGAAATAATAAGCGATAGCTTGTTGATATCAATGACCCTCAAGGTACTTCCAGCCGATTTTAAACTATTTATAACTGTTATAACGCCAAAAGACAACCCCATAAATTTCAGTGAATTTAAAGTGGCATTGTGCAGTTACGAAGAGACTAATCGTATGCTCGTGGACAATAATAACTCCAGCAATAGTATGAAGTTCAAAAATGCTTCTTGAAAACAGATACCACCAAATTACGTAACTCACCGCAACGTGTTCCCCAAAAGTAAATTTCCCAAGAAATAGAATAAAATTATCTGTTACAATTGTGGACGACCCAACCACAAAAGTTTCCATGTCGATATAAACGCTCTAAAATGGACTCTGTAAAAAACGTTGAAAACTTTGAGGAAGAACATACATTTCTATTCACATGTAACTTTGACAATACCACAAACGGTAAAAATCTCCTTGTAGACTGTAGTGCTACAGCACATGTTATCAGCAAGGAATCTGATTTTATGAATTTTGATTCAAACTTTAATTCACAAAGTCATTTTGTCGAACTTGGCGACGGTAGTCAAATAAATGATATAGTCTTGAAAAGAGGCGATGCTAAAATATCCCTAAAAAATAATAAAGGCGAAATCTGTAACTGTATTCTAAAAAATACTTTGTTCATACCTACATTTAAGCAAGACATATTTTCCGAAACAAGGCACGAATATAAAGTTTGGCCAAAACAAGTCAAAATTGATATACCCCAATGGAACTGTATTTGACATTGAAGAAAATGGGCGGCTGTATTATTTAAAAAGTATGGTTCTTTCAAAAACTGCCTGTCACGACTTGCTAGGACACTGCAATACAGCTGATATTAAAAAAATACCAAATGTATTCGAAGGCAAGAAAATAATACCTTCAGACGATTTCTCAAATTGTGATGTTTGTGCACAGGGGAAAATGACAAAATATATAAGCAGAACGCCAGGCAAAAAAGCTACGAATATTCTATCACTTGTGCACTGTGACTTAGCAGGTCCGATCAGCCCGATGAGGAGAAATAATCTAAGGTGCGTTTTTAACTTTATTGATTATTTTTCCGGTTTAATTATAGTTTATTTTCTAAAAAAACAAATTCGACACTATCTTCGCCACTAAGAAATATTTAGCTGATATTGTCCCGGGTACGACGTTTCTATCTTACTAACCAAATTAACCAACTAATACTTAACGTAATGTTTCCAGTTTTTGTTTAAAAAAATGTATATTTATGAATTTTTTGTGCATATATGTTTATATGTATTTGAATATGATTCCATTTGTATGTTTATATATCTATATATTTGAAAAGTGTTTATTTGTATATGCATAAAAAAAAACTCAATGTGATTTACAAAAGAAAAATGACTTCTTTTTGCACACATTATACCAATGTATTAATGTTTTTTGACCAATGAGAATAAAGACAAATTCTCCCAAAACAAAAATAAAAATAACAATTATTTTATTGGTTTGTTTTTATTTGTTTATTTTTATTAGTGTTGAAAAATTGTCAAATGTATATTTTCAAATTGCATATACAATCTTATAAATATTTAATTTCAAAACTTATAAAATAGTTCTATGATGTGAATATTATTCATTTTTAGAATAACAATTAAAAAATCTTGATGTAAGTACGTCTTTTAAAAAAGTGTTTAGTGGAGCTATTGAGATTCCCAGTCACTCAGTTTGTTCTTGTTAACAAAGTATGATTAGGAAATAATTATGAATACAGTAAATATGAATTCTCTGTAGAATTTAACATTAGACAATTTGTATTTTATGTTGATGCGTAACTTTTGCTGTATTGTATGAAACAAGTGATAGCATTTATTTGATCATCAAATCAATAAGCAAAACATGTGGAATATAAAGAAAACTATTTAGATTATGATATTTCGAAGATTAATACTTTTCATCAGGAGAGAAAAAGGCAAATGTTAATATAGAAAACGACCTGGCATCAGAACATTAGCCTAGAAAAATATCTAATAGGGATATAAAAGTTGAAAATATATATATATATAAAGTCTTAGAAGTTTTTTAACCTTAAAAACTATATAAAAACATAGATATAAAAGTTGTAGTAGGCAGCAAGCTGGAACTGTGACACGAAAGAGGAAAAGAAAGTGAAGATGTATTAAAAGTTGGATGAGCAAAAAAGAAAAAGGGAAAATTGCGAGCGCAAAAATATATGGTAGTAGGCAGGCAGGCTCGAACCCGTACCGCGAAGATAGAAAAGAAGGTGAAAAAGGAACGTCTTTGCTGTTGTGCCTATTGCCAAATCGGAAGTGACGTAGGTTTAAATTAAGGCTAGACAATCGAAAAGAGAGGATGACTTTCGAAAATATCGGCGAAAAAAAGCGACCTCTCCCTGTAGAAAAGTGCTCAGTTGAAGGTGAGGAGTTAATGTTTTTGGCCAATTTTTCGATATTTGTCGTCTGAAGGGTCAAGCTTTTAAACGATATCGATCTCATGAAAATCCGTCGCCTCTGTCAATAGTTTTTGCGGGACATACATACATACATACATACGTACATACATACATACATTTAAACAGACACTTAATATTCATATTATAAGCTATCCTTGGTGCCCGGCGTTTCCCGTGTGTTTGGATAGTGTGTTGAGCAATAAAAAACAAAAATCAAAAAGGTGTAGTAGGCAGGCTCCAATCCATACCGAGAAGGTGGAAAGAAACTTGAAAAAAGTGACGTCTTTGCTTTTGCGCCTATCGCCAAACCAGAAGTGACGAATGTTTAAATCAATGCTAGTAAATCGAAAAGAGGGGACGACTTTCGAAAATATCGACGAGATAAGCGACTTCTTCCCTGTAGAAAAGTGGGCAGTTGAGAGTGAAGGAATTAATGTTTTGTCCGAAGGACTGTGATTTAAAACGATGCCAATCTCATGAAAATCCCTTGCCTCTGTCGCAAGTTTTAGGCAGACATACAAACATACATACATTTAAACAGACAGATGTGATTAATATGTTAGATAATTGGAACACACTGTAAAGACACATTTATAATGCCGAGATGTATGTGCCTTTTTATAAGTACAAACATGTTTTACTATCTAGACAACCGTAAAAATAGAACCTAATTAAAGAAAATGTTCATTCCCGGTGTATTTAAATTATTGACATCAAGTTTAAAAATCTAATTTATAAAACTCAATATTTCTGTCCATACGTCTCCATATTTTAAACTCTATCTCTTCCGAAACTAAAATCGCAGAACAGTGCTAGGGGCCTAAAATTATTGGATGTATAAATGGACCGTTTTTTTGTGTCTTTAGCCGGTTAACATAGTGTTAACGAATCCAAAATGGGTCAAATGTGACAAAAATCGTTATACATTTTGTACATTCATTATAGTTTAATCTGTTCATATGCGTGTCACGTTAACATTTGCCATAAGTGGTAGCGTCACCAGCTTTGAATGCTGAAGTTTCGGTTTCGATTTTAGCTCCTGGCACCCAAATGCTTTTTTTTTTTACTTTTGAAATCACGACTCTATAATAATATATACGAAATCTGGACAAATTAAAATTTCATATTTAAGCATATTGTATGGCCGGGCAAAGTCGCCCCCCCCACGCTAGTCTATATAACTTCGTCTTGTCCACATATTAGTTAAGAAGGTTAACATACTGTTTCGTTGTCATTTTTTACAAGAGAGTCACCGCTTATCAAAGTCCGAAGACCACTCGAGAACAAAGGTTAATGAATGTAAAGTGGAAGTGTAGTAATCTTTAATGGTGGAAGTTGGGTAGAATTTCATTAGTTAAGGGGTGATTAATAAGAACTTGTTTACATTGGACTTTTAGTCGGTCGAGACGCAGGCCAGCACAACAGTATTCCATAGGTCAAGGAAATAATGTTTATTCATGAAATCTGCGTTAAGGCATAAATAGAGAATAGAGAAATTGTTGTAATTGTTATAATGTTTGTTTTGTAAAAGTCTTGCAAGGAAGGAACCATAGATTAGGACTCAGACGAGCATTTGCCATCAAAATAAGGGTAGAGCAGAGACATGCTCGCAATACCTCTTCTGTGTAAACGAGGTTGAAGAGAAGAGAAAAGAGCATCTACTAATACTTCAAAAGCGATTTTAACTCTATTAAGACAGGATAGGGGCGCCAAGCAGCTCCTTCTCAGATAAAATTGCTGGCCTTTGAAGTATTGACAAATATTGTGGTATCGTCTGCATAAATGCCTACGAATGATCTAGGAATGTGATTTGGAAGATCATTGACAATCCGGAAGAGAGTTAGGTCCATTATAGAACCCTGAGGGGCGCCAGCATTGATACTATGAGCTTCTGATTTCTGCCCATCGACGACTACTCTATCGGAGAGAAAGGATTTAATAATTGAGAGGACATCTCTAGCTATTCCGTAGCTGGCAACCTTGTGAAGTAGACTTTTATGCATAACCTCTCAAAAGCCTTAGATATGTCAGGAACTATTGCTCTTGAAAGGGAGCCTTCATAGAGAGATTCACTAATGCTGTTCGATAGTACAGTACACCAGCTGTAGATTTAGTAGAACATTGCATGTTACCGAGTTATTTTTTGCTGAGGTGAGTGACTACTTTTTTATTTATCACAGATTCCAGCGATTTAATCATGACACACCGGAGATTGATTGGTTTATGATGAGAGACAGATGACTGATCGCCAGGATTTTTACATATGTGGCAAACTGAGGAAGTTTTCCAAGGTGTTGTGAAACATTTTTTTTAAGGAAACGTTTAAACAGCTTTGTAAGTATTGGATCTAGGTCTGATTGCAGTTTTTTAGAACTATAATTTGAATGCCGTCGGAACTAAATGCTATCCTTGAATCAATTTTGTTGATAAACTTGGCAACATCACGCACATACATTTTATGTTGCATAGCGTGTTTACAGTCACAGAAGGAAATACGGGGTAAGAATAGACTTCTTTTGTCGCAAATGGTAGAATTTGCTGTAGTTTTTGGCAAGGAGTTCTGATTTGTCAGATGCTGACGAAATTATTTCAGATCCATTGATGATTATAGGGCTAGAGGACCCGCCTTATTCAGGATCCTGTTTGTTATTGGCCCATTACTTGTGGAAACCAAGCCGCTACCCTGACACTTTTAATTTGATGTACAGAACAGACGGATCTCTCAGATTCTTTATTTCTCTTACAGTGGTTGCTGGCAGTCCTAAAAGTGGCTTTTGTTTCATAACATCGATTTTTGTGAAAGAAATTGAAATAGCGGTTTCTGCGCACAATCGCAGCGGCACATTGTAGCGGTTGCCTATTTGGCTTTAACTGGAATTTCTTGACGTGTATGAAGCGGTCTATACTTACAATCAATCATTCTGTACAGTCTGTTACTGTAGAGGACAAATTCTTTGTAAACATTTATTGAAAATGTATATCTGATATAAATGTTCTGAAGTTATCCTAATCAGCTTTCGAGTATAAAATATACAATGGAGAAGTACATCGGAGGACATATTACGTTTTGTGTTTATCTTAATCAAGACAATCGAGTGATCGGGAGATTTCAATTGAGACAGAAGGGAAATGAGCATAGTTTTGATTAAGTTTTAACAAAATGGTTAAAAAAAACTGTCAGTGTTGGGCATACAAGTGGGTTCCTGAAAATTGGTGCTAGGTCATATGCAAAGAAACCATGACACTACCGCCATCTCATCCTCTGTCATTGAAATGTGCTAGCCATTCAACATTGTAAATATATAAGTCTCAACAGACGTAGATGTTAGCCGAGGCATGAGCAGACAGGATGTGATTAATTTACTCGGAGATACTCTAAATTAAAGTATGAATGAAAAATAGTACGTCATCACAAAACCATCAATAACCTTCCAGATAATAGGTTAAACAACTTTATTACACTGTTTTCTTAGATGTTTCTCTGAAGAGAATTAATTGTACGATGAAAATACTGACAGTAATGACGCCGAAAACTTGAGATGAAGACCTTTAAACTAGATGCAGCATATGGCATATCAACCCCTTGATCTAAAGGGGATGTTTTGTCGTTTATTGCATATACTCCAGGGGGCGTGGTTGCCGTGCAACGACGTTACATCTGTTCTAGAAACGTCACAACTTCCCGATATAATATCGTATGATATTAGTATCATTCTCAACCTCTCTTTATATAAAATAAATAAATTAAAATTTCGCTTAAACTTTAAACTTCAATATTAGAAGTCTTTTTTACAAATAAATTCATGTAATTGTTGATTGAAATTGAAATAAGGATTCTAGCAAAAGGTTTTCTAGCATTATGTGTCTATTTTAATTTTTTTAATTTAGCAAATTAATTTTACTTGTTTAGGAATGATTATTTTCCTATGTCTTTATAATTGTACAAAAGTAATAAATAAATATGCAGAAGCCAGTTTATGGAAATCCAAAAAGTATCTAAATGTCGAAGATTTTGTAAAGATCTCATAATTTTGTAAATATTTAATAATTTAATAAAGATATCAGATTTTTTAAAGATACGCTAATTTTATAAAGATGGGATGATTTTGTAATAATATACTTTTGTAATGATATGATAATTTTGTATAGCTATGCAGTGACGTAGCTAGAGTAAACGTCATCCAGGGCGGTCCGCTCAAATTTAACCCCACCGACCCCCACTTCACTCTATGCTAAGGGGGCGCCACCTCCCCCATGTAAACAGAATTTTTGGGAAATATTAAACGGCTCTTCTGCTAGTTAATGTCGGCACGTTACTTACGGAATACGACTAAATTGCAGAAGCACCTGTTAAAACGCTTCACAAGTTCTATAATTGAATACCACCTTCGGAAAAAGAACGAAAAACATAAAAGTATGTTTTTTAAGCCGCTCGTGAAAACTTACTTCATTAGAGTCCTAAATTATGGGATAAAAATGAACGAATCTCTTAGTAAAAGTTAAAGAAAATTGTCTCTCTCAGAACAATGAACAATTGTAAAAGAACACCAGTGAATATTATGACGAGTCACTTGGTAAATGGATGAATAAATAAATTAATTGTTGGTATGAAGAAAAAAAGGGGGTGTTAGAAATGCAGTCGAATAGAAACGCCAAAAAAAGAAAAAAGGAAAAATCAGTTAGTAAATAAAATCCGAAAAGATGGTTTGAAAACAAAAAGACACATAACATAACAAAATAGACACATAACAGCCGATCTGCTTATCAACTCACAAAACGAATAAAATAAAATAAAATAAAATAAAATAGGTGGAAAATACAAAATTACAAAGAAAAGAAAAACACTTAAAAAAGAATAAAACAGAAACTGTGAGTTAACGATCTTTTCGTTTTATATGTAAATCTACACTAGAAAGAAAAACGGTACTTATGTAGTTTTGTTACCGCGATTTTTTCCGAAACTTCACGAGCGTTTCCGGGCAGATATCGAGAAGAACTGGGATATGTCGAGCCACTTAGCCAATCGAATTAAAGTTAGCAGACGTTAAAAAAATATTATTCTTTTATTTAATTATCTGTTTTTCACAATTTAATAAAGTTCTTTTTTGACAAAGTTTCCAATAAGATAATGATTCTATAAACTTTGTTGACTTTACTACACACACGACAACGAACCATGTCCAAAGAATGTGGAGGGAAGCAAAGCAAAGAAACAAAATCAAATGTGCGACCAATAAGGAACTATTAGAAAGCTAGCTTACAGACTTCATGTGGATACAGAAATTCGAAGATTCATTCGCGTGCATAATGATCCATAATAATACTCTCCACCTTCTCTACGCACTCTTCTTTACCTTCGCGGTTATCATCTGCTCGTGCAGCAAAAGAAAATTTTCCAACCATCCCACCCTCTATATTTAAAAAATCCAAACCAACAAACAAAACCTAATAATTTCCATCGGCAAAGAACTTGATAACTAACAATGGCCCCTAAAAAACAATAAATTAAAAAAAAAATAATTAAAGGGTTTCATAAAAAGACATCTCCAATTTTTTTTTTCATATCTAGTATAACTTCATTTTCGTTTTCTTGTAAAAATAAAAGTTTAACACTAGTGTTTTAATTTTCTCTTTAAGATATATTAGCAAGTATTTTTCGGTATTTGGGTTTTTAGTCTTCTCAGAAACGCTCATGAAAATCACGGTAACAAAAAGTAAGTACCAAAAAACTTTTATACTATTTTTAAAGTTTTGTTTCACCATATCAAATTTGAAATAAACATGTGTAATTTTCGTTTCTTCTTTTTTTGTAGTTGTATTTATACAAGAGAAAAACAAAAAAAATAAATAGAATAGTGTTACAAAGCGGGGACAAAAACATCCCAATAAATATCGAAACATTACAGAAAACGCTTGTACTTTGATCTTGAAAAGTAAATATTACCTTTCAGAACATTTAAATGCAAAACACGGCAATTCACAAAAGAATGTACTTTCTATAGTAAAGTCCGACAATGAATGTTTCCTTGTTTTCCTTGTGGAAAACTGGTCAATGACATTGCCAAAATCTATTTGTGTTATAAGTTCGTTTTCAATAGACAGAACAGCCAGATCCAACAGTTTCGACAGGCTCATGGTTGACAGCGGGTAAATTTTTAAGTTTCATTTTGGAGAAACTTTTTTTTACACGATGCCACAGAAACACATATTGTCAGAAAGAAATTTTAGAACCAGCGTAAGATATGGTAATGACTTAACAAATTCCCACTTGATGGAAACTGTAATAATTGTAGTACAGTCCAGTGCTTGGCTTCTTCTAAATTTATTTCAGCTGCTTGTAGGTGTCGCTTTAAATGTGGAATTTCTAAGCAAATGTCTTCTTCAGATCATCAAAAACAGCTGTGAGCTTGGCAACAGACAACTGTATTTCTTCCTCGTCGGCACAAAAAATATGATTTTGCTGAACGGCAAAAAAAGTTTTTTAAAAAATGTCATTTACTGGTATACAACTCGATATGGAAACGGTCCAGACACTCTACCATTGCTGTTTGTATGTACTTCTGAGCTATATTTACTTCTTGTAAAACGTCACTCCAGAATAACAAGACAGCAATTAAGAAAAGTCTGGTAACAGATTGTGCGCAGCGCCTCTTTTCTCGGCGGTTTCTTCGACATCACACAGCCTCCACAAACTGGTTAAACGTCTGTTTTACCGTCTGTTTTACCGGCTTCACTGCATCTGCATGTACAGCCCCTCAATTTTCCGTTACTTTGTATTGTTTCAATTGATGTTGCTGTGAACATACCTCCTCCTCCCATTGTTTCGTCTGTTGCTGTTTCTGTTTCCATCGTCGGTATAGTGTTTTCCATCCGACTTCTTTTAGCAGGAGGGTTAGTATTATTAATATTACTAGTATTTCCGCTGCTACTTGATTCTTCTCTAGGTCTTTTAACTTTTCGAAAGTAGTCGTCGAGTCCGAGGAGTTGTTTTCCTCGTATTGCGCCAACTGCCAGGTTTCCCAGTAGTCCTTCATATATAGCGCCTTTTATGAATTTGGCGTCTGCTTCTTTTGTTGATATCTTAGGATTAGCGTATTCGTAGTCGTGTACTTTTGCTAATTCATCTAAGTGGTTGACTGGTTTGGCATTTTTTTTTGGCTTCTAGATCTGTTCCTGGTCCTAGAAAATTGTATCCTGGTAATGTCCAGTCTTTTGGTTTCTGGAGTTTTTCTTCTGGAGTAGTACTGCTGTTAGTTTCAGTTGACATTATGTCTATATATTATTCAGCCGTTTCCTTTTATAAGCACTATCTTCCACAGACGAATCCGCCTGTCCAATCATGATGAATTACGTCATCGTTTGGCTCCGCCAAAAATGTTACATAAGAGAGATTGTTAGAAAACGAATGTTTCCCACAAAGGTTCAAAGAATGATTAGAACAATGAATGATCGTTTTTTGGCACATTTATTCTGACCATACTTGCAGCATACCCTTGACTGTGACAGAACTTAATATCTAGTCCTTCGTTTTCTAATTTCTCAAGGATCTCGTAAGTCAATGTAATACCTTTCAAATGTAAAAGCCGCAGGAATGACTCACGCACTTCAACTGCACCATTGTTGATATGTACATATCTAATTACTGCTGACATTTGATCTGCATGCGAAACGTCTGGTGTGCTATCAAAAAGTATACAAAAGTACTTTGCATTCTTGATGTCAGCAACGAGTTTTCTAATCACATGTTTTGCTCAACAGATGCTTCTTTAACATCATAGTGAGATAACAATTCGACAAGTTCCAAGAAGTAACTTTTGTTTAATGAGGACGTATTCTCGCGATGTCCTCTACATGCCAAGTTCTGTTGTGCAATAAAAAACGTCTCATGTCTAAAACCCTGTGCATAATGTCTCTGAACTTCCTTTTCTCCTTTTTCATAAGGGAAATGTGCGCTGCATCGATAGTTTTTGCAGCTGTAGTCGTGAAGTCAGCGTTTGCCAATTCTCCCAGCACGGCAGATGGTCCTTTGACTGTTCATGCTCAATAATTTTGAGATTTAGCTTCCACCAGGCTTTAAAACCAGTGACCAAAGTCAATGTTCCAGGAGCCTTGCCATCTTTTGGAAACAACAGACAGCAAAAGCAGTACAACTTTCCGTCACGCAGCGACTAGGCTATCCACGATCGTAGCACCCTATCGCGATTTGATAATGGGGCATAAAACCAGGTTGTAGAAAGTTGCCGAAATTCACCTTTTAACCTTTGTACCTGTTTTTTTAACCGACTTGAAAGATCCCTGTTTATTCTGGAATGGCTCGTTCCCCTTTTGATGATATCAATTTACACTATCAGGCACAGGAATTTGTCACAATGACACCTGGTTGAATGTTGACAAATTACTGGCGGTGCTGGCGGCTGAGCTTTCAACCCCTTCTTCTGATGAGTTGCAATTGCTGTATCATAATGATATTCAATATAAGTTTGTTTTGTGTCGCTGTCTCTTGATTGCTCGCTGAAAAATGGGTTTCAAACTGTTTATCATGCGCTTTACTTTCAGCTTCAACAAAATCGGAAGTTTTGAGAGATTCAAGTTTTTGTATCCACTTCAGCAAAGACCCTTTAATGTCGGTTCTGCCTGCCTTTTTTTCGTTTTAGCTTGACGTTGCTGATAGCCGCTTGGACGGTTCAGTCGTTTCATGATTATCCAGGTTTCGGTTCTGAAAATAAATGAAATACATGCTTTTTTAGAAAACCTGACACTACTTTGCACCTAGGAAACTCGACATTATCTGACATTCATTTTTAAAGCTAAGACATTATTAACTTAAAATAGAACATTTTATTCCACGTCAAAAATATTGGGATGACCATATATATATATATATATATATATATATATATATATATATATATATATATATATATATATATATATATATATTAACTTCATTGGCTATATCAGTTCTTCTCCTGCACCGAAGAAGACTAAAGACTGGAAATTTTGTGTTTTTGGAATAAAATGTTTTTGTTTTTTTCGAACAACTTTTTGTATTCGTACACGTAAACAAATAAGACATAAATACAGAAAAGATATAAACATTTATATAATTTCGTATTGATTATATATATATATATATATATATATATATATATATATATATATTAGTTATTTCATTTAATTATTAACATATAACAAGGACAGAGTAGTTAAACATTAAAACACGCTTTTTTATCAGCAATCGAGTTGTTGTTTTTGTTGTTAAGCTATACAGTCAACTCGTTAATTACGTTTCGCTAAAATTGCGTTCCGTTCCATTTTTACCTCTTCTCAAGATTCACACACACACACACACACACACACACACACACACACACACACACACACATATATATATATATATAACATGTGTTTGTGCCATGTTAACAAAAGTCGTACGGAGAATGGCGGTTGCGAACGGATTTAAAAAATGAAACGAAACCCAAATATTAGAGAAACGAAAGTAGCAAGCCGACTGTACAACCTAGTAACAAAAAAAACTACTCGACTACGGATAAATACAAAAATAATACGCGTGTTTTAATTGTTAACTAATCTGTACTAGTTATGAATATATTAATAATGAAATTACAAATGACTGTAGACTGTAGTTTCATATAACATTCTAATAAATAAAAGATACTGTAAAAATTGAATTTCATTGTCTTTTCTCTGTATGATTAATTACAAAAACAAAACCATGAAATGAAAAATGAAACAAAAACAATAAAATGAAATAACTAAAAAAATAATGTAATCCTCCAGAATAGAAAACAAAGCAATTTTAATGTCTTTTTTAGGTAAGAAAAAATAGTGTGAAAAAATAGTGTGAAAAAAATGCTAGTCTGTGTAGTCGATACACTAGTTTCGTTTCGCTTAAATTTGTGTTCCGGTCCTTTTTTTTACATCTTTCGCGGCCGCCATATTGCGTACGATATATGTTTGTACACACACACACACACACACACACACACACACACACACACACACACATCGACACACACACACACACACATATATATATATATATATATATATATATATATATATATAAAGAGAGAGAGAGCTATACTATATGTGGGCTACTCAATATGAATTTAACATCACACTTGAATCAAATCAATTTTTACTTAATGAAACACATTTTGACTGTTTCAGATAGTTTTAAAAGGATGCACTTAAATTTTTATCTTGAAAATTTACACTGTTTTTGTGTGTCTTGTCAGTAGTTGAGAAACGTGAAAACTAAATTGTCAAACGATATGAAAGATACCAATTACAAAAACAATTTTTATCAATAGTCTAGGATTTATTGCCTTATATTTCCCCAGTATAGACATATAAACTAAAACCAAAGAAGAAATGTTGCCAAAAAGTGTTTTTGAGTAGAGGTGTGAAAACTTATGACGTCAATAATTCCTTCAATGTCCACATTACTTGACGCCATCACTTGTAAATTATTTGAAGATTTTTTTCCCATTTTTTACCATTGGTTTGGCAATGCTTGCTGGGAGACCCTGTATATATATATATATATATATATATATATATATATATATATATATAGGGTGACCCAAAAAACAAAACAAAAGCTAAATGGAGGCCATCTAGAACATATGCTGTAGCACGGAGAAAAAAAGCAAAAGACTATAGGGTTTTGACGTGATGTTTTGAATATAATACATACATATATATATATATATATATATATATATATATATATATATATATATATACATATTTTTTTAATTCAATTTTCACCCCAAACAAGGCAGAGTGCCACTTCGAAGTAGAGCGCTACTATCAGGGACTTAATTTGCAGGGGCATTATGAAGGGAGATGAGTAGAAAGATGTTTGTTCACATTACACTTGAACTTCTGCATATCAGTACAGTTGGTAAAGCAGAATCCCGGAAGGGAGTTCCAAAGACCTGCAGTTCTGGGGAAGAAACTATTGGAGTAAAATGCTTTCTTGCACCTAGGGATCTCTACTGTCTTAGTAGCTTGTCGGGTTTGTCGGGGATAGTTACGTCGAGGAGGTACAAGTGTTTGCAGTTCGTCAGAGCATTCATCATTAAAGTATTTGTAGAACAGGCAGAGGGATGCAATGTCTCGTCGGTGGGACAGAGGCTGAAGCCTAGATGACAGTTCAGGACGTATCAGGTTGGCGACTCTCTTTTGAACCCTGTCCAGGAGCGAGAGACAAGCAGCAGATGCACCAGCCCAGATGTGACAACAGTACTCCATAAATGGGCGAATGGTGGCCTTATAGAGGTACAGAATACTTTCAGGCGTGAGTAGTTTTCTAGCACGGTAGAGGGAGCCAACCTTCCTTGCAGCAGCCTTGGCAATGCTCTCCTTGTATCTATTCCAGTTCATATTCCCTGTAAACGTTAGGCCGAAGAGTTTAAAAGAAGTACTTTCAGGCAATGTGTTCTTGCCCATTGCTATTGGTGGTAGAGAAGGTTTCTTGTAGTTATTGAAGGAAACAAGCTTAGTCTTAGCAGCATTGAATGTGATCATCCATTTTTGTTCCCATTCCACTCCGGATTGAAGGTCATCCTCTAGTGTTTCTGCATTTTCCTTGGATATGTGTTCATTTGTTTTCCCCTCATATCTGTTATAGAGAGTGGTGTCATCGGCAAATATACCCATCTCCTAAACAATTTTATCAGGGAGGTCATTTATGAATATCAGGAATAATAGAGGTCCAAGGATAGGCCCCTGAGGTACTCCCGTATTTATGTCATATTGTTTAGATGTACGACCGTCGAGGACAACTTGGATTTTTCTCTTACTTAAGAAGGATTTAATTACATTATGTATTCTTCCAGTGATTCCATATGATCTAATTTCCTTAGGAGACCATCGTGTTATACCCTGTCAAAAGCCTTAGATATATCAAGGGCTACCGCTCTACCCTCCCCTGTTTTGTCCAGTGAACGGTATATACGTTCAGAAACTACAGTTAACGGGCTTGCCTAAATCCCTATTGTAAGTCAGGAGTTTAGCAGCTGTTAGGTGCTGGACTAGGGCTTGATTAAATAAGGACTCAAATATTTATTTTGGCGAAAAGCGGGAGGAGGCTAATGGGGGGATAATTAAGTGGGTCAGTTCTTTTACTAGAATTCTTGAAGACTGGTTCCACAGAAGCGGTTTTTGAGTAGTCGGGAAAGCAAGATTCGCTAAGGAATTTATTGTAAAGTTTGGAGAGAACTGGAGCAACCTCGGCAGAGCATTTTTTTAATAGCACAGCCTGGATGAAATCTGGTCCACATGCTTTTGAGGTGTCTATGTTTTTTATAATAGCATGTACCTGAGAAGAGGTGATTTTCAAATCGTCTAATGTGGCGTCTGTTCGTAAAGGAAAGTCAGGGATGGAGTGGTGTGCCGGGTCCAGTGTGGAGTTTGCGGCAAACCGTCTGGCAAGAAGATTAGCCTTGTCGGCTGCTGTACAAGCAACATCATGATTGTTTGGTAGTGGGGGAATCGTTGACTGCCCATTATTTACTACACTGTTGTAGATTTTCCAAAAATTACGGGTTCCTAATTTCTGTGCTTCGTTGCGTTATTTTGGTGGTTTCAGAGTAATCCGTCTTAGCTGTCGCTATCACTCTCTTACAATTATGTCTAGCTTCTATATACTTCTGTTTATTTGAGATGGACTTATGTCGGTTGAATCTGCAGAACGCATGCTGCCTTTGACAAATAGCAGCTGCACAAGCAGAAGTAAACCATCGGGGAGAGTGGAGCTTGCTATAGAATTTCCGTGCAAGAACATGTGCTTTAATTTCAGTTTTGAACCATTTAGTGGTCTCATTTGCACACTTTTCCGCTGGAAGAGAAATGATATTTTGCCATGGTGAGTTCCCTGATGGTTTCCCAGTCAGCCTTTCTGTAACACCTCGTTGTTTTGAGTAGTGGGTCTTCAGTTTTAGGGCGAGAATTTAGGGTGATTTATACCATTATCACAGCGTGATCAGCATTCCTGAATGGGCTGTGGGATTTTGTTATACAATCATCGGGAACACATACATGTATATATATATATATATATATATATATATATATATATATATATATATATATATACTTATATATATACTTATATATATATATGTACTTCACATACATACATACATACATACATACATATACATATATATATATAATCCTTTCTTTCTTATTTTTTCCATAGTTAAAAAATGAAATGAATGTGATCAAATGATTTCAAAAGTACAGAGTTAAGATTTTTCAATAAAAATCCGCAAAAGGATTAATTAATTAATTTTATTTAAGAGTTTGAATTATTCTAAAAAAAGGAGTTTTTTAAACTAAAATTAGATAATATATAATACATTTTTTACATGGGGGTCACCACTTATCAAAGCCCAGAGGCCACTCGAGGATAAGGGTTAATAGGTATATATTAGTAATTGTGATTTTAGCGTAATAAATATTAGTGGGAATTTTGTAAATTGGATTACTTAGCTGGATGGTTCAATAAGAACTTGTTCACGTTGAAGACAATCAGATTGTAGTCAACTAGAAAGCAAGCAAAAGGAATAGAGTTCCACGGGTGAGCAGTTCTAAGAAAGAATCTACGTTAGGTGTAGGCACGGATAAAGAATCTACGTTAGGTGTAGGCACGGATAAAGAGTGTGGGTAATTGTTGATAGTGGTTCTGGTAAGACGAGTGCTTTTGTGTAAGTCTGGCGAGGGGGGACCAGAGATCGAAGTTCAGATGAGCACCTGCGATGAAAATAACGATGAAGCAAGGACAGGCTTGCTACGTCTCTTCTGTGGGAAAGTGGTTGTAGAGAAGAGAAAAGGGCATCCCCCACTATTCTATTTTAAACTCTGTCAAGAAAGGATAAGCTACTTCTAGTAGCGCCTGGCCAGATGTGACAACAGTACTCCATTGTTGGCCGAACCTGGCTTTTATATAGGTAGAGAATTGCATCAGGAGTGAGATATCTACTGGAGCGGTAGAAGGATCCCACCATCTTTCCAGCGAATTTGGCAATTGATTTGATATATGTGTTCTATTTCAGATCGGGAGTAAAGGTCAAGCCCAGAAGCTTGTCAAAACATGAAGCCTCCCCAAGACGAGAGCCATTCATTTCGATTGATGGCAGCTGGGCAGAAGAGCATTGATGATGTAAAGATAGAAGATTGGTTTTAGATGCATTAAAAGTAACCAGCAACTTTTTCCCCCGTTGTACCACGTGCTCAAGATCAGAGGAGAGAATCAGAGAGAACTTGGTCGTGTACGGTCTTCGAAGTGCTTCCATAGATGGTATTGTCGTCAGCATAAATATCTACGAATGATCTAAAAATGTGGTCTGGAATATCATTGATGTAGATCAAGAAAAGAGTTGGACCCATGATGGGCCCCTGGGGGACTCCAGCATTAATACTGAGAGCCTCTGATTTCTTCCCATCAACCACTACTCTTAAGAACCTATCAGAGAGAAATGATTTAATAGATGAGAAAACATTTCCAGCTATACCATGACTGGAGATCTCGTGAAGTAGGCCTTTATTCCATACCTTATCAAAGGCCTTTGATATGTCAAGAGCAATTGCCCTAGAGAGGAAGCCTCCATCGAGGGCTTCGCCAATCCTATGAGATATAACTGTGAGCACGTCTGCTGTAGATCTAGCAGAACGGAAACCATATTGCATGTCAATAAAAATGTTATTTTTGACTACTTTCTTGTTTAGCACAGATTCCGGCAACTTGCTCATAATGCATAGGAGACTTATTGGTCTGTACTAAGAGGGAGATGAGCGATCACCTGAGTTCTTAAATACAGGGCATACTGATGAGATTTTCCAAAGTGTTTGGGAAGCATTTCTCCTTAAGACAACGTTTAAACAGTTTTGTAAGTATGGCTGCTAGTTCTGGTTGAAGTTTTTTGAGTACTATAATTGGAATACCGCTAGGACCGATTGCTTTTTTTTTTTTTTTTTTTTTTTTACACAGTGATCACCACTTATCAAGGCCCGGAAGCCACTCAGGGATAAGGGTTATTGCAAGTAAATTACGTTAGTGAGGAGATTTGATGAAGTGTTTAATTAGGGGGGCGGTTCATTAGGAATTTGTTAACATTAGACTTGAAGACATCCAAGTTGTAGTCCGGAGGGAAGCAGGCAGACGGAACAGAGTTCCACAGGCGTGCAGTTCTAAGAAAGAAGCTTTGTTCATGAAATCCGCGTTTTGATTTAGGCACAGATATAGAGTGGGGGAAATTTTTCACAGTGGATTCAGCTAGACGGGTGTTTTTCGTGAAAGATTGGCGAGGGATTGGAGTTCAGACGAGCACCTGCCATGAAAATAACGATAAAACAAGGATAGGCTCGCAACGTCTCTTCTGTGGGAGAGGGGTTGCAGGGTAGAGAAAAGGGCATCTCCCACTAAACCACAAAATCTATTTTGTACTCTGTCAAGGCATGATAGGCTGTTTTTGGTAGCTCCTGCCCAGATATGGCAACAGTATTCCATCCTTGGCCGTACTTGGCTTTTATATAGATAGAGAATTGCATCAGGAGTGAGATATCTTCTGGAGCGGTAGAAGGATCCCACCATCTTTCCAGCGACCTTGGCAACAGACTTGATGTACGTGTTCCATTTCAGATCAGGAGTAAAGGTCAAACCCAGAAGCTTGTCAAAACACGGGGCCTCACCCAGACGAGAGCCATCCATCACAATTGATGCCAGCTGGTGATCAGAGCGTTGATGATGTAAGGATAGGAGTATGGTTTTGGATGCATTAAAGGTAACTAGCCACATCTTCCCCCACTGAACCACGCGCTCGAGATCAGAGAAGAGAGAATCCGAGAGAACTTCGTCATTTACAGCCTTTGATGTGTTGCTGTAGATGGTCGTGTCATCAGCATAGATGTCAACGAATGATTTAAGTATGTGTTTAGGGAGGTCATTGATGTAGCTTTACTGGAATAAAGGTCTTTGATTAGCTTGGCAACATCGCGTACAGATATTTGTATGTCACTTAGCATGTTTTCTGATATACATGAGAATACTGGGGGTTAGCGGCCTTAGTCATAAAGGGTAGAATTAGCTGCAAAGTTATTGGCAAAGAGATTGGCTTTGTCTGATGCTAACGAAATTAACTCAGGTCCATTGATGATAGTTGGGATAGAGCTCACACTTATGTTGAGGATTCTGTTTGCTATTTGCCAGAACTGATGGGAACCAAGCCGCTGCTCAGCTACCTTGGACTTGACAGACTGAGCATACAACTCTCTTGCCTGCTTTATTACTTTGTTACAGTGGTTGCTGGCAATCCTGAAGGCGGCTTTAGTCTCAGTACATCTATTACTTTGGAAGCAATGGAAAAGGTGATTTCTAAGCGCAATGGCAGCAACGTGTTCTGGGGAGAACCACGGCTGGCTGTTAGGTTTTTGCTGGAATATTTTCGAGGGTATGAAACTGTCTATGCCTACAGTTAACCATTCCGTCAGGTCTGATACTATAGAGGACACATTCTTTTTAAACATGCCACGTAGAGGTAGGTCTGATATAAATGTACGGAAGCTATCCCAGTCAGCCATAGAGTATCGATACACTGTACGATGGAGAGTTATTCTGAGGACCTATTACATTTTGATTTTATCTTGACCGATACAACAGAGTGGTCGGAAGATCCCAGTGGGGACTGAACGGAAGATGAGCACAGCTCAGGACAAGTTGTGAGAAAGAGGTCTAGGAGACTTGCATACTGACGTGCCGGGGACGCGGATGAGTTCTTGGACAATCGGAGTGAGGCCATGAGCAATGGACAAATCGTGGCAGAACCTCCCCTCGTCATCGGTCTTGTTAGAGTGGGTTAACCATTCCACATTGTGAACATTGAAGTCCCCACAGACGTGGATGTTAGCTGAGGGGTACTCAGATAGAACATGGCCAATTTTCTCAGTTATGCTATTGAAGATAGTAATTCCACTGTTGTAGGGACGATAGAGTGCAAATATAAACGCAGTAGTGTGAGCAAGTGCAACCCGGAAGCACATGTAAGGTAAATAAGGATTTTCTCTAGAGATGTCCCTACCACATAAGAAAGTCGTCTTTAATGTAGGCACATACTCCATACCCATGACGATTTTGGGGGTCGGATTTAGAGGTTAAGTTAGAGTATCCTTTAATTACGAACTCATCTAGGGAAGAAGTCGGTCTAATGCCAGTTTCGCTTAGAAATAATAGGTCTGGCTTGGTCTCCTGTAATAGAGTTTGAACCTCTGGAAGGTTGGGACGTAGACCTTTGATGTTGGAGAAGGAGACAGGGTAGTGGGGGTCTGCGTTGGAAGTTGGAGATCTGGGTTTGGTTGCGTATTTTGAGAACCTTTCATGATTGAGATTTTGGATTTGTGGAGTAGGTCGACAGACTTGCTTAGAGCAGGACAGAGAGGGAAGGTAAGAAAAATAGGAATATTTTTTTATAGCACATGATAAGGTCAAGCCGTAACAATTACCCATTTTCACACCTTAGCCTGGTTGAATTTTTTTTTTTGGGGGGGGGGGTAAATTTTGTCACCCCTTTATGGAAGACACCCGAGGCGGACCACAACCCCCGCCCCCTTGGCTACGCTAGTGGTTCTATGACAATTTTGTAATAGTACGGAACTTTTGTAAATATCTGGCAATTTTGTAAAGATATCCTCTTTTTAAATTCTGATACTTTTAAAAAATTTTGTAAAGATCTGATAATTTTCTGTAGATGTGATGATTTTGTAATAATTGATAATTTTGTTAAGATGTGATAATTTTGTAATGATTTGATAATTTTATAAAGATTTGATAATTTTGTAATGATTTGATAATTTTGTAAAGATTTGATAATTTTGTAATGATTTGATAATTTTGTAAAGATGTGATGATTTTCTAACGATTTGATAATTTTGTAATGATTTGATAATTTTGTAAAGATGTGATAATTTTGTAATGATTTGATAATTTTGTAAAGATTTGATAATTTTGTAATGATTTGATAATTTTATAAAGATGTGATAATTTTGTAATGATTTGATAATTTTGTAAAGATGTGATAATTTTACATTAATTAGTAATTTTGTAAAGATGTGATGATTTTGTAACGATTTGATAATTTTGTAAAGATGTGATTATTTTGTAACGATTTGATAATTTTGTAAAGATGTGATGATTTTGTTACGATTTGATAATTTTGTAAAGATGTGATGATTTTGTAACGATTTGATAATTTTGTAATGATTTGATAATTTTGTAAAGATGTGATTATTTTGTAACGATTTGATAATTTTGTAAAGATGTGATGATTTTGTAACGATTTGATAATTTTGTAAAGATGTGATGATTTTGTAACGATTAGATGATTTTGTAATGATTTGATAATTTTGTAAAGATGTGATAATTTTGTAATGATTTGATAATTTTGTAAAGATGTGATGATTTTGTAATGATTTGATAATTTTGTAAAGATGTGATGATTTTGTAACGATTTGATAATTTTGTAACGATTTGATAATTTTGTAAAGATGTGATAATTTTGTAATAATTTGATAATTTTGTAAAGATGTGATGATTTTGTAATGATTTGATAATTTTGTAAAGATGTGATGATTTTGTAACGATTTGATAATTTTGTAATGATTTCATAATTTTGTAAAGATGTAATGATTTTGTAACGATTTGATAATTTTGTAAAGATGTAATGATTTTGTAACGATTTGATAATTTTGTAAAGATGTGATGATTTTGTAACGATTTGATAATTTTGTAAAGATGTGATGATTTTGTAACGATTTGATAATTTTGTAAAGATTTGATAATTTTGTAAAGATGTGATGATTTTGTAACGATTTGGTAATTTTGTAACGATTTGATAATTTTGTAAAGATGTGATGATTTTGAAACGATTTGATAATTTTGTAAAGATGTGATGATTTTGTAACGATTTGATAATTTTGTAAAGATGTGATGACTTTGTAACGATTTGATAATTTTGTAAAGATGTGATGACTTTGTAACGATTTTGTAATTTTGTAAAGATGTGATGATTTTGTAACGATTTGGTAATTTTGTAAAGATTTTATAATTTTGTAAAGATGTGATGATGTTGTAATGATTTGATAATTTTGTAAAGATGTGATGATTTTGTAATGATTTGATAATTTTGTAAAGATGTGATGATTTTGTAATGATTTGGTAATTTTGTAAAGATGTGATAATTTTATAAGGATTTGATAATTTTGTAATGATTTGATTATTTTGTAAAGATGTGATGATTTTGTAACGATTTGATAATTTTGTAAAGATGTGATGATTTTGTAACGATTTGATAATTTTGTAAAGATGTGATGATTTTGTAACGATTTGGTAATTTTGTAAAGATGTGATGATTTTGTAATGATTTGGTATTTTTGTAATGATTTGATAATTTTGTAAAGATGTGATGATTTTGTAACGATTTGGTAATTTTGTAAAGATTTGATAATTTTGTAATGATTTCATAATTTTGTAAATATATGGTAATTTGTTAAAGAGCAGATAATTTCTTAACATTTAATTGTATCGCTTCTTAGTCCAATTTGGCGTACATATATTTAAAATGGCGGCGTTGTTTTCATTGGATTGAAGAATATTCAGAACCGAGTAGAAATCAAGCAAGGAAGAAAGTTAACAAATCGCGAGGGTCATTGATGACGAGAAAACCACTAAACATGCACACCATTACCATATTGATTGAATATGCTTCAATCTAATGAAGAATAATTATCCATTATGTAAGTATTTACAAACAATTATTTTGCAGTCAAATTTTGTTACCAATTTTTCGGTAGCAAGTCTAATTAAAACTCATCTTATGACTTCGTCTTCAAGTGGAGCCAACTAAATAGAAACTAAAATATTTTTCTCATTAAAGAAAATTATCTCAGAAATCATTTTAACGAAATTTGATTCTTAAACGAAATTTGTCTGCTATTGTTTTCGAAAATGATTAGAATTTACTGAATATTCTTGAAAAAAGCAATACACATGTTTTCAAACAACTTAAAGAATGTTGACATTCGATGTGAAACCCACATAATTCTTTTGCCACGTCCAATTACAAACAGAAATGAATACTAACCTGACAAAAACGAACCTCCTTGATTATCAAGAAACCAAACTCCGAATACGGCGACTTTCAGTTATTGTTTTCCCCGACAAAATAAGATTACACACCCCAAAGTCTATATTTATAAGCAATCACTGCGCTATAGACTCCCAAACAAAAAGCGAGCACTGATATCACAAAATGTATTGTCTGAAATTTACGGTTTCTGGAAACAAACATTCATGTTAAAATTGAAGAACGCAGACGACACAAACACTTAGAGATAGACCAATAAAAGCGATAAAGCATCCGCATTCCTATAACTTGGTGCAAATCGAGCCATAAAATCATTTCATGGCAGTCATTAGCAACTTTGGCTGGCGCTCGTCTAATTAGACGTTACTTGAAATAATTCTAGACGAACGGACTACGTGCAAAAGTCAAATTTAGTTGAAGGCTTAGGCCAAGCCGGGCGAGAGTTAAATGTTAGTGGACAACAATCTATGTCGAATGTTTTCGATTTCGAGTTGAAAATTTACATAATGAAATGAAAAATCTCTAACCAGTTAAGAATACATCATCAAAAATCAGTCTGTGATGTACTGCTTGGTATCATTTTTCTCCGCTCTGCCAGGTTGTTATACACGGAGTCACTGCTTATCAAGGCCAGAAAGCCACTCGATAATAAAGGTTAATGAGTGTTAGGTAGTTGGTGAGGTAGAATTTGATTATTAAGGAAGGCCGTTTAACAAAACTTGTTTACATTGAACTTGTAGACGACCATGTTATAGTCAGCTGGAAAGCATCCTGGTAGTTTGAGTTCCGCAGATGGGAAGTCTTAAGAAGGAGACTTTGTTGATGAAAGTTGCGTTTAGTTTTAGGCACGTATAAAGATTAGGGGAAGTTATTAACAGATGTTGTAGCTAAATGAGTGCTGTTATGCGAATGTTTTATACAGCAGGATCATAGCATTTGCAATGAAAATAGCAATAGAGCAGATATATACTTGTGACGTTTTTCCCCGAGAAAAAGGTTGTAAGAAAGAGAAAAATATCACCTACTAGATTTCGAAGCCCTGTCAAAGTAGAAGTGTAATCTGAATAGTTCCTCCGTAGATGGAATACTTTAGGAAAAATTCGTAAAACACATGTAACGTATATCATATCAGCCTTTTGATCTAAAGGCATGTTATATCTTATAGCGTTTATTTCTCAGTGGCGCTGGTTGCCGTGCCAGGACGGAACAACCGTTCCAGAAACGTTCCCTTGATGCAAATAAGCGCAGTTATCACTCTGAAAACTGATAATAATACAATTATTTCTTAAAACTAGAATAATCTTTGATAAAAATTCACGGAAACGCAAATAAACTCTCAAAATCAACCAATAGACGAAGATATCCACATTAACTCTGAAAATTACGACAAACATCGACACTGTAAGCACAATCAAGGTATATATTTTCCATGCTCTTTTTTATTGCTTTTCAAATTTGTTGGTTTAAATAATTTGGAAACATTATTTGTGGATAGAGCATTTTATTTAAACAGCGATTACAATAAGCAATATATTTGAGCAAAATGACTAACCCTAACCAATTCCACGTAAACTCGCCTTCAAAGGTGAATCGAATATCCCAATCTATTTGACTCCAGTACAAAATCAAAAACATGTAAAAGAGTCAATAATAGTGCCCCTACCTACCGACACCACAGATGGTCGTAAGACCCTCAGCACACTGTACACTTTCCACTGGACTTTCAGGTTAAGCATGTCTTAAAATGGCTCATTCTACAACAAGTACTCCCAAATTTAGAGAGAATATCTGTGAAAACAGCAATTAAGATTTCCGATTACTTATCTCTCACAATATAGAATTATATTATAATTAACAGTCGCTGATAATAAAAACAACTGGCCAAGAAATTTGTGCAAAAATATGCAGGAAGCAGAAAAGAATAGTAATCAACCATGGTCAAAATTGACAAAATAATTATCGAAAAATTTACACTGTAACCTGATGGTTTGTCGGATAGAGTTATAAGGTGTGCCCGAGTCGTGGGGGTTGTTTCTTAAACGGCTGTTATGTACAGGGCACGGCAACCAATTCCGCGGATGTTAGACACAATAAAACTATAGAGATATTCTCTTTGAAAAAAAGGATTTGATATGTTGTCGGCTGTGTTTTCTTGAATAGTCTTCTCTTCGGATTCTCCGTGTCATTACTGGCAAGATTTTTCTATCAAATTAATTCTCACCAGAAAATTTTCTTGATTTGTACCTTTGATGTAGGAATTCAACGTTCTATAAAATAAGCAAACAACACATCTCTTTAAAAAATATACAGAAATCCATCCGATAAGTATCGAAAATCACAAAACACGATTCTAAAAATAGTCTTTTTACAGGGGGATGTTTTACGTTGCACCGGTCAAGAAAGATAATTCTCAGCATATAATTTCTTCTTAGAAATAACCAAACTAATATAACTTGGCGATATAACTAAGTGGTAGGGTATTCGATTACAGATTCAATGGTCTCCTGTTCAGCCCGGCGGGGACTAAGCATTTTATTTTTATTTTAAATGGATGCTTTTGTTTAGAGCACAAGTGGATCATGATATACAGCTTTTACAATGTAAACTTTAATAAAAGCAATTATATAATTATATAATTAAATAATTATATAATTATATAAAGCTAATTTATGAAATAAACAGTAGATTCTCTACAGTGTATTATGAATTAAGTTACTACGGAGAGGCATGTGAAGTGCGGATCCCCGACTAGAGCAGTCAATCCCGGGCAACGTGGGGTCTCTACAGTATTGCAATTATCTTAACGCACGATATTCACATACTTTGATATTCACAAGGGAAGCGAGAATTATGAGACCGACTAAAGTAAACCTAAGATCTATTTTCAACTAACTTTCAATTCTGCTTAAATATATATATATATATATATATATATATATATATATATATATATATATATATATATATAATAGGATATTAAAATGTATATATAAATGGCTATAATACCTATACGATTGACATTCTGCGGTGCATAAATTAATACACAATAGGTTATACTGTAATATAACAGGGTGTTTTTATAATTAGCGCATGAAAACATGAAAATAAAAAACAATAACAGAATACACTATAATGTAATGTAAATTTTATATTTCATAGGTGACAAATGCAACAGTATATATATATATTAATATATATATATATATATATATATATATTAATATATATATTTTTTCAGAATGTGAGAGATTGTATATAATAAATTTGTTGTTTTGCTGTGAATTTATTATTATATATATATATATATATATATATATATATATATATATATATATATATAGCGTAAAAGTGAAAATATAACATGACATAAGTTTGTAACATACAATATAGTATACTATAATATGACTGGCTATTTATATAATAAGTGTAAAATTAAAATATAGCAAGGTATAATACAATATAATACAACAACGTTGATATCTTATAAGGGGTCAAAATTGAAATGCAGGATATAATCTTGTATAATAAATAGGAATATAATCTAATTAGAATATAGAGTATAATAGGATGTCAAAAGTAAAATAGACCAGGTTATACTATAACAGAACGCAAAAACGTATATAGAACAGGGTGTCAACATTTTAGTATCATTATTTTAATATGTTTACATAACACCATAGATTTAAAATGGCGTAATGTAAACATATTATAAGGTATTTACAGCTTCTCTTTCAATTTTCGGATTTTCAATCATGTCAAAACGCACTTTATTTCCTTTTGATGGATTGATTGTTGCTATTTCTTTAGATGAGTTAAGGGCAAAATAGATTCGCTGATTGATATAATAATTAATTGATTGATTTTGTGCTACGAAATGCATACTGTTAAGAATTGTAAATGTCAACTGAATTAAAGGAATAAATCGTAAGATGGTCAACATCATGAACTTTGGAATATAGACTTTTCTCACTATATTGCTCTGTATCTATACTACAAATTTGGGTATTTTGCGTATTGATATTCAAATCAAAACCCCTTTTTTACCATTTATTCAAAAATAAAATACAATTTTGTTATATATTGGTCGTGGAATTGCGTTCATTTGCAAAAGATCTAGCATATTCTTTTAACATTCGTTTTAATTAATTCACTATTAATTTTCGGTTTTCTTATGGGATGGTCATTTTTAGTAAACTATTACGTGTAATTATATTCATGCAGATATTCTACATGATTTATACTTGCGTAATATTAGGGTACATAGGTTACAGTAAACACAGACCTCTTTCTGTATATATTTGTTTAATAAATTTTACCTACCAAACTCCTCTTTTAGTTTTTGGTCTACAGACATGAAACTTAAAATATAGGGCATTCGAACCCATGCAAAACTTTATATATGGGTTTTAGCCGAGGAGAATCGGTGCAAAATTGTAAAAACTTTAATAATGGAATTTGACACGTGAAGGTCGAACGACAGCATTACAAATATGCATGCGTAACGTATTAGCTATTGGTTGATGTTTAATTTTTAGCAAATATGTCTTTACAGCTCAGGCATTAACGTCAAAGGAAATAGTAAATTGTAAGCTAAACGTTTTGATTTCAATTCTCGGTGGTGGCACATGAGTCATTTTTTAAAACTTATTCAATTATTCCTTTATATTGGTTTTTATATGATGATATACATTAATCAAATTATTATATTTAAACGTATTTTTCGACAGAGCATTGCCGGGCTGCCTGCTAGTATATATATATATATATATATATATATATATATATATATATATATATATATATATAGCCATCCACACACAGTACTGTTTCGCTGTTTCACAGCTCAACATTGCGGCTAGACAGCCAGGATTGAAACCCGACCGTCTGTACAACAGTCAAGGCTCCTAACCATTACGCTATTGGCGGCTGCTGAGCGAGTAGTGAGTTTAACGATGTTTTGATATCGTCCGAAATACCTCCGCTCGATTTGTTTACACAAAGAGCGTCGCTTATATGCTAATGGTAATTCGTGTATCACTTCTCAATATGTTCAACTCAAGATAAGGAGCATTATAGTCATCCACACACAGTACTGTTTAGCTGTTTCACAGCTCATCATTGCAGCTAGACAGGCAACTACCTAAAGCTGTACGACAGTCAAGGCTCCTACCCATTACGCTATTGGCGGCTGCTGAGCGAGTAATGAGTTTAACGATATTAATATTAGATTATCAGAACATTATAAATTTTTATACTAAATTGGACACTAATATCTTTTTTTATTTTAGATCGGAGGTCATCAAATTAAAATAATTATAATTAATCAATAAATCTTTTTTGTCCTCTGCGGGCATAAAACTTTATGCGGCGTCTAGATAAAACACACACACACAAGATATTTTGCTTTCATCCAAGTACAGCTTATGTTGTTGGCTTTCTAGAACGTTGATTCTGTTTTTTATGGATATAAAAAACTGGTTGTCAAGAAACAAGCAAAAAAAAAAATCTACACTAAAATAAAATTCAAATACATCCGATTAAGCAAATAAGCGTCTTTTCGTTAAATAGATGTTATCAAAGAAAACTTCAATGAGTTGAAAAATTTAATTTCTGGTTTCATTTCAACTTCTTTACCCAACGCTTAATTTGTTTGTAGTGGAAAAGCGACTCTCACCTTCAAGACTATCACATTCTCGACGCCCGTGGGCAACTTTTCGCATTGCTAAATGCTACTGGACCCTCCACGGAGATGTCTATGTAGAAAACAGATGAAAAG
The DNA here is from genome assembly GCF_053919585.1 of Euprymna scolopes. Lineage (NCBI taxonomy): Eukaryota > Metazoa > Mollusca > Cephalopoda > Sepiida > Sepiolidae > Euprymna > Euprymna scolopes. The sequence goes on from NC_136498.1 coordinate 90,804,075, forward strand.
TAAATAACTTGCCCAAACCACACACTTTTAATAGACCTGTCAGAATATATATATATATATATATATATATATATATATATATATATATATATATATATATATATAGAGAGAGAGAGAGAGAGAGAGAGAGATGGACAGACAGACAGACAGACAGACAGAAAGACACACACACAGAGAATAGTTCGTATTTAGTTAGGATCTTCGTCTGACTTAAAGAAGATTTTAAAGAAAATAATTGCAGAACAATTTATTAAATTTATTAAACAACAATACAACATACAACAATTGTTTTATCAAATAGAAGCATTATTTCATTTCAAGAAGCTAAAACAATCTTATCTTTATTGCTAATCTTTTATTATTATTTCCTTCTTCGTCTTCTTTTTCTCTTTGTTTTGTTGTTCTTCTTTATCTTCTTCTTCTTATTATTATTATTGCTATCTCAATCTATATATATATACAAGCGAAATTGTCTGTGTGTCTTTCTGTGTTTGTACATTTCTCTAACAAACTATTCTGTCCATTTTTTGTCTAAGGACTGGAGTTTGGACATAAGGGATATTGAGATTTGCAAAAATCTTTTTAATTGGTTGTCATCCAGAAATATGTCTGTCAAATTGTCAAAGTTCAACGATTTTACCTTTACAAACTCTACCAAACTCCTTCGCTAATTTTGGTCTAAACACTTGTAATTTTAAATGTAGGTTGTTGAGCATGGATCAAACATTTTAACTTTATAAGGAGCATTATAGTCATCCACATACAGTACAGTTTAACTGTTTCACAGCTCATCATTGCGGCTAGACAGGCAACTACCTCAAGCTGTACGACAGTCAAGGCTCCTACCCATTACGCTATTGGCGGCTGCTGAGCGAGTAGTGAGTTTAACGATATTAATATATATATATATATATTTATATATATATATATGTATTAGATTATCAGAACATTATACATTTTTATACTAAATTTGACACTAATCTCTTTTTTATTTATATTTAGGGATATAAATTGGGTGCAAAGTTAAAAAAATTTGACCTCTCAGCCAATTTTTGGTCTAAAAGTTTGAAATTTTATATAAAGTGTATTCAGAAATAGGGCATGCTTTAAATCGGGTTTTGGCAGAAAAGTTGGCTTCCAAGGGGCCAAACTTCAAAAGATTTGACCTTGTTGGTCTCTAGCAAACTATTCAGTACATTTTGAGTCAAACATTTTAAATTTGACATAAAGGGTATTCAGACAGGCAGCAAGCTTTTTAATAAGTTTTTGGGCGAAAATTTTGCTGCCAAGAAGTAAAAGTTGAAAAAGTTGGCCTTTGCAGACTCTACCAAACTTCTCCGCCAATTTTGGGATTAAACATTTGAAATTGTACATGTAGGTTACCTAGACATAAGTCAAATTTTTAATATATATATACATATTCACATAAAATTATGAACAGTACATAGGGCCCGAGAAAAGCTGGTCTGAACTCTGTTTACCGATCTATCTATCTTCAAACGATTATCATAGGAATACATAAATAGTACAAAGGAATAAGCTCAGGAAAATAACGCTTATAAATTATGTTAAATGTTTACAGTTCAGACATACATGTATACACAGAATAATGTTCCTGATGAATATTCTAATTTTTAACAGAAATACTCCATAAATAAGGTTTCGACGATTTTCAATAATTATGCGTAAACCTTAATCTTTCTTCTCTGGTGATTGTGATGATTATCGTTTTTAATACGGCAAATTTAGCAGCTGTAGGTTTTGTTCTCCACACTTTTCTCGTTTCTATTTTTACTCTTAACTGAAAACTTGTGTTAGCTTTTGTTCCCTGTTTTCTTATTTCTGCTTTTTACTCTTTACAGAATTATTTTAGTCTTTGACTAGTCTTTTGTAATTTTGTTTTTACTCTTTACTTGGGAGGTTTCGTTAGTTTTCGTCAACAATGTTCTCATTTGTTTTTTTGCTCCTAATTAAAGCTTTTGCTAGTTTTTTATCCACTCTTTTCTCATTTATTTTTTCTCTTTACAGGTTTTTATAGTTTTTATCCACTCTTTTCTTATGCTTTTCTCTTTGACGTAGAAATTCTGTTACTTTTTTGTCCACTCTTTTCCTTATTTCTTTTTTTCCTGCTTACGGACGAGGTTGTGTATGCTTTTGACCACTCTTTTCTCATTTACTTTTAGTCTTCACATGGGAAGTTGTATTAGTCGCTGTCCACTCTTTTCTCATTTCCTTTCTTGCTCCTCCACAGGAGGTAATGGTCAATTTTGCCTACTGTTTTCTCATTTGTTGTCTTTACGAAAGAGCTGTTAGTTTTATTCTTTCTTTTGCTTTTTTACAGGTTTACTTCGTCTTGATAAACATCTTTGTCATATCCGTTTTGCTTATTACATGGTTTGGCGTTAGTCTTTGTCTACTATTTTCTCACTTCGTCTTTTTCCTTTACAGCGGAGATAATGTCAATCTTTTTTTCATTTCTTTTGAAAAGTGCTCGACTGAACTTTAACTTGAAGGTTGTTCACATAAAAAATAATGGCAACAAAACAACTTAATTTTCTCGTTATCCCCTAGTGTCTAGCCCTGGTATTACATGAACAGAGTTTAGTTCTAATTTATCTTGTGTGGAACACCTTACCCACGTTTATTCTTCGTATGCAGTAACATAGTCATCTTCAAGTCTATTATGAACAAATTTTCGGCATAAACCTTATTATTTGTATTTTTTTTAGTAATAGGTCTCATCATTCTTTCCTTGATTAACTACTGCCTGTGATCTGTGCTAATATTAATGAAAGGTAATAAATAGATATCGTAAAAGAGTCGAATTTTGCTTAATAATCTGGATATTTTTTTTAATTTTAGGTATGGTTGTCTCATATTCTCTAACCCATTTATTAAGTAAAATATAAATATACCATAACATATGCTTACAAACGCATGTCGTATAAGTAGTTGATTGACACACATCTGTTACATGCGTACTTGCAGTTGTTACTATATAGAAATAGATTGATAAATAAAGATGAGTATATCTACAGATAGATAAGAGGTACCTAATTAAAATCTTTTTTCTAATTTTCTCGGAAACATTGTTTAAATTTATTCTAAAGCAAATGGACTCTCAACGTTCCCTCTAAGTATTCAAAAGCTTCAATCGGCTCAAATATAGAATTAGTATAAAAATGTTTTAATTCTACGAACCATAACTATTCTACAATGGTGTTTAATAGTTTTGGAAGAAAAAAATACATGCGATGATTTTGTTAATTATGTTAAAAGAAATGTTTACCGGTTTTATTTTATAGAAACCACTTTTGTGTTTTATACATAGGAGAATATGATACTGCCTTTTCGTCAATGTAGTGTAATAAAAATTACATCATTTTACTCGAAAGAGCATGAAATGGCGACATTGAAATATTTTAGCTTGTAGCATCAGCAATACTGGATGATGCCAGATAACCTTGCTAGCTTAGGATAAATTGGTTGTTTGAAACAAGATTCTAGTTGAAATGAATGTTTATATAAATATAAACTAGAAAGATAATGTTCAGAGAAATAGTACAAACAAAATGGGTTTATAACGATTAAATTAATAATGATTTAAAATAAGTGTGACATTTAGCAGTCTGACAGTCTGGCCTAGAGGTCACTTAAGATGTATATCTCAGAATATAATGTAGAGATACAGTTAGAGAAGTTGGGTTTTTGAACTGACAAGAGAAGTTAGATTCTCATAACGACCAGGAGACGGGTCGAATCCCATAGACTTGAAATGCGAGTAAGAACGGTGCTTGTAACTTCGAGGAGAAAGAGACTCTCGGGAATAAAGAATTATTTATTATTTTATCGATGATTTCTGTGTTGGTCTTTTTCTTCAGAGAAGTTGAACATCTTTATTCCAGGTCTGATTGTCCAAACAGATGAACCAAGAACTGGCCGAATGGAATCTATTAGACGAGAAGTTATTGCCTCTTTCAATGTTTTGCAATCTATACATGTCTTGTGAGCAGTCTCTTAAATGTTATACACACTTTGACATAATCACTAAAGATCAATATACCAATATATATATATATATATATATATATATATATATAGTTATTGTTGTGGCCTTATTTTAGGGGTTCACAATATCAAACAGGAGAGTCGGTAAAGTCATGTCAACGATTGGGCTGGCATGGAATCTCTGATTAGAGAGTCCAAAATGGCTGCCTTTCACAGCGATGGGAGAGTCCATGTGAAGACAGGAATAGGGGTGCCAGTTACCCCAGAATACCCCCCTCCGAAGATTTATTTCCCTGAAATATAATTTTTTCTTTTAGGGTTGACTTCCAAGGGGTCCGTCAGCTTCCTTTTTCTAGTGGAACGACGTATTTCCGTACTGGTTTGAGGAGGTTCCAGATCAAATGCATCATATAGGAGGTCCATCGTCTCTTCTTCAGATGGAATTTCACTTGGCTCGTCTGAAGTGCGTTTGCGAATTTGGTTTAAGTGTTTCTTATGTGTGGAGTGTGGTCCTTCCACCCTATAGACCATAGACCGATTCTGTTAATGATTGTTCCCCGCTCCCAGAAGGTATTATTATCTTTATGCATTTGGAAAAAATATCTTTTCTCCCGGCATGTAGTTCTTCTTGGGTATCGTCAGCTTGGTGTGTTTTACCTGCTTTGGTAATAACTTATCAAAAACTGGCCGTATTTTCCTTGCAAACATTACTTCCGCTGGAGACATCTGGGATGGTGTGTTTTCGTTGGGCGTTATGCGGTACACCTGAAGAAATTGTTGTAGGGCTTTTTCGGATGGCGTGTCCTTAGCCTTCTTCAAAGCTCTTTTCAGTGTGTCCACAAATCTTTCCGCCTGGCCGTTTGACCTGGGGTGGTATGTCGGAGTTGTAATGTGGTCCGCTTGGAAGTCTCTAATGAACTCTTTAAAGTCCCCAGACGTAAACTGAGCGCCGTTATCTGACACTAAATAGTCGACCACTCCGAATCGTGCAAATAACTCATGAAGAGTTTTTATGGTGAAGTCCGTAGTTGGGCTCTTACATCTAAAGACTTCGGGCCACTTGGAAAAACTGTCCACTATTATAAGGTAGTAATGTCCATCAAGTGGTCCTGCATAGTCCACATGTATTCGTGACCATGGATAGTCGACTTTGGGCCATGGACTGAATTGAATAGGTGGTGCTTTCGCAGCTAGAGCAGATCCTCTGCATAATTTCACTTTTTCTTCAATGTCTTTGTCCATGCTTTTCCAGTGCACGTATGAAGCAGAAGGTGGCGCCAGGGTGTCCTGTGTGAAAATCCTTGAGGATTTTTTATGTAGGGTCGCTGGAATAACTACTCTAACTCTGTATAGTAGAACCTGGTCGCACACTGAGAAAGCTTCCAGTTTTGCTTTGGTTTCTTTTATAAAATTCCAGTTTTGCTTTGGTTTCTTTTATAAAATCGTCACTCTCGGCTTCTTTTCTTATGTCGTCTAGGGTAACCGGAAGTTCTTTCACTGTGTTACATAGAATCAAACTGTAGTCCTTCTGTGATTGAAGTGATGCGATAACAGAATCCACAAGCGGTTCTCCAGTTTTTGGTATTAACCGGGATAGGCCGTCAGCATGTCCTAACTTCTTTGATGGTAGAAACTCCATTTCGAAGTCGTAATTGAGTAGGATTGTTCCCCATCTTTGCAGTCTGTTTGCCGTATGTGTAGGCAATCTTTTTCTTGAACCAAAGATAGCGATGAGCGGCTTATGGTCCTTTTGAAGCTTAAAATGCCTTCCATGTAAAAATCTATTGGATTTAGTCACAGCGAAAATAATAAGAGATTCTTTCTCTATTTGGGAATAATTCTTTTCCGCCGGTAGTAGGGTTCTAGACGCATGTGCTATCGGTTTCGTTGAACCATCAGGCATTTTATGTAGGATGCATGCGCCGATTCCATATGCGCTAGCGTCACTAGCGACGATTATGTCCAGTTTCGGATTATAATGGGTCAGGAACAGTTCTGATGTGAGCACGTTTTTTAGCTTTTCGAATGCAGTCTGGCATTTTGTGGTCCAATCCCAAACTTTGTCCTTCCTAAGTAGCTCGTTTAGGGGTGCACGTAAAGTATGCAGGTTTGGAATAAAAGCTTGATAATAGTTGGCTAAGCCTAAGAAACTTTGCAAAGTTGTTAAGTCATGTGGCTCAGGCATATTTCTTATCGCTGTGGACCTTTCAGGATCGGGCCGTCTACCGTTCTTGTCTATTATCTGACCAAGGTATTTAATTTGGTTGAGGAAAAATTCGCATTTTGTGTCTTTCAGTGTGAAGCCATACTCACTTATTTTTTCAAATACCCTAAAAACATGTCTTTTATGTTCTTCTATAGATTCACTTTTTACTAGAATGTCATCTAGGTATCCTATAGAAAAATCAAAGCCGCTCAACATCATGTCGATTATTTGCTGAAAGATAGCCGGGGCGACCTTGATCCCGAAAGCTAACCTATTAAACTTGAACAGTCCCCTGTGGGTGGTAATACACAAGAGTCTGGAGCTTTCTTCTTCCACGGGAATTTGTAGGTATGCTTCGCTTAAATCTAGTTTTGAGAAAATTTTTCCTCCATTGAGTTTCGTAAATACTTCCTCGGGGCTAGGTAGCGGGTAGTGGTGATCCCTTAGTGCTGCATTAAACCCTGTCGAGAAGTCTGCGCAGACTCTAATATCCATTGATTTTTTCTTTACGTATACAGTGGGGGCAGCCCACTCACTGTAGTCGACTTGAGTCAGTATTCCTGCCTTGACGAGTCTATCTAGCTCCTCGTCAATTTTTTGTATGGAGGCAAATGGTATGCTGCGTTTCTTTTTTAAAACCGGGGTGATGTTATCTTTTAATTCAAACTTCGCCTTCATTTTTGTGCAGCAGCCTAATTTGCCCGAAAAACATTAGGAAATTACTCCATCAAGTCTTCCTTAAGTTTTTTTGCTTCGGCTGTAGGGCTGTCTATTTTCTGACAAAAATCGCTCATGGGCGAGTCCCAGAGTTCAAATTGTTGAATCCAGTCTGTCCCGAAAAGATTATTTGATTTCTTTAACACAAACATTTTTAGTGTTAAAGTTTTGCCCTTCGATGTTACATTTGTAGTGACTTCGCCTTCAAACCTAATGCGTTCTCCCGTTATCGAGTGAGCCACTCTGTTGGTTTGTCTCATTTTTGGTTTGCCAATTTTACACCAAGTATTATAGTTTATTATGGACAAATCTGAGTCACTGTCAAGTTGAAGCTTTACGTTTTTGTACCCGATTTTGACTATTACGTACTTCCGTACATTTTCATCTTTCCCTAGAATTCTCGTTGTTTTGACGTAACTCTTGCGAGGTCCTTTTACTCTGCAATGCGAGGCTTTGTGGCCATTGCGTCTGCATAGATCGCATTTACGGGACCGGTAAGGACAATCTTTCTTCCAGTGGAGTTCTCCACATCCTCGGCATGGGTAACATGGTAAATCAGGCTTATTTTGGTATGTTTCCTGAGTATTGCGTTTGGTTTTCACTTGACTTTTTGGGAAGAACGGTTTTTTATTTTGCACTTTCTTGATGTATGATACATTTGCCTCTTCTATATTTCTGGAGTCCTGTTTCTCAGAAATAATTCTTTGGCATTTCTCAGCCGATTTTTGAAGGGTAATGTCCGGTTCCTTTTCGAGTGTGTTCAATGCCCTGCGTCTGATTTCGGCGTCCTTGGTTGAGACTAAACCTTGAATAAAAATCAAGACCTTGAAATTGTCGGCTGTTAACGAAGATAATTTAAAATTATCACAATGCCTGTTCACGACTGACGCAAATGTTGTGTAGTCTTAGTCTTCTTTGCGAGTCAGGTTTATACATTTCCATCTCTTATGGAATAAACTAGTTTTCGGGCAGTATAACTCCATTAAGGATTTTACAGCCTCGTCAAATGACAATTCGTTCGTCTGTTTTGGCAGTATATAGTCCACGAACTTACTATGTTCCATGGCTCCAAATTTTTGTAGTAAGAGACGAACCTTCATCTGCTCGCTCCAAGTTTTACAATCAATTCTGAACACGTCGCCGAATCTGCGGAAATAGGCTTCAAAAGTTAATTCTTCATCAGGCCGGTACTGAAAAGTTTCCAACGCTGACCAGATTGCAGTTTGGGAAAAAACGTCCTTGTCTGACTCTCTACTGTCTTTTTTAGATATAACCTTAGATTTCTCTTTGCTTGTTCTTGCATTTCAAGTATTTGAGCATTAAATTGTTTTCTTTCTTCTTCTCTTTCTTCCTCTCTTCGTTTTCTTTCTTCTCTTTCTTCGAACGTTTCTGCTTCTCTTTGTCGTTTTTCCTCCTCCATCTGCTTTATTTCTTCTTCTCTTTGCTTTTGTATTTCGGAGAACTGAGTTTGCTGCAACCGTATCATAGCAGCTATTTGTTTTGAAAGTTCTTCCATGTTGAAAAATAACTAGTCTCCGAATTTCTAGATCTGAGAAATTTCACCAAGAAAAAACAATTTTATGAAGATGATATATGAAATAAATATTCACACATGAGGAGGGACAGAAGGAAAAGAAAACAAAAGTTCCGTGTTGTATCTTAGCAGAAAATGTAATAAGACACTTAAAAAGTTTTTGTTTAATTTCCATGAAAGGAAAAAAATAGTGAATCACTGTACTATTTGTTGAAGTCAGAGAATTTTGCCAACATCAAAAGTATTTAAGAAATATCAGAGAGAGGAAAAAAAGTTACCGTTTGTTTTTTCTCTTTTTTTCTTTTTTTTTGAAGTCCATAAACTTTTTTAGCTTCGACTTTCAGTATTTTTCTAATTTCCTTTTGTTGTTGTTGTTGCTGAAACATTTTCTTTTATAGAGTTGTATTTTTACAATCCTCGAATATGCCTTTATGGTCAGTATATATCCATATTGGCACGTTGGTAGAACTCGTTTCAATAAATAATTGTGGGTTAGATGCAAGTGTCCTATGTAGAGTCGGTTTAATGAATTTTCTGTTTCTGTTTTTATTTTTCTCGTTCACCGTAACAGAGAAAAAAATGGTTGCTTGCCAGCTAACCACACGTGTGTTCAAAAATACAAAAGCGTAAATTCAAGTTCACCAATAGCTTTTTTCCAGCATAGAATGTAATCTATTTCGTTTTAAAACAAGAAATTTATTAGGACAGGAATATATATTTTTTCTACTCACAGTTTTGGTTTGGCGATAACTTTCTTTTTTTTTTCTTGTTGTCGAAAAAAAGAAGTAAACTTGTTGAACTTTTCAAAGCTGGTAGAAAAATTTAAAGTTGAGTCAGAAAAATAGGAAAATAGACGTTTTTGATTATTAGTCCAAAGGAAAGGGTCCTTGTGAGGTTTTTTCATTCCTACGTCGCCAGATGTTGTGGCCTTATTTTAGGGGTTCACAATATCAAACAGGAGAGTCGGTAAAGTCATGTCAACGATTAGGCTGGCATGGAATCTCTGATTAGAGAGTCCAAAATGGCTGCCTTTCATAGCGATGGGAGAGTCCATGTGAAGACAGGAATAGGGGTGTCAGTTACCCCAGAACAGTTATGTTTACACACACAAACATGAATAAATCTACCGACATTTCAAACCCCTCTATATAACAAGATGACCATATCATGCTTATGTGAGCATTTTGAAATAGATTTTTTTACTCAAATGAATAAACAATTATGTTCATCTTTTATAGTTGTTGTTTCATGACATTTTGGCCAACCATTTCTCTAGCCTTCGTCAGATTATTAACCACGACGGGACAGGAATGCTGAATCTTCAACTGAATCTTTAATAATTACTGCCTTCTTTAATTAATGTCGTCTTACCACTCAGCCACGGGCCCGAAGGGCGATCACTGTCGGATTTTTTGGTCTTATGAATCCAAGTTTTTGTTATCTGATCTTCAATTTTCAGGTCCGTATCGAATGGTATATATTATTTAATTATTGGAATTCTTTTTATAGTAAAAGATGAGAATAACAACGTGCAATATAAATAAATAAAATATACAAATGACTCATCTCAAAAGAATTCCAATAATTAAATAATATTTAATGTTTTTGCTTGAAATGCATTAATTTAATTCTAGCCTTTTTTCTTTTTCAGGATATGAAGTAGATGTTATGCATGACAAATTTGAACTATAGTCTCTATCAATATATCCTGGTGAACTAAAGATAATACGTTTAGTGGGAAAGCCTGCTTATTTTGCCAACAAATCATACACGGTCATGCAAGTAAATTTTAGGAGAGAGTTCGGTGTCGAAATGCCCATAAAAAGCAGAATATTTGACTGGGTTAATAAGTATACAGAGCATGGTACTGTTTTCATTTTAAATGCACTACAGAAGGTAGGAAGGTAAGTGCTAGGACAGAAACAAACATCAATGAAATACGTAACAATCGCACGGAGTCCAAGGAAATGACCTTAACGGCGTAATCAAGAACTGGTGACCTCTCGAAAGTCTTTGAAGCGTTGTAAAAGCAGATCTTTATTTGTATCCATTACAAGATCAAAATAAACCAAAAGTTCACAGAGGCTGAAGTGGTACAACGTGCTGCAATAGTTTTGTGACACAATCGAAGACAATCCAGACTTTTAGGATCATGTTTAGTTCTCTTACGAAGTGCAATTTTTGATATCAAGATATGTCAATAACAAAAATAATGTTTACTGGCGGAGGTGCTATTCCTAGTAAACATTTTTTTATATAATATTATTATATTATTTTATTTTATAAATAATTTATTTTATTTCCCCAGTAAAAATTATTTTCTCCAGTTACACTCAATAAAATGCATAGCATAAGTAGCCATTTCCAAACATGGCATAATCGGTCCATATTTGTTTGAGGACAAAAATGAGAGGGATCAAACAGAATAATGAACGTTATGTGGTAGTGATGAGGACGTTCTGGGCATCACTTCTGACGTCGTAGAGGAACTGATCGAGATAACTAGTGGTTTCAGCAAGATAGGCGACCTCACCACATTAAATCACTGTCTTGACTGGCTGACAAAACGATTTCAAGAATGGGTAATCAGTCTGGCTCTTAATAATATATTAATATTTTTTCGGAATACTGGTATACATTAAATCATATTCAAAATGGCATCTTAGCATGACTCATAGCCTCTTGTTATGTAATTATTTCTTAGAAAACTGGTATTAATATTAATTTTGTAATATAAATCAAAATGAAAACTCAATTACTTTGATACATTTAAACATATCTGTAATAAACGGACACTTTACTGGATTTATTTTGTATCGAACAAGTCAATAGACTATTTTTTGCTTTTGCACGCTGATTTCACGTTGATTCACGAAATTTATTTTCAATTTCATAGTCGTAACACTTTAACGCTTATTTTCATGTAACGTACTCATTATTCTTTTCCGGTTAATTGAAAATCTGACATTTATTAGTTTAAAACATTTTTTCACGATTTCATCTTTTCTGCGTTTCACGATTAAGACGTATTAGTGTAAGCAAATTTTTGTAAACCATCTTAATAGATTATTATTGGTTCAAAATATGGATACTCATTTTTTGTTAAAAACAATTTAACATATTTTACCATAAGATCAATATTTCTTGCCTTCGTTCTGTTCACTAATTCAGGGCATACCATTTTTTTGTTATTTTACATGATGAAGTTTTGCTTTTGTATAATTGAATGCAACAACTGAACAGATGACGTCTTCATGTAAATATGTTAGAAACAACGGGGAAAAATTCCCTACAAATTGAAATAATCAAAATAATCCACAGGTTTATATTATGAATTACTTTTTAAACTTCAATTATTATTTTTTATTTTCCCCGACCACAACTGTGAGAAAATATGGGTCCGGGCGAAATATAAAATAATTATTTAACTTGAATAATAACTATTAGAATGAATTATGAATAAAACTTCATTGCCAGTAATTTATGTGACTCAAATAGGAATTCATTGTTTGAAAGAAATTTACACCATCTTTTACTAGTTCATTTAGTACAGATATACCCTTGAAAACTTCAAATGCTACTCAATGCTCAATGTGGGGGCAAGGTATCGTCGCTATCCTTGCCCCAGCTTAGTCAATAGATGCAGCGTTGCCTGTGGTGGATCTTTAAGGCGACAGGGTACGGTGCTCGGCGCTCGTCAACACCGGATGTTCTCAGTAAATAGTTAGTGCAGATCGATGTCGGACGTGGAGCGATAAACGAATAAGAATTCAGACGCTTGGGAGTTCTCCAGGCTTGCTTTTGAGTCGGAATTATATCGATTCTAACGAATTGGAGTGTTCAGATTAAATTCGACGTTGTGATAGCTCGTGGAAAGCCCCTCGATTACGACCTGCTGCTTGGAGCGACGCAATTCGTGCGTTGGCGATATTACAGTCTCCCAGGTCGGAGACGTAAAAATTAATGGAAGAAGGAAGGTGTATGCGGCCTTGAACCCGATTTCCACATCTCCGTCGATTCTGACGAGAAAGTGTGGACTGCCAGGTGCAAATGAGCCCAGAAGGACTTGCCAATTCAACTCCACAACAAGGTTGCAGAGTACAAAGTGCCTGATTACGTCTGAGAAGATTATTAGAAGGAGCTGGTACTTTGGATCGCAGATGGCTGGTTGATTCCATATTCCCAGAAGAGACTAGGACCCCCGGCTTGATTCCTTTAAAGGGGGTCACGCAGGAGCAAAAGCAGAAGATATGTCCAGTGTTGGACTACCGTGAATTAAATGGCTTTGTGCATGCGTTTACTGCCAACGCAGAAGGGTGTGCACAAAAGCTAAAACAATGGCTGCGACGAGGAGTTAATATATCACTTCTAGATTTACGAGAGGCATATCTTCAGATCAACGTCGATGAGGCACTTTAGCCATTTCAAACTGTTCTTTACAAGGGCCAGCGCTTTTGCCTCACGTGGTTAGGATTTGGAATAAACGTGGTGCTTTTCATTATGGAATTTGATATAGGCTGTAAAGGATCCTAATCACAAGTCACCAAATGTGACCTTTCCGGGTCACCAGAAACCAGTGGTGAACCCTTGTTACCTTACGCGTCGTGATCGTCTTTCACAGGGAATTCTCCGCAAGTTCTATCGGCTCAGCAGTATCTTGTGATTGGGTTAGTCAGTGTCGATTTCGCCTTCGGGTTGATATGCCGTGTCACGCTGGAAGAGAATAGATTTTCAATACGCAAAAGAAAGACAAACTCAGATATCTCTATTCTACTGAGTTAATTCAAGTTAAATTTAAAAAATATGATATAAACTTATATACAATTGTCCAGTTGTTTATTTCTTACAAAACATACTATTGAGTCTCAATTAGATTTAATACTCTTAGTTTCGGCAATAGCGATGGACATGTAAAGAAGGATGTGTGGTGACGGCTCTTCGATTAGGATCAGATTCGCCCAAAACCCAGCTTAAGCTCACTGACTTTGGCGCGGATATTCGCTGATATACAGAGGTATCGGAGTAGGGTAGGTTGTTCTCTAGACCACCGCCAATGAGTACGTCATTCCAGGGTAATTTCCGATTCTCTGCGTATGTGCTTGTGATTTTGCGAACACTCGCAGTTTCGGTTCCCACGATCGGGGAGGTTAACACCGTGACCCCTCTTCTGGCCTCAGAAACGAAATCATATTCTTTAGGTTCTCAAAACGAAATTAAATTGTAACATTCCCACAAAACAATAAAATGTATATGTCGGTTTCAAAAAATAATAAAATTCATAACTTAAGTCTTCCTTTCAAGACAGGTCAGCCACCTCTGCCCGGCCACGCAATAATGCGTAACAATTAATACAAGCATAGTTGTCCGGCATTTCTTAGTGTTTCGGGAGCCTTAATCTCCTCCCAATGGGGAGCACTACCACTCCCGGCAGCGGTCACACCACAGAGGCCATCATATCGCAAAACCATACAATCAAGAGTGCTGTGCTGATAACATTTTCATAAATGAAAGTGTGGTTTCTGCGCTGCGTGTACGCCAGCATTTTTCTGATTTCAGTCTGGTCTGCAAGGATCAGATGTAACTAAAAGATAGAAGCAAAGCGAGTTCCATAAATCCGGGAGTAGCATTGGATACAAGTGGATATATCATCGGAGGTGCGTGTTGGCTGCGTCCCACTAACGATACCAGGCATATAAATTTAACCGGGCTCGACCCTTCAGTAACTGACCCTCCAGTAAGAGGAGACGACATTACACAGCCACTGACGGCGGATTTCCGACAACCCTTATCAGGTAGGGCTGCTGGCGAGATACTTGTCAGGCGACGTTTTGGGAATTCTGCAATCAATTGTTAAAGAGTATGAATTGATCATGAATGTGACGCTCATAGAGTCTTGTCGGAACCGCGCAAATCGCCTCACCAGAGTATCTCACAGATGGCTGGATCTGCTAAAAGAAGGGTGCCGGCGCTTCAAAGCTGCGCAGCGATTGGAGAACGACTGAAATCAGACCAGATAGCCAATGTCAATTGACAAAGCTGACACCCGGGTTGAAGCGGACTGTATTTCGTCATATTAATCGACCTGCAAGTGTCCGAAGAGAACGTAAAACCTGTTGTAAAAGTCTGCGAGACCTTCCAGTCAATCAAATCGACACCTGCCCGTTGGACAATAGGGAAACTGAGCGCATAAGACAATTGAAATAGACTGACCACAACAGTAAGTATTTTTTTACGCTTATCGATTGTGGTCCATCTTGGTTTGCAGAATGGCGATAGCTGCCTCGGAAAGATGCGACTGCTGTCACCCGACAGAGAGTGTCTTCCTTGAGCGAGGTCCACCAACTGACCGACAATTGCGGTGCGTTTACTAGTGAAGAGTTCAAGTAATTTGTAGATAGTTGAAATGTGCATCTGCGGTTTCGGTAAGCCTATTTGCCGAGTGGGAATGGGATCATTGAACGGAACCGCAGATCCGTCAATATCAAGGGAAGAAAAATCAAGATGGCGACGCTCACAGCTTTTATAATTAAGCAATCTCGCAAAGAAATTAGAAAATCTCGCATCTCGTGTGCAAAATCTCGCCGCTTGACTGCATAAATGGAGGTCGCAGGGAGAATGCAGAGGAACAATGGTGATAATCCTTGGAAATGGTTGTTTCGTGTTACTGAGTTACTTTGGTGTGTTGCCTTTTTCTTTTTAAAAATTATTTTTTTCTTCCTTTTTTTGTGTTACATTTACGTCGAGAGCGCATAAGTACTACAAGTTTGTCAGAAGACATTCCATTAAAAACCTGTAGAACAAGCGAAGGGATAGTACGGAGTGTGTCGTGCGTGACTTATTATGGAGATTCTTTTGTGAATCCTGTCTATTGAGGGATAGACAAGTAGTAGATGCACCAGCACAGATGTGGCAACAATACTCCATGCACCCGCGAATGGTGGCTTTATAGAGATTTAAGATACTATCATGTGTAAGTAATTGTCAAGCACAGTAGAAAGATTCTGCAGCCATATCAATGTCTTCAATCTATTTATTCCAATTAATGTTACCTTAGGTCAAGGACGTTGAACCTCGTATTCTGCGCAATATTAATCATGACAGATATAGTTGAGAAGGATTTTTGTAATTGTTAAAGAAAAGATTAGTCTTAACAACATTTAATGTACGATGTTCGAGACTGCCGTATTGCTTTTAAAATCTCGCCCTTTTTACGCTCTATCATAAACGCTGTTTTTGCCGCCATATTAAATTTTGTAAAATGCGTAAAAAATTCCAACTTTGGCCTTAAAAAGTTAATCCGTCAAACCTTAGAAAAGCTAAATTTGAAAAACAATATGGCGGCCTCAAATACATTTAATCTAATAAATTATTATGAAAAAAATAAATTTATTAAAAAACGATTTTTTCTGGTTTTATTTCAGCCTTAGGCTCTAAATATCGTGTTTTATATAAAACTAAGTAGTTTTTATAATTTTTTATCTGCCAAATAATTTACGTCGCTAAACTACACATTTACTATAATTTTATTGAACACTAAAAGTTTTGTGTATATGTCTACCACTAATTTATCTGCAGTCCTATTAAATCTGTGTTTAGTTCAGCGCATGGAATATAAGTTGATTAGTAGGAATCTTTCTGGAAGTACGCAACTTTTATTATTTTGGGTCAACGCATGGATCGCTAGTATGTATAGCATCTCATAAGTGGTTTCATACTAGAGTTTCCAAACTGATTTCTGGGAAATTTTTTGGAAGAATACAATACATTACTGATCTTTCGTATATTACAATTAATTCTGGTTTTTGGTTTCCATAGCGTATCTTTATATAACTACTTGACTGTTTACGTCACTATTACTTTATTTCAGTGGTTATAACAAACCTAATATTAATCCAGACCGACAAATTTCATGTCGTATTTTTCATTTTTGAAAATCCATTTTATATTCACATATCATTTATATGAACCCCAGTGCTACAATATGTTGACTGCATGAATAAGTACATATTTTATCTCCCTGTAACAAAAATGTTTCCCATACGAATATATTGAAATTTTCAAAATGAAACATTATTGCTAAATATTCTTTCGCTATTGGAATGTAATTTGTTGTGCTGACAATAAAAATCTTTTCACAATTTTATTATCATCTTCGAATTTAACAAGATGGCATGTACAAGAAACAGTAAATACGCTCTCGAATAGCTTGTTAAGATAAGTATTAGTTTTTTCTAAAACATACTTTATCTGGAAATCACTCCAAACAAGGCATGGAGCCGCTTGATGTAAATGCTTACAAAAATACACTAACCAAGGAAAAATGTTATATAGACCGATTATAATAAAAGCTTGAAAGAAAAAAATCAGTAAAATTACTAAGATAGAATTAAAAGACTTCAAGCAGTAGATTTTAAAGGCTGAATTGCAGTTTCATGTAATATATAATTTTCGAACAATTCATATCTATATATCTATAAAAACAGAGATGTGTGTGCCACAGACGATTTCTGATTGGTTAATCCAATAATCACATCTCCTAAAAAAGTATAGTTCTTACGCTCTTAACTTTACCATAAAATATTTTGGTCTTATTTATTGTCCATCTTGGAAGGGTTTAATTTTTTTCTAACTTGCAATTCACAAATTACAAAAATACGAAACTCCACAATCCAACCTCCGACTCAACGTCCGCCATTCACACAACAAGAAAGCAAACGCTGGAGAGATTATTAGTACTACTACTACTACAAACAATACACTACGAAAACACGCGAACACACGCACACAAACTCACGTCCACTACCGTCCTTGGCTACGTCACGTTGTTATGGCAACACGATAAATACACAGTAAATTTGATTTTCTTCATTTCTACGCAAATATTACGCAAATATAAATCATGTAGAATATCTGTATGAATATAATTACACGTAATAGTTAAATAAAGATGATCCTCGTATAAGAGAACCGAAAAAGAAACTAATAGGGAATTTGTATAAAATTGTATTTTCTTTTTAAATAAATAGAAAAAAGGGGTGTTGATAAGACTATCGATACTTATACAGTTTAGTGACGACATTAAAAATATATATAACAAAAGACCATTATTTACTGAAGTGAAAGGAAAACCCGGGGGAACTTTACCCCAAAATAAATCTATATTTTTTTGTGTGTATTGATAGTCTGGTACTTATACAGTTTAGTGACGGCATTAAAAAATGGAAATATTGAAAAAAAATTTATTGTACGTAACTGTTATAGACTGAAGTTCTCCGAAAAAAAATTTCACTTCATTTGATCAAGTAGTTTTGTTCTTACAGCGAAAAACATTTATTTATCACGACGACGTCAACGTGGCCATTTTGAAAATGTACCTAGCAGAATACCTCCATTTTAGGCCAAATTTCGCAATCTAGCCTTTTTGTTTCTCGCCATATTGAGATGCACACAACACATCTGCAATTTTTTGACGTTTTTTTTCTTTTTTTTTTTAAATCTGCAATTTTTTTGCGTTTTTTTGTTTTTAAATAAGAATACTATGTAATATGCAAAGAAATTGAAGAATTGAAGAATTTTTATACGAGATTATTTTCGAAACATGCTCAGTTGGACACGCATGGATAACTTCGAAACTTCGTTTATTTACTTCTGTTATAAATTAGAAAAAAAAAAAACACCCCAAAAATGGCATCTCTCTTCGCAAAAAAAAAAAAAATCTCATTCTGGTGGGGGAAAAAGGGCTAGATTGGCCTTAAATGGAGGTATTCTGCTATGTACGGCAGTTACCTGCCCTTGGGGAATTCCTGGGCCTGCAATAACATTTCCAAAATTGCCACGTTGACGTAGCCGTGATAAATCATTGTTTTTCGCTGTAAAAAAAAAAACTACTTGATCAAATGAAGTGAAATTTTTTTTCGGAGAACTTCAGTCTATAACAGTTACGTACAATAAATTTTTTTTTTCAATATTTCCATTTTTTAATGCCGTCACTAAACTGTATAAGTACCAGACTATCAATACACACAAAAAAATATAGATTTATTTTGGGGTAAAGTTCCCCCGGGTTTTCCTTTCACTTCAGTAAATAATGGTCTTTTGTTATATATATGGCGTACTATTATCCTTATATATATGATGTTTATGTTTATATATATGTATAAGTGATAGTATCTGTGTGTGTCTGTGCGTCTGTGTGCATTTCCCTGCGCTAAAACTGTCAATTTTAAGCCTACAGATTCGAAATTTGATATACAGGGTACTGAGACTTGGGAAAATCGATGTGATAGGTTTTCGACAGAAATTTGGCGATTAAGTGGTCAATATTCAACAATTAGACCTTTGAGAACTCTACCAAACTCCTCCTACAATTTAAGGTCTGAACACGTGATATTTTATATATAGATTCCTTGGACATGGATCTAACTTATTAACTATACTTGAACAATAAATGTTAAGAGGTCATAATAGGGGTCAAAGTTTAAAAAAATTGACCGTTTTTTTTTCCTCAGCATACACTTCAAAACACCTGGGCAACGCCGGGCACCGATTGCTAGTTTAAATCTAAAAATCTGTTTTAAAGCCAGAGTTATCATATGACCAGCATTGTTCCTTTCAGCGATCGGAAGATCGTATCTTTTGGATGAATATGAAAAGTGATAACGCATTTGTCATTATTCGGATAATTAAACTGTATCTTATCAGACATATATATATATATATATATATATATATATATATATATATATATATATATATATATATTCACTCACATTTTTTTTTTTTTTTTATTACATTTTCACCCCAAACAAGGCAAATTGCCACTTTGGTGTAGGGGGCTACTATCAGGGGCAACAACTACTGGGGTACTATGTAGGGATTTGGGCAGCAAGGTGTCGGTTCACGTTACACTTGAACTTCTGCACGTCAGTACTGTTGGGGAAGCAGGGACCTGGAATGGAATTCCAGAGTCTTGCGGTTCTGGGGAAGAAACTATTGGAGTAAAAAGATCTTTTACATCTAGGGACCTCTACAGTGTGGGGGTGGGATCTAGTAGCCTGTCGGGTTTGTCGAGGGTGCTCGCGTCGTGGGGGCACAAGTGATTGCAGTTCATCAGAGCATT
Source organism: Euprymna scolopes (assembly GCF_053919585.1). Lineage (NCBI taxonomy): Eukaryota > Metazoa > Mollusca > Cephalopoda > Sepiida > Sepiolidae > Euprymna > Euprymna scolopes. The sequence continues at coordinate 90,823,659 of NC_136498.1, forward strand.
CACCACTAAAATACTTGTAGAACAGGCAGAGGGATGCAACATTTCGTCGATGGGACAGAGGCTGAAGCTTAGATGCCAGTTCAGGGCCTATCAGATTTGTGACTCTCTTTTGAACCTTGTCAAGGAGCGAGAGACTAGTAGCAGATGCACCAGCCCAGATGTGGCAGCAATACTCCATACATGGGCGAATGGTGGCCTTATAGAGGTACAGAATACTTTCGGGTGTTAGTAGTTTTCTAGCACGGTAGAGAGAGCCTACCTTTCTTGCAGCGGCCCTGGCAATGCCTTCAATGTAATTGTTCCAACTCATGTTTCCTGTGAACGTTAGGCCAAGGAGTTTGAAAGATGGACTCTCAGATAAAGAGTCGTTGGCGATTGCTATTGGTGGTAGAGAGGGTTTCTTGTAATTATTGAATGAAACTAGTTTAGCCTTGGCAGCATTGAACGCGACCAACCACTTTTGTCCCCATTCCACTACAGATTGGAGGTCTTCCTCTAGTGTTTCTGCCATTTCTTTAGAAATGTGTTCATTCGTCTTCCTGTCGTGTCTGCCATAGAGTGTAGTGTCATCAGCATATATACCCATCTCAGAGGCAATGCTGTCGGGGAGGTCATTTATGAATATCAGGAACAATAGAGGTCCAAGGATAGACCCCTGGGGCACTCCCGCATTTATATCATATTGTTTAGATGTGCGACCGTCGAGGACTACCTGGATTTTTCTCTTATCTAAGAAGGATTTAATTATGTTAAGTATTCTACCAGTGATACCGTATGATCTGATTTTACTGAGGAGACCCTCATGCCATACCCTGTCAAAAGCCTTAGATATATCTAGAGCTACCGCTCTGCCTTCCCCCGCTTTGTCCAGTGATTGGTATATACGTTCAGAGATCACGGTGAGGATGTCTGCTGTGGAACGGGCTTGTCTAAATCCATATTGTTTGTCAGTCAGTAGTTTAGCATCTGTAAGATGATGGACTAGAGCATGGTTAATTATGGTCTCAAATATTTTGGCAAAAAGTGGGAGGAGGCTAATGGGGCGATAATTTGATGGGTCTGTCCTTTCGCCAGAATTCTTGAATACTGGTACAACAGAAGCAGTTTTCCAACAGCCCGGAAAGCAAGCTTCATTAAGACAAAGACATACAGGACTGTTTCGCTTTGTCACAGTTCATCAATGCGGCTAGAGAAGTAACTTACTAGAGGGGCGCCCGGCTTTACACGGACGTATAATACGCTTAGAAATGATATTTCAATTTGTCCGTATTTCTTATATATTATTATAGAGTAGTGATTTCAAAAGAAAAAATGTATTTGGGTGCCATCAGCTTGAATCGAAAACGGAAGCAAAACTGTAGCATTCAAAGCTGCTGATGTTCCCACTATACGAACGAAACACTCATATGACTAATTAAAAGTGAAAAATAAAAATTAAACTAGGATGAATGTGCAAAATTGTTGAAGCCCGACTGAACACTTGGAATAAATAAACACAACACAAAAGTAAACTAGAACAAATATATTGAAAGAAAGAAAGTGTCGGTTGCGTGACACTGCTGTCCGAACTTTCACCTTCCCGTTCCCACTTGACGCGTCTTCTCTCCACTCCAAAACGAACTTCTGCAACTTTAGCTTTTCTCTTCTGCAAATACACCTTCTCTGCTCGCAATCAAACTTCAGAATGCCCCCCTTCCCCAAATCACTCCTCTTTTATTTCCAATCAGGAGCATCTCATTTGCATACCTCGTGGTCACCCTGTAGGCATATAAAGAAACAGGGCAGCCATTTTTGTTTCTTTCTTCTTCATTATGAACACGAGGTAAGCCACACAAAAACGCGGTCGGTCGTTCTTGTTTCTCTTTTTCTTCATTTACACCACACGCCCCCCTGATCTTCGAGATCAATAGGATACTTCGTAATCTTCCATCCAAGCAGGCCGCCTCCTCTCGCGTCGAGGCCTCTGGGGGACAACTTCTCGGGGGTTAACGTTTTCAGGTTCACTACAACGCGGGCCTAAGTCAGGTTGAGCAGCATCATTTGCTTCTCGGTGGCCCTCGATTTCTTCTTATTCACTGCCCTCACTGCATACCGGCAATGTCACACGACGCAGGTCTAAAATATGCCGGGGAACGCCATTCACCATCACATTGTTCTTCGACTGCAATCCTGTTATGACCCCTCTTTTTCAACGAGTGGTACACTGTGCATTGGGGGGTTTCACCCACACCTCTTCACCTACTTTGATAGTGGCTTCTTCACTCTCAATTCCTGCTGCTTTGTTGCACGGATGCCGCCACTTATATGTGAAAACGGCCCTATGAGGCACAGTTGTCTCATCTTGTTTGGTCTTCGGCGAGATGTTATACCAAAACACCGCCTCTATGGGTGATACGTTGCTTTTTTCCGCAGCGGCTTTAAGTTGCGATGATTCCTCTCCACTATTCCGTTGCCACTAGGCCGATACGCTGCTCTGAAAAATTGCCTTACTCCCCACTTATCGCACACCCCTTTATAGGCTTCTGATCGGAAAGCGGGGCCATTGTCCATTAAGAGTTCCTCAACCGGCCCTCTCTCCAAAAATATCTCCTCGGTGACCCGTCCGATCGCCCATGCAGCTTCTGCCCTGATCTCTCTCCAGATGGCAAACCTTCCCGGTCCACAGTCGACCATCGACAGATACAATTTGTGGCGATAGTGTGTCACGTCAATGGCCAATTGCTTCCAGTCCTCCGCAACGTGTAGCTCTCCTGCTTCGTGTCTGGACGGTCCAGGGTCAATTGATTGGCACTCTCGACAGTTCTCCACCACCTCCCTAACCTCCTCCTCGGTGGTCTCCGGGTAAACCTCTCTGGCTAGGAATAACGTTCGTTCTCGACCAAAGTGGTGCATTTCGTGTGACTCTTTGACTTCTTCCCCTGCACAGCATACCGAGGGGACCTCCTTTCCCTCCTGCAGCCAGGCCTTCTTCACGCGTGTCATCGAATCCGCCTTGTTTTTTCTGACGGGACCAACACAACAGATACTCTCAACTGGAATTCCGCTATCAGGTCGGTGAGCGCTCCGAGTCTGCGCTTGATCAGCATTTCCGCAGCACCCCTTGTCTTAACTCTCTTATCGCCAGTTACTGCCGACCGAATCCACGACGCGACCGTTGCCGAATCGGTTTTGACTTTAATTATTTTCAATCCCCATTTCAGGGCCAGATTGATTCCTTTTATAGCGGCATCTAGTTCTGCTACGTTGATATGGGAGAAGTCGTTGTTTTTTATTAGCCACGCCGCATCCTCCACAGTTCACCTCCTATCTCTAGTACGACGCCCAACGCCAGGTTACTGGCATCGCACCAAACCACACCCGCGTCTTCGCCGCTGACATACCATTTCCCTTTCACTGGGTCCTCATTCCTCACTCTCGCAATGACTTCTTGCAGCATGTTCGTGACCTCCTTCGTCACACGGCCTTCCCAGTCATCAGTGCCTGTTTGTCGTTTAATGAAGCTGCATGCTATCCTGAGCAAGCCAGCGATAGGATAGTGCCCGACCAGCCTCCCGCAGACTGAGAAGAGTTCTCGCCTCGTCAGCTCAGATCCGACTTCGGGTATTGCATTCCCTCGTTCGAAGACAAGGCTGTCTTTTCCATCTCGCCTTAGTTTCAACCCCAGCACCGCTCCTCCATCTAGGGCCTCCGCCGGTTTTGCGGTTAACCCATACTTCTCGACATGGCTTCTTACTTTCTCTGCTGTCACCTCTGCCTCCTCCACCAGGATGTCGTCAATGTACGAGCTAGTGGCCTCCTCCACTGTACAGTCTTTGCTCAGCACTGTCTTCAGTACGGCAGTCATAATTTTGGGGGCTGAACTCAGCCCAAAGTCTATCCTCGTCAGACAATACACCCGCCCCTTGTACCGGACCAGTTGGTACTGCCAGAGTTTTTCATCTACATGGATCTGCAGATATGCCGATTTCAGATCGACAATCTTAGTGGCCCGCCCCATTCTTCTCCATTTCCTCATGACATCCTCATATACGTCGATCCCCGTTCCAGTGTGGCAGGCTACGTGTCTGTTCAATTCCCTAAAATCCAGCACGGGCCTAATCTTGTTTTTGGTAGGCTGAACAACCGCCAGTAGTGGCAACACTCCTTTTTCTTCCCCTATCCACGGTTTCAGAATTCCTTCTTTTATCCACCTCTCCACTTCTTCCTAGAATCCTTTTCTTATTTCTCCTAGCAGGGTGTTTTTGTAGCAGCCCACCTTATTCTGTAGTTCTGGGGGCCCGGAGATCCATTTCCATTCCACCGTCCACCTCACGCCATCAAACTTCGCCAGGAAATCTTTGTCCTCAATACAGCAAACCTCCGGTTTTGGGGTTCTGACAGTTCTATCACCTTCCACTCCTGCCATCCCCACTGCGCTAAGACGTCCAAACGTCACTTGGCCCCCTCTTAACGTAGCGCCCCCCAGTCGGTTAATTGCACTCATACCTATAATCACGTCGACACCACCGACCAGATGATTCAACACTAGGGCTTGCAGTTCAATGGGCACCCCTTGCACCATTACTTCCGCTGTCGTCTCTCCTAGGCATTTCACATCCCTGCCATCGACGGTCCTAATAATCCTGGTTCCGCTCCATGACCTCTCGACATTCCTTGCTAACAGCGTTGTAGTGCAGCCTGTGTCGACAAGGGCTATGGCTCTCTTCCCATTGACTACCACCGGTAACCGAGGCAATGTTCCATCATGCGCCATTTCCACACAGAAGGAGTAACGACTGGCGCAATAGCTCCCCTTCACTCGTTTCCCTGGTCCCGTGCAGCAACACAATAGCGGCTAATATGCCCCACTTGTCCACATCGGTAGCACGTGATCCCCGGTCTCGGCTCTTTGCAGTCCTTGATCAGATGAGGACCCTGGCACCGGAAACACTTGATGGCAGGTCTCCCCTCCTGTCGCCTCGCCGGCTGCCTCTCATTCAAGTGAGGCCTCATGCACATATTTCCACTCACAGCTGCAGCCACGATTGGGCTTTTAACATTTTTCACTAGGACTCTGGCGTGGACCAAGAGATCGTCCACTTCCATAGAATGGATCCCCGTGATTCTCTGCATGTTCGCAGAGATTTCCTCTGGGAAGCCGTTCACTAGGTACAGCTTTACCGTCATCTCCAGGCTCCTCCCCACGTAACCAGCCAACCCTGCCAGTCTCCTGATCTCTGCCGCAAAGACGTCAACGGACTCGCCGGTCCACATCAAACTTGACAGCTTGCCAAGTGCTTCAAATGGGCCCTTCGCGAAGGCCAATTTCAGCCTTTGCTCCACTAAGGCAAGGTCTTCCTTGTCTTCATCTCGCATCTGCTGGTAAATCGTGAGGGCTTCCCCCTCTAAGTATAGCGGCAGCAGGGTGACCACATCTTCTATCTTTTGCAGCTTCGCCACCATTTTTAATTTCTCCAGCCACTTAATCAGGTCGCCCTCCCCAGTAAAGGGTCTCAACATCTGAGTGCCCAGTCTCCACTCAGCCATGTTAATTGCTTGATACGCCGAAATAGCTTGTCGGTTGCGTGACACTGCTGTCCGAACTTTCACCTTCCCGTTCCCACTTGACGCGTCTTCTCTCCACTCCAAAACGAACTTCTGCAACTTTAGCTTTTCTCTTCTTCAAATACACCTTCTCTGCTCGCAATCAAACTTCAGAATGCCCCCCTTCCCCAAATCACTCCTCTTTTATTTCCAATCAGGAGCATCTCATTTGCATACCTCGTGGTCACCCTGTAGGCATATAAAGGAACAGGGCAGCCATTTTTGTTTCTTTCTTCTTCATTATGAACACGAGGTAAGCCACACAAAAACGCGGTCGGTCGTTCTTGTTTCTCTTTTTCTTCATTTACACCACAGAAAGTATATACATTATTTACATAGAGTCGATTGGTATAGCTGGAGAAGGTGTCGGCTAGGTGGTCGTCGACTCTCTATCTTGTGTCTTTCTGAGTCTCTCGCTGAGTCCCTAGTTGGATCTCTCCCGTCTTTACGGTACCAACCATATTTATATGGTTGACACTCCACGTATGTTAATTAGGTAGATCCTACCACAACACCCCCTGCCAAGCCTTGGAATCCCTTTTAGATTTTAAATGGCTTCATATATGGAATGATGATTATGGGGTATTTTCTTCGTAGATCGCATTTGCGTACTTTATATGAATATGTCCATCAGTTTAATTTTTAATATAGTTTACCTTTTAGATTCACGTCCAATGGGTTCGTGAACTTTCATTTCCTACTCGAGCTAATCGATCCAGGAGTATTTTGCGGAGATTCCACTCGAAAAGCTTCATAAGTTAGGTCTATTGGAATGTTCCTCCTCATCCGGTATGCTCTCTTCATGCTCTTGTAAGTAACATTTTGTTAGTTTGTTCTGGTGCCTTTTATGCGTATTTTTCGGCCCTTTTATTATGTAGATAAGGTCATTGATTCTTTTATCGACTATAGCTCGCTCTCAGAACGCAACGTTGTTTTTGTAGCACATGAAAAATGCTTTCTCTCCGGTGATGAATCGTTTTCTAGATGTATGTCTAGTATTCTTTACTATATTCTGTGTCGACAAGTGTTTGTCAAACACTGATTTAACTTTTCTGGCGAATATTAGTTCAGCTGGTGACAGGCTTGAGGGTGTTCTCTTGTTCGGCGTAATCCTGTACACTTGTAGGATCTGCTGAAGAGCCTTGTCCGTTGGAACTCCTGAGGCCTTTTTCAGAGCGCGCTTAAGGTGTCGAAAAATTTTTCCGTCGTGTTGTTATGCGATTAATTTGATAAAACTCACAGAAATCCTTAAACTCTTCAGAAGTGAATTGCACCCCATTGTCACAATACAATCTGGCACACCGAACCGAGCAAATAGTTCATGTAGAAAGGTTCGTTATAGGCTTCTTGCAGCGTAGCACTTTAAGCCATTTTGTAAAACTGTCTATTTTGTAAAACTGTCTATTTTGTAAAACTGTCTACCACTATTGATATTCTTCTACTGAACCAGCGAAATCGATGTGTAATCTTGTCCATGGATGATCCGTCTTGAGCCATGGTTTTTGTACTATGGCTGGTGCCTTTGCTGCTAACGCACATCCTTTACATCGATTAACCATGTTTGCGATATCCACATCCATGCCTTTCCAATATACAAAGCTCTGCATTAAGCTTTCTGTTCTATTGATAACTGAGTGACCATGTGAAAGTTCCGCAGTATTATTTTCTGCAAGCTTTTCAGAAATTCTACTCTCTCACTTTATAATAAAACTTTGTCACATATTGAATAGATCTGCACTTTTTGATCATTTGTTACGATTTTGTTTTTTATGTCTAAAATGAAATCGTCATTTTTACTTCCTTTTTGATTTCATTTAGTCTAACTGGCAGGTCTCTTACAATGTTGTTTATCATAATCTGCTGTGATAGTTGCAATAATCAATTCTTCGAATTTTTTTTCTTGAACCGGTATGAGTTTTGATAAACTGACCGCATGGCTTATATTTTTGAATGATAGATGCTTTATGTGTAAATTATAATTGAGAAGAATGGTACATCATCTCAGTAATTGATTTGCCGTATAAACGGATAACCCTTTCTTCGATCCAAAGATGGTGATCAGATGTTTATGATCCGTTTCTAGTATAAAGTCCCTGTCGTAGATGTATCTATGAAATTTCGCTATGGCGAAAATGATACTCAGAGTCTCTTTTTCTATTTGTGAATAACTTCTCTCTGCAGAAAGTAGTGTTCTATAAGTGGGTGCAATTGGTTTCCTTGAACCATCTGCCATTATGTGTTAAATTATTGGATTGTAATGGGTTAAAAGAGGTTGGGTGTAAGCATTTTCTTGATTTCATCAAACGCTTTCTGACACTCTATTGTCAATTTCCATGCCTAGTTTTGTTTCAATAGTTCTTTCAACGGATCTATTAGATTGTGCATTCCTTTAATGAACGCTTGGTAGTAATTCGCGAGCCCGAGAAAACTTTTTAACGTCGCCACGTTAATGGGCACTGGCATATCTCTAATTGCAATGGAACTTTCCGGATCTGGACCTGCCATTTTTATTGATTATGTATCCTAAATATTTAATTTCCTCCAAATCAAATTCGCATTTTGACTCTTGGACTCTTTGACTTTAAACCCAAAGTCCTGAATTTTTTTTTTTGAATAATCGAACGAGATGCTCTATACGGTCATCGACTGTTTCGCTCCTTACTACAATTGGAAAATGGCAGCTGCCACTTTAATACCAAATGGAAGCCTGTTGAATTTGAATAACCCTCTATGAGTGTTTAGCCCTAATAACTTCGAACATTCCTCTTCGATGGGAATTTGGAAATAGCGGTCCGATAAGTTGATTTTTGAAAATATATATCCGCTATTTAGCTTGTTGAAAAGTCAGCCTTTGATTTGGTTTGATATCTTTTTGATGCACACAATCGGAGCAGCCCACAAATTAGTTTTTACTTTCGATATAATTCCCATTTTTTCCATTCTATCAAGTTCTCCGTTAATTTTTTCCACTTCTGCAAAAGAAACGTTTCGTTTCTTTTTAAAAATTGGCATGGTATGTTCCTTGAGCTCAAATTTGGCTTCAAACTTGTTACATCTTCCAGGATTTATTCTTCTTTTATTCTTCTTTAATGCCCTGTCTTGTTTGCGTGTTACTTTCTATTTTTCTGTAGAACGAGTTTAAAGATTTATACCACAATTAGAATGTTTCAATGAAATGCATACCCAACAAGTTTTCTCCATTTTTCAGAATAAAAACTTTTCTTTTTTTAACGATCCCATTTAGCTTCATGGGAAGTACAACCTCGCCTTCGAAGTTAATTTTCTTGCCAGTTATCGTGACTTGATTATCGTAGGCATATTTAAAAAATTCCATATTTGATAGTTCATTATTGTCAGGTCTGATCCTGAATCGAGCTGAAATTTGATATTTTTTCTAAATATTTCAGTCGGAACATATTTCCTAAAATCTCTGTCTGATTTAATATTCGAACTATTCGGTTATTGAATTTTTTGTTTTACAACACGAACTTTTGTGCCCATTCTTGTTGCAAAAATGGGCAATTTACTTTCCAGTGCAATGTCTGCAATTATATGGTGAGACATCATCCTTTTTATTTAATTTTTCTTGTCTATTTTCATAATACCCGATGTTTTACCTCAATTTCGTACTGATGGATATTTGAACTGTTTTTCTTTTTAATTTTTTAATATAAGTAATGCCAGCTTCTTCCATTTTTCGAGACTCTTTCTTTAAACTTACAGCCCGGTGGGAATTCTTTGCTAATTTCTGCAAGATAAGGTTCTGTTCAGATTCGAATTTAGAAAAAAACTCTACGTCTTATTTCGGAACTCTTACTTGATATTAGTCTTTGAGCAAAAATTAAGCATTTGGCCGTAATCTCTGCCAATCTGAAGTTGTCACAATGTCTATTTACTATAGATGCATATGTTAAGTAATCCTGATTATCGAATTTAGAGACATTCATGCATAACAATTTCGTCCTTTAGCAATTAAACTGTCTCCAAGAATTTCAACTCCTTTGTTTTCCTCGTTAGAATAAAATCTACAAATTTGCGATGTTCCACTGTACCTAGTTTTCTTAGGAATAGACTGATTTTTATTGATTTCGACCCGCTTTTATAGTCTGTGGAGAAAATATTCTTATAACGTTTATAATACGATTCAAACGTTTTCTTTTCGTCTAGTACATAGTTTAAAGTTTCCAGCGAATGAAATATAGTGTTATTAAAATATGTAGAATTTCCTTCATTTGGTTGTTGTTTATTTCTCCAGGTTAAACCATTGAATTTCTAAATGCTTGTTTTGCATTTCTTCGGGCCCTGACATTTTTGAAATTCCCTTTGTTCTTTTTGAAATTTTTGATGATATTTCTCGTTCTCTAATTACAGGAGTGCGAACCATTCTTCCTGTTTTTCTAGTCTTTCATCTTGTTTTCCTTGAAATTCTTGCTGTATTTTATCTTGTTCTTGAAACAATAAATCAATCTGTTCATTTTGTGTTTCTTGATATTTTCCATGCATTATCTGTTGTTCCCTTATTAATCGCCAACTGTTCATTTTGACGCTGTTGACTTTCTTGCTGTGATTTGAATAATTGGGCTATGACTTTGGAGAATTAGATGATAATATGTGTATTAAATTAAGCAATAACAAAAATAAACAAAATAGATGATAATATGTGTATTAAATTAAGCAATAACAAAAATAAAAAAGATAGATGATAATATGTGTATTAAATTAAGCAATAACAAAAATAAAAAAGATAGATGATAATATGTGTATTGAATTAAGCAATAACATAAAATAAAAAATAGATGATAATATGTGTATTAAATTAAGCAATAACAAAAAAATAAACAAAATAGATGATAATATGTGTATTGAATTAAGCAATAACAAAAAATAAAAAAGATAGATGATAATATGTGTATTGAATTAAGCAATAACAAAAAATAAAAAAGATAGATGATAATATGTGTATTAAATTTAGCAATAACAAAAAATAAAAAAGATAGATGATTATATGTGTATTGAATTAAGCAATAACAAAAAATAAAAAGATAGATGATGATATGTGTATTAAATTAAGCAATAACAAAAAGTAAAAAATCAATAAAAACAGTCATTGCAAAGCTAATTCTGTTTGTGGCTTCAGGAAGTTCAACTATAATAAAATAGTATTTTAATGTCTCAATAATTAAGGTCTATCTAGATATCAAGCTCCAGGGAGTCACTTTCAAATTAAGGCGTGGTTTCTTTAATTGTTGACTGGATGCTATGCCATTCGATTTTTTTTTTCATGAAGCCCGTCAAAATCAGATTATCTTGATTGCTCCAGAATGATCATTTTGGACAATCAAATACAGTTATTCTTAGAATGAGAAAGGTGGACAAGTAGATAATTATTTATTAATTCTCCCATTTGATGTACCTATAATCCCAGCTTACTTTGATGCAATTTCAAACAACAGTTAATTTTTTTATTACTAGTATATACATAGATCACAGTAAAATGGTTGTAGTAGTTACAATAGTAATGCTAGTAATCGCAGTAGTTGTAGTATTAAAATTGTATTCTATTGTGATACACTTTGCCTTTGCTACTTCAAACTTCGCATGAAACAAATAGTAAACTGCCCCTAACAGTATGTATTTTACTCATATTAATACCAAACAAAGCACATTGCTAACTACACGTAATGATATAAATGAAATAGGGAATAAATCATACTACTCTGAAAAAGATATGCTATAGTAGTGTTATATAGGATATATATTATATAGTAGTATAGAAAAGAGACTAAGACATCTGTGTGAGAGAAGTGGCACAAAAGATGAAGAGATGGGGCAATCAAATTACAGATACGTTTATGTACTATCATATCAAACATAGACTCGAATACGACAACGGTACTGAATACATAAGTTGATAGTAGTATTATAAAAATAGAGAATTGACTCATTTGTGAAAAAGTTTTAGAGCGATAAGGAGAACTGATTGTATGAGAAGTAAAAAGAACTAGATATATAACAGATGACGTTCAAGAAAGGTTTGCTGAGAAATGAAGCTCAATGCCTTTTAAAGTCGATTCATTAGAAAAAGAGCCGCCATGAAAACGTCAGGAATAAAGAGACATGGCTACGATGAAAAATACTATCTGGATCTTTAATGGATAAAATCATAATTTGTGCAACATTTTCCAACGGACAACTGTAAGAAAATATACTTTTCTGTAGACTTACGAAAACTATAGTTAAGTAATTAAGTAAATGCAGTAATATTGTGAACACATTTAGAAATAAAAACATTATATTCAAAATGTATACTTACATTTGCTAGTTTATATGATGTATGTAATGAGTTTGCTAACGGATAGCTAATTGCGATAATTTCTTGCTGCCGTATGCTACCTCAAAGGAAGGGCATATTATCTCATGAAACAAAACTAATACGGCATGAAAAATGAACTGTTATGTAGACTTTTGAGAACTATTTTTAAGTTATTAAGTACATTCTGTAATATTGTAAATACATTTAGAAATAAAAAATATGATGTTCAAACATTTTATTACAGTTTAAATGTGAAATTTGGTATGTTGCATTTGTACATAGTTTGTTAATATTTGCTCTAACAAATGTTGTAACCACTCTAAAACAACTTGAAAAGAATTGTTCACAATAATATGTGCTTCTAAACAGTGAAATAATTTTCCTAGCAGACTGGACTAAATTTGGATGTTTTGCGCACACATAGTTTTTGTAAAATGTTATCAAGTCTTTGCTATCATATGCTTTTTTAAAGTCCATGTCAGATTGTAAGTCTATCAGCTTTATTTGACAGTTATCATGATCGTCTTCTGGTGCAACCTCAAGAGTTGAAGAAAAAACCTCGAATACTTTTCTTACGCTTCCTTAAATGTTTAAATTTGTTCGTAAATTCAGTGTGACTTGCTAACATTCTTAGCATACTTGGCTCATTCTAAATCCGCTATTTCTGCTTTTCTGAGAGCAAGACTCGGAAAAGGGGTGATTCTTGTTCTACTCAACTGTGTCTTAAAAAGTTTAAATTTTTTTTCGAATGAAGAAATATATCCATACATTATGTTCACCAACTGTTCTTTACCTTGTATATCTACATTTAATTCTACAGAATGTTGTATGAGAATCGGTTAAAAAAGCAAAGTCATTTAACGAGTACTTATCTTGTTGCTTAATTACAAGTAATCTTCAGTATCTTTCCTTAAATCCTAAAACCTTTTCAAAGTGTTAGCTCTACTAAGCCAACGAACTGCAGTGAAATACGAAATATCTGGAAAATCAAAATTCAGTTCTGCTAAAACTGACTGAAACTGTCCATGGTTCAGTCCTCTAGCATGAATAAAATTTACATACTGCACCACATCTTCCATAACATAAGTAAAATCCAATACTTTTGTGCACAACTTTTTTGCTGTAATTTACCACACTCTCTTCTGCTGCATCAATAGAGTCCAAAAACTTTCTGATGAATCCTTTGTTTTTTTCTGTCATGGAAAGTGCCTCACAAGTAATCGAGCCACACAGTTGGGAAGTATAAAGGTGATAGAGAAGTAAACAATTCTTCATCAACTTCAATATTTGTTCATTAATAGTTGTTGTTTAACTAATAGCAGTTGTTTCACTAATAGTTGTTGTTTCAATAATAGTTGTTGTTTCACTAATAGTTGTTGTTTCAATAATAGTAGTTGTTTCACTAATAGTTGTTGTTTAACTAATAGTTGTTGTTTCACTAATAGTTGTTGTTTCAATAATAGTAGTTGTTTCATTAATAGTTGTTGTTTCACTAATAGTAGTTGTTTCACTAATAGTGGTTGTTTGACTAATAGTAGTTGTTTCATAAATAGTTGTTGTTTCACGAATAGTAGTTGTTTAACTAATAGTTGCTGTTTCACTAATAGTTGTTGTTTCACTAATAGTAGGTGTTTCACAAATAGCTGTTGTTTCATTCATAGTTGTTGTTTCACTAATAGTAGTTGTTTCACTAATAGTTGTTGTTTCACTAATAGTCGTTGTTTCACTAATAGTTGTCGTTTCACTAGTAGTAGTTGTTTCACTAATAGTTGTTGTTTCACAAATAGTAGTTGTTTCACTAATAGTTGTTGTTTCACTAATAGTTGTTGTTTCACTAATAGTAGTTGTTTCACTAATAGTAGTTGTTTCACTAATAGTTGTTGTTTCACTAATCGTTGTTGTTTCATTAAAAGTAATTGTTTGAATAATAGTTGTTGTTTCACAAATAGTAGTTGTTTCACAAACAGTTGTCATTTCAATAATAGTAGTTGTTTCACTAATAGTTGTTGTTTAACTAATAGTAGTTGTTTCACTAAAAGTATTTGTTTCAAAAATAGTTGTTGTTTCACTAATAGTTGTTGTTTCACTAATAGTTGTTGTTTCACTAATAGTTGTTGTTTCACTAATAGTAGTTGTTTCACTAATAGTTGTTGTTTCACTAATAGTTGTTGTTTAACTGATAATTGTTGTATCACTAATAGTAGTTGTATCACTAATAGCAGTTGTTTCCCTAATAGTAGTTGTTTCACTAATAGTTGTTGTTTCACTAATAGTTGTTGTTTCATTAATAGTTGTTGTTTCACTAATTGTAGTTGTTTAACTAATAGTAGTTGTTTCACTAATAGTTGTTGTTTCACTAACAGTAGTTGTTTCACTAATAGTTTTTGTTTCACTAATAGTTGTTGTTTCACTAAAAGTAGTTGTTTCACTAATTGTTGCCGTTTTACTAATAGTAGTTGTTTCACTAATAGTTGTTTTTCACTAATAGTAGTTGTTTCACTAATAGTAGTTGTTTCACTAATAGTTGTTGTTTACCTAATAGTAGTGGTTTCACTAATAGTAGTTGTTTCACTAATAGTTGTTGTTTTACTAATAGTTGTTGTTTCACTAATAGTAGTTGTTTCACTTTTAGTAGTTGTTTCACTTATAGTTGTTGTTTCAAAAATAGTTGTCGTTTCACTAATAGTATCGTTTCACTAATAGTAGTGGTTTCAATAATAGGTGTTGCTTCACTAATAGTAGTTGTTTAACTAATAGTAGTTATTTCACTAATAGTTGTTGTTTTACTAAAAGTAGTTTTTTCACTAATAGTAGTTGCTTCACTAATAGTAGTTGTTTCACTAATTGTTGTCGTTTCATTAATAGTAGTTGTGTCACTAATAGTTATTGTTTCACGAATAGTTGTTGTTTAACTAATAGTTATTGTTTCACTAATAGTAGTTGTTTCACTAATAGTTGTTGTTTAACTTATAATTGTTGTTTCACTAATAGTTATTGTTTCATTAATAGTAGTTGTTTCACAAATAGTTATTGTTTCACTAATAGTAGTTGTTTAATTATAAATAGCTGTTACACTATTAGTTGTTGTTTCATAATAGTTGTCGTTTCACTATTAGTTGTTTTTTTCATTAATAGTTATTGTTTCACTAATAGTTTTTGTTTCACTAATAGTAGTTGTTTCACTAATAGCAGTTTTTTCACTAATAGTTGTTGTTTCATTTATAGTAGTTGTTTCACTAATAGTAGTTTTTTTACTAATAGTTGTTGTTTCACTAATAGTAGTTGTTTCACTAATAGTAGTTGTTTCACAAATAGTTGTTGTTTCACTAATAGTAGTTGTTTCATTAATAGTAGCTGTTTCACTAATAGTAGTTGTTTCACTAATAGTTGTTGTTTGACTAATAGTAGTTGTTTCACTAATAGTTGTTGTTTCACTAATAGTTGTTATTTCATTAATAGTTTTTGTTTAACTAATAGTAGTTGTTTCACTAATAGTAATTGTTTCACTAATAGTTATTTTTTCACTAATAGTTGTTGTTTAACTAATAGTTGCTGTTTCACTAATAGTTGTTGTTTAACTAATAGTTGTTGTTTCACTAATAGTAGTTGTTTCACTAATAGTTGTTGTTTCACTAATAGAAGTTGTTTCACTAATAGTTGTCGTTTTACATATAGTTGTTGTTTCACTAATAGTAGTTGTTTCACTAATAGTAGTTGTTTCACTAATAGTTGTTGTTTCATTAATAGTTGGTGTTTCACTAATAGTTTTTGTTTCACTAATAGTAGTTGTTTCACTAATTGTTGTCGTTTCACTAATAGTTGTTGTTTCACTAATAGTTGTTGTTTCACTAATAGTATTTTTTTCACTAATAGTTGTTGTTTCACTAATAGTTGTTGTTTCACTAATAGTAGTTGTTTCACTAATAGCACTTGTTTCACTAATAGTAGTAATTTCACTAATAGTTATTATTTCACTAATAGTTGTTGTTTCACTTATAGTAGTTGTTCCACTATTAGTTATTGTTTCACTAATAGGTGTCGTTTCCCTAATAGTAGTTGTTTAACTAAGAGTAGTTGATTCACTAATAGTTGTTGTTTCACTAATAGTTGTTGTTTCACTAATAGTTGTTGTTTCACTTATAGTAGTTGTTTCACAAATAGCTGTTGTTTCACAAATAGTAGTTGTTTAACTAATACTTGTTGTTTCACAAATAGTTGTCGTTTCATTAATAGTTGGTGTTTCACTAATAGTTGTTGTTTCACTAATAGTTATTGTTTCACTAATCGTTGTTGTTTCACTAATAGTAGTCGTTTCACTAATTGTTGTCGTTTCACTAATAGTAGCTGTTTAATTATTAATAGTTGTTACACTAATTGTTGTTGTTTCACTAATAGTTGTCGTTTCACTATTAATTGTTGTTTCGCTAATAGTTTTTGATTCATTAATAGTTGTTGTTTCACTAATAGTAGTTGTTTAAAAAATAGCAGTTTTTACACTAATAGTTGTTGTTTCACTTATAGTAGTTGTTTCACTAATAGTTCTTTTTTCATTAATATTTGTTGTTTCAGAAATAGTAGCTGTTTCACTAATAGTAGTTGTTCCACTAATAGTTGTTGTTTCACTAATAGTAGTTGTTTTACTAATAGTAGTTGTTTCACTAATAGTTGTTTTTTCACTAATAGTTGTTGTTTAACTACTAGTAGTTGTTTCATTAATAGTAATAGTTTCGCTAATAGTTGTTGTTTCACTAATAGTTGTTGTTTCACTAATAGTTGTCCTTTAACTAATAGTAGATGAGCACTAATATTTGTTGTTTCACTTATAGTTGTTGTTTCACTAATAGTTGTCGTTTCACAAATAGTAGTTGTTTCACTAATAGTTATTGTTTCACAAATAGTAGTTGTTTCACTAATAGTTGTTGTTTCACTTATAGTTGTCGTTTCACTAATAGTAGTTGTTTCACTAATAGTTGTCGTTTCACAAATAGTTATTGTTTCACTAATAGTTGTCATTTCACTAATAGTTCTTGTTTCACTAATAGTTGTTGTTTCACTAATAGTTGTTGTTTCACTAATAGTAGTTGTTTCACTAATAGTTCTTGTTTCACTAATAGTAGTGGTTTTAGTAATAGTTGCTGTTTCACTAAAGTGTTTGTTTTACTAATAGTTGTTTTTTACTAATAGTTGTTGTTTCACTAATAGTTGTTGTTTCACTAATAGTTGTCATTTCACTAATAGTAGTTGTTTCACTAATAGTTGTTGATTCACTAATAGTAATCGTCTCACTAATAGTTGTTGTTTCACTAATAGTTGTCGTTTCACTTATAGTAGTTGTTTCACTAATAGAAGTTTTAGTCACTAATAGCTGTTGTTTCTCTAATAGTTGTTGTTTCACTAATAGTAGTTTTTTCACTAATAGTAGTTGTTTTACTAATAGTTTTTTGCACTAATAGTAGTTGTTTCACTAATAGTAGTTGTTACATGAATAGTTGTTGTTTGACTAACAGTTTTTGTTTCATTAATAGTAGTTGTTTCACTAATATTGGTAGTTTCACTAATAGTTGTTGTTTCACTAATAGTTGTTGTTTCAATAACAGTAGTTTTTTCACTATTAGTTGTTGTTTCTCTAATAGTTCTTGTTTCACTAATAGTAGTCGTTTCACTAATAGTATTTGTTTCACTAATAGTTGTTGTTTCACTAATAGTAGTTATCTCACTAATAGTTGTTGTTTCACTAATAGTTGTCCTGTCACTAGTAGTAGTTGTTTCAGTAATAGTAGTTGTAGTCACTAATAGTTGTTGTTTCACTAATAGTTTTGTTTCACTAATAGTAGTTGTTTCACTAATAGTAGTTGTGTTACTGTTGTGGTTGCAAGGTTGAACAATAATTAGTAAGGAAATACAATGAAGACGCAAACAACAAGATAACGCAATAATAAGTGTATTAAAGAAAAGGTATATTTACAATATGTACAAATGACGGTGTCGAGTCAGAGAGTCTTGGTGGGAGGACATGTACGCTTTTCGGCGTCCCTCATGGTTGCATTTGAGTTAGACACACCAAGGCCAACCTCGGCTTTCCGTTTATAATGTTATGCTATTCGCATATGCAAATAAGTGGTTGCCACCACAACACCCCCTTTCCAAGATTTGAAGTCACACATATTTCAATATTTTTTTTCTTTTTGGGATTACCATTAATGGTTCCTTCACTTTTCTTTTCCTACCTGATCTTCGGGGTTCAGGTGCATTTTGAGGCGGTTCCAAATTAAAAGATTAGTATATGATATCTATGGTGTCCTCCTCTCTGACTGTTGTCGTATCATCATCATCTTGGATATGACGTTTTTTTTATCTGATTTAGGTGCCTTTTATGTATTTTCTGTGGACCTTTAATCATGTATGTACAATCACGAATGCGTTTATCCACTACTCCACATTCCCAGTAAGATGTGTTATTTCTGTAGCACTTAAAATATACTCGATCTCCCGAGTTATATTTCTTTCTTCTCGTGTGTGTAGTGTTTCGGATAATTGCCTGCCTTGGCAATAGTTTGTCAAACGCTGATTTTACCTTTCTGACAAACATTAGATCAGCTGGTGATATGTTTGATGGTGTACTAGGATGTGGTGTAATCCTATATACTTGCAAGAATTGTTGCAAAGCTTTTTCTGTTGGTGTTCCAATGGATTTCTTTAACGCTCGTTTTAGCGTGTCCACGAACCTTTCCGCGAGGCCGTTCGAACTTGGATGATACGGCGGAGTCGTGATGTGCTTCACCTGGAACGTGTCGCAAAATTCCTTAAACTCTGCGGATGTGAACTGCGTTCCGTTGTCAGTGACCAGTGTGTCTGGTACACCGAATCTTGCAAACAACTCGTGTAGGAACCCTATTGAGTTGTTCGTTGTTGGATTCCTGCAACGCATTACCTCCGGCCATTTTGTGAAACTATCCACTACAATTAAATAATAGTTTTCACCTACTGGACCAGCGAAGTCCATGTGGATTCTCGACCATGGTTGGTCGGTTTTCGGCCAAGGTTTGTGTACTATAGGTGGAGATTTTGCCGCTAACTGGCATCCTTTACATTTATCAATTGTTGTCGCTATGTCAGTGTCCATGTTACGCCAGTACACGTACCTTCTCATTAACGACTTCATTCGATTTATCCCCGGATGTCCTGTGTGGAAATCTCTTAACATCCTATTCTGCAATGTTTTGAGTATTACCACTCTCTCGCTGTACAGTAACACATCGTCACATATGGAGAAAACTTCCTGCACTCTTTTATGTCCTTTATATGTTCGTCTTTCTCGGCTTCCCTTTTAATGTTCGACAAAGTTACGGGTAGTTCCTTAATGATGTTTGCTACCATATTTTTTACTTCAACATTTGTCCGAATTGCTGCAATGACTGATTCTTCCAGATTGTGTTTCTGTGGTATCAGTCTTGACAGTCCATCCGCATGGCAAATCTTTTTTGATGCTAGATGTTGTAGTTGGAAATCGTAATTAAGTAGTATTGTACCCCAGCGCAGCAATCTATTTGCGGTGTATACCGGCAATCCTTTTTTTGATCCATAGATCGTGACTAACGGTTTATGGTCGGTTTCAAGTATGAATTGTCTACCATATAAATATCAATGAAATTTAGTCACGGCAAAGATTATGCTCAACGCTTCTTTTTCGATTTGTGAATATGCCCTTTCGGCTGGTATCAGCGTTCTCGAAGCGTGCGCTATTGGTTTTCTAGACCCATCCGGCATAATATGTTGAATGCATGCTCCTAAGCCGTAGGAGCTAGCGTCACTAGCGACGACTATTTTTAAGTTTGTGTCAAAGTGCGTTAAGAATAATTCGGATGTTAGTGCGCTCTTTATTTTGTCAAAAGCGGTTTGACATTCTTGCGTCCAGTTCCACGGTGTATCCTTTTTAAGCAGATTATTTAAGGGGGCTCGCAAGTTATGCATTCCTTCAATAAAAGATTGGTAATAATTTGCGAGTCCCAAGAAACTCTGCAAGGTTGTTACATTATCGGGTGCTGGCATATTTTTTATTGCCGCAGATCTGTCTGGGTCTGGACGTCGTCCATGTTTGTTTATTATGTGTCCAAGATACTTAATCTCGCTCATACAAAAGTCACATTTACTTTCTTTTACTTTAAAGCCGAATTCTTGTATTCGAGTAAATACTTGTTTCATATGTTCCTTATGTTCTTCTAGGGATTTGCTCCTGACAACAATGTCGTCCAGGTATGCACATGCGCACTCCATACCACTTAGCATGGTGTCCATCGCTTGCTGAAAGATGGCAGGCGCTACTTTGATGCCAAAAGGCAATCGGTTGTATTTGTATAATCCCTTATGCGTATTGATGCATAGTATTTTTGAGCAATTCTCCTCGACCGGTATTTGCAAATATGCGTCGCTCAAGTCTATCTTGGAGAAGGTATTACCCCCATTCAACTTCGTGAATATTTCCTCTGGGCTTGGTAGGGGGTAATGGTGATCTTTTAATAGGGAGTTGACCCCGGTCGAAAAGTCTGCGCACACTCTAACTTCGTCATTCTTTTTCTTTACGTATACGGTGGGGGCTGCCCACTCGCTGTGTTCTATTTTTGATAGAATTCCCGTCTGTTCCAATCTATTTAATTCTTTATCAATCTTTTCCAACCCAGCGAACGGAACATTTCGCTTTTTTCTAAAAATTGGGCTGGCGTTTTCTTTAAGTTCAAACGAGGCCTTGAATTTATTGCAGCGACCTAAGTTAGCTCTGAATGCCTCAGGAAATAATTCTTTTAAATCGTCTTTTATATTTACTGTTGTTGGAGAAGAACATTCTAATTTTTTACAGAATGTATTGATTGGCTTATCCCATAGTCCGAATTTCTCAATTAAATTTATTCCAAACAGATTTTCACTGTTTTTTAGTACGATTATTTTTAATTTCTTCGAAATCCCTTTCAATTTTATCGGGAGGACAACTTCTCCTTCAAATTTTATACCACCACCAGTTACCGTCCGGGTTGCTTTACTAGTTTTCATCATGGCCGGTTTTCCCAACTTTTTCCACGTATTCAGGTTTATTATAGAAACATCGGAGCCGGAGTCGAGTTGTAACTTTATTGATGTTTTAAATATTTCCACTTTTACTTATTTTCGCCGATCTTTGTCTAATTCTGTATTTGATTTTGTTTCTGGTGTAATCTTTATATCTGCAGCAATCGCTTTTGTGTCCCACCTTCTTACAAATGTAGCATTTTTTCTTCTTATAAGGACACTCTGATTCCCAAGTCTTTTCTGCACATCTCTTACAGTGTTTCTTTTTTTTTTACACAGTGATCACCACTTATCAAGGCCCGGAAGCCACTCAGGGATAAGGGTTATTGCAAGTACATTACGTTAGTGAGGAGATTTGCTGAAATGTTTACTTAAGAGGGCGGTTCATTAAGAATTTGTTAACATTGGACTTGAAGACAACCAAGTTGTAGTCCGGAGGGAAGCAGGCAGACGGAACAGAGTTCCACAGGCGTGCAGTTCTAAGAAAGAAGCTTTGTTCATGGAATCTGCGTTTTGATTTAGGCACAGATATAGAGTGGGGGGAATTTTTCACAGTGGATTCAGCTAGACGGGTGTTTTTCGTGAAAGATTGGCGAGGGGGGACCAGTGATTGGAGTTCAGACGAGCATCTGCCATGGAAATAACGATAAAACAAGAACAGGCTCGCAACGTCTCTTCTGTGGGAGAGAGGTTGCAGGGTAGAGAAAAAGGCATCCCCCACTAAGCCACGAAGTCTATTTTGTACTCTGTCAAGGCAGGATAGGCTGTCCTTAGCAGCTCCGGCCCAGATATGGCAACAGTACTCCATCCTTGGACGTACTTGGCTTTTATATAGATAGAGAATTGCATCCGTAGTGAGATATCTTCTGGAGCGGTAGAAGGACGCCATCATCTTTCCAGCGACCTTGGCAACAGACTTGATGTACGTGTTCCATTTCAGATCAGGAGTAAAGGTCAAACCCAGAAGCTTGTCAAAACACGGGGCCTCACCCAGACGAGAGCCATCCATTACAATTGATGCCAGATCGGGATCAGAGCGTTGATGATGTAAGGATAGGAGTTTGGTTTTGGATGCATTAAAGGTAACCAGCCACATCTTCCCCCACTGAACCACGCGCTCGAGATCAGAGGAGAGAGAATCAGAGAGAACTTTGTCATTTACAGCCTTTGATGTGTTGCCGTAGATGGTCGTGTCATCAGCATAGATGTCAACGAATATCTAGGAAGAGGCTTTTTATATTGTGTACTATATTTATGGTTATTATCTTTGGAATATCCCGTTCCATTGCTTTTCTTTGTAAAGTTCTTGGTTAGTGCGTGTGGTTTTCTAACTTTTCTTACATATGCCACTCCGGATTCTTCTCTATTTTTTAAATCCTTTTTTAGTGTAATGGCCCTTTCACAGTCCTCTGCTAGTTTCTGGAGGGTTAAATCTTGCTCAGATTCCAGCTTAGACAACACTCGTCTGCGTATTTCTGAATTTTTCGTGGAAACTAACCCTTGAGCGAAGATTAGACATTTAAAATCTTCTACCGTTAGTTCTGCAAGCTTAAAATTATCGCAGTTTTTATTGACAACTGATGCGTATGTCAAATAATCTTGGTTGTCCATCTTTCTTAGATTCATGCACAGCCATCTTTTATGAAAAAGAGATATATTTGGATTAAATAATTCTTTTAGTAATTTTACAGATTACATGAACTCTAATTCCGCAGTTTTCTTTAGGTAATATGTAATCTACGAATTTGCTGTGTTCTGATGTACCCAATTTTCTGAGTAAGAGGCTCACTTTCTGACTATTTGGCCAATTTTTACAGTCCAGTTGAAAAACATCCTCGTATCTTGTGTAGTATGCTTCAAAATTCTTCTCTTCCTCAGGCACATAATGAAATGTGTCCATGCTATTAAAAATAGTTGTATGGGAGAAATTAACACTATCAACATTTTCTCGATTACTCTTTAGTAGTTCCAGTGTTTTAGCAAAACGTTCCTCTTGTCTTTCTTCATATTCCAATTGTAGTTTCTTATGCCTTTCTTCCTGTTCCAATTGCATTTTTTTCTGCTTTAATTGCGCGATTTTCTGCTTTTCTTCTTGTTCCAGCTGCCATTTCAATAATCTGTCCTCTCTCTTTTCCTCGCAGTCAGCCTGTGACTGTATTTGTGTTTGCAAAAGCTCGTTTTGTGTAGCTTGTCTGCGTTCATCCCGCTCAGCCTTTGCTTGTAAAAATTGCATGAACATATTTGATAAGTCTTCCATGTTTTTTTTTTTTTTTTTTTTTTTTAGTGTGTAGTTAAAAAAAATATTGTACCATGTACCATATACACCGGTTTGGGTTACAACAAAAAAGCAAATTGCTGTAAGCTCCTGTTTTCAATAATACTATCGCTTCTTGCAATAATATATTCTTTTTGCGAGTCACGCTGCAAAAAAAAAATAAAACAGGTTTATCTGGAATCACGAAATGGAATTGACTTTCCGTTTTTAGGCACTTACTAATAAGTAATTCTTTCCACAAAATAAAAGTTTGGGTTTTTTTTATTCGAGTCACCATTGAATAAATGTATACATTACATTTAGTTCTTTGAGTTTTTTTTCTCTAGTATTTTAGTAATTAAAATACCTCTTAAATTGAGATTACCTTTTTTCCGTGATGTTTTACTGTATTATCCGTAATTCAGTGACAACTTCAAGAAAAAAAATCCTTTCCTTGAATTTTAGTATTTCCTTTTAGTACCGACGTCAACCAAAACATAAATTAAAAAAGTCCTTTAGTCGTTGTTTTGTTTACGGAGAACAGTAATTAACATCCACTGGTGAACTTTTTCCGTAGGTTACTTCCTTGCTTTTCGTAATACGGGTCTGACCTGTCGTTTTTTGCGACAGAACAGAGTTCGCTTTTCGTTTGCAAGTTGGTCCTTTAGTAAGATTTGTCGTGTAATGACCAACAAAAATTCACTTTTACATGCGTTTGCAAATCGGATTCCCAGACAACCGCGTAAATTGTCGCTTTTGCCACGTTAGAGTTTTTTTTTCACATGAGTTGAAACTTCTCTTTAGCGTAAATCCGTTTGCTCGTCAACACTTTGCATTTCTTAAAAAAAATGGTAAACCTTTGCGTTGTACTTTTTTTTTTAATAGTTCTTCGTCAAACTGTTATATTTGACGGTTCATATCTCGTCGCCAACTGTTGTGGTTGCAAAGTTGAACAATAATTAGTAAGGAAATACAATGAAGACGCAAAAACAAGATAACGCAATAATAAGTGTATTAAAGGAAAAGGTATATTTACAATATGTACAAATGACGGTGTCGAGTCAGAGAGTCTTGGTGGGAGGACATGTACGCTCTTCGGCGTCACTTCTGGTGGCATTTGAGTAAGACACACCAAGGCCAACTTAGGCTTGCCATTTTTAGTGTTATGTTATTCGCATATGCAAATAAGTGGTTGCCACGACAACATGTACTGATAGTTGTTGTTTCACTAAAAGTAATTGTTTCACTAATAGTAGTTGTTTCATCAATAGTAGTTGTTTCACTAATAGTTGTTGTTTCATTAATAGTTGTTGTTTCACTAATAGTTGTTGTGTCATTAATAGTTGTTGTTTCACTAATAGTTGTTGTTTCACCCATAGTAGTTGTTTCACTAATAGTTGTTGTTTCACTATTAGTTGTTGTTTCACTAATAGTAGTTGTTTTACTAATAGTTGTTTTTCACTAAAAAATGTTGTTTTACAAATAGTTGTTGTTTCACTAATAGTTGTTGTTTCACTACTAGTTGTTGTTTCACTAATATAAGTTGTTACTTAATAGTAGTTGTTTCAATAATAGTAGCTGTTTCACTAATAGTTGTTGTTTCACTAATAGTTGTTGTTTCACTGATAGTAGTTGTTTCACGAATAGTTATTGTTTCACTAATAGTTGTCGTTTCACTAATAGTTGTTGTTTCACAAATAGTTGTTGTTTCACTAATAGTAGTTGTTTCACTAATAGTAATTGTTTCTCTAATAGTAGTGGTTTTAGTAATAGTTGTTGTTTCACTAAAGTTGTTGTTTTACTTATAGTTGTTGTTTTACTAATAGTTGTCGTTTGATTAATAGTTGTTGTTTCACTAATAGTTGTCGTTTCACTAATAGGAGTTGTTTCACTAATAGTTGTTGTTTCACTAATAGTGGTTGTCTCACTAATAATTGTTGTTTAACTAATAGTTGTCGTTTCACTTAGAGTAGTTGTTTCACTAATAGTATTTGTAGTCACATATAGTTGTTGTTTACCTAATAGTTGTTATTTCACTAATAGTAGTTGTTTAACTAATAGTAGTTGTTTTACTAATAGTTTTTGTTTCATTAATAGTAGTTTTTTCAGTAATGGTAGTTGTTACATTAATAGTTGTTGTTTCACTAATAGTTGTAGTTTCATTAATAGTAGTTGTTTCATTAATAGTTGTTGCTTCACTTATAGTAGTTGTTTCACTAATAGTTATTGTTTCACTCATAGTATTGTTTCACTATTAGTTGTTGTTCCAATAATAGTTCTTGTTTCACTAATAGTAGTTTTTTCACTAATAGTTGTTGTTTCACTAATAGTTGTTGTTTCACCAATAGTAGTTTTTTTAGTAATAGTAATTGTTTCATTAATAGTTGTTGTTTCACTAATAGTTGTTTTTTCACTAATATAAGTTGTTTCATTAATAGTAGTTGTTTCAATAATAGTTGTTGTTTCACTAATAGTTGTTGTTTCACTAATAGTAGTTGTGTCACTAATAGTAGTTGTTTAAATAATAGTTGCCGTTTAACTAATAGTTATTGTTTCACTAAAAGTAGTTTTTTCACTACTAGTTGTTGTTTCACTAATAGTTGTTGTTTCCCTCATTGTAGTTTTTTCACACATAGTTGTTGTTTCACTAATTGTAGTTGTTCAACTAATAGTTGTTGTTTCACTAATAGTTGTCGTTTCAATAACATTAGTTGTTTCACTAATATTTTTTGTTTAACTAGTAGTAGTTATCTTATTAATAGTTGTTGTTTCACTAATAGTTGTCCTGTCACTAGTAGTTGTCGTTTAACTAATAGTTGTTCTTTCATTAATAGTAGTTGTTACACTGATAGTAGTTGTTTCACTAATAGTTGTTATTTAACAAATAGCAGTTGTTTCACTAATAGTAGTTGTATCACTAATAGTTGTCGCTTACTAATAGTAGTTTTTTAACTAATAGTAGTTGTTCCACTTATAGTTGTTGTTTCATTAATAGTAGTTGTTTCACTCATAGTAATTGTTTCGCTAATAGTTATTGTTTCCCAAATAGTAGTTGTTTCACTTATAGTTGTTGTTTCACTAATAATTGTTCTTTTACTTATAGTTGTTGTTTCAGTAATAGTTGTTTTTTCTACTTATAGTTGTTGTTTCACGAATAGTAGTTTTTTCACTAATAGTTGTCGTTTCACTAATATTAGTTGTTTCACTAATAGTAGTTGTTTCACAAATAGTTGTTGTATCACTAATAGTTGTTGTTTCACTAATAGTTAGTGTTTCACTAATAGTAGTTGTTTCACTTATAGCTGTTCTTTCACAAATAGTAGTTGTGTCACTAATTATTGGTGTTTCACGAATATTTGTCGTTTCACTAATAGTAGTTGTTTAACTAATAGTTGTTGTTTCACTAATAGTTGTTGTTTCACAATAGTAGTGGTTTCACTTATAGTTGTTGTTTCACTAATAGTTGTTGTTTCACTAGTAGTTGTTGTTTCACTAATAGTTGTTGTTTCAATAATAGTAGTTGTTTCACTAATAGTTGTCGTTTCACTAATAGTAGTTGTTTCACTAATAGTAGTTGTTTCACTACTATTAGTTGTTTCACTAATAGTTATCGTTTCATTAATAATTGTTGTTTCACTAATAGTTGTTGTTTGACTAGTAGTTGTTGTTTCACTAATAGTAGTTGTTTCACTAATAGCTCTGGTTACACTAATAGTTGTTGTTTCACTAATAGTTGTTGTTTCACTAATAGTTTTGTTTCACTAATAGTAGTTGTTTTACTAATAGTAGTTGTGTTACTAATAGTGTTTGTTTCACAAATAGTAGTTGTTTCACTAATAGTAGTTGTCACATTAATAGTTGTTGTTTCACTAATAGTTGTTGGTTCATTAATAGTAGTTGTTTCTCTAATAGTTGTTGTGTCACTAATAGTTGTTGTTTCACTAATAGTTGTTGTTTCACTCATAGTAGTTGGTCCACTAATAGTTGTTGTTTCACGTATAATTGTTTGTTTCACTAATAGTAGTTTCATTAATAGTTGTTGTTTCACTAATAGTAGTTTTCTCACTAATAGTAGTTGTTTCACTAATAGTTGTCCTTTTACTAATAGAAGTTGTTTCACTAATGGTAGTTGTTTCACTAATAGTTATTGTTTGACCAATAGTAGTTGTTTCACTAAAAGTAGTTGTATTACTAATAGTTGTCGTTTCATTAATATTAGTTTTTTCACTAATAGTAGTTGTTCCACTAATAGTTGTTCTTTCACTGATAGTAGTTGTTTCACTCATAGTAATTGTTTCGCTTATAGTTGTTGTTTCCCAAAGAGTAGTTGTTTCACTTTTAGTTGTTGTTTCACTAATAGTTGTTCTGTCACTTATAGTTGTTGTTTCACTAATAGTTTTTTTTCACTTATAGTTGTTGTTTTACAAATAGTAGTTGTTTCACTAATAGTTGTCGTTTAACAAATAGTAGTTGTTTCACTAATAGTAGTTGTTTCACTAATAGTTTTTATTTCCCTAATAGTTGTTGTTTCAATAATAGTTAGTGTTTCACGAATAGTAGTTGTTTCACTAATAGTTGTTGTTTCCCTAATAGTAGTTGTTTCACTAATTGTTGTTGTTTCACTAATAGTTTTTATTTCACTAATATTTGTCGTTTATCTAATAGTAGTTGTGTAAGTAATAGTTGTTGTTTCACTAATAGGGTTTGTTTGACTAATAGTTGTACTTTAACTAATAGTTGTATTTTCACTAATAGTAGTTGTTAAACTAATAGTTGTGGTTTCACTAATTGTTGTTTTTTCACAAATATAAGTTGTTTCATTATAGTTGTTGTTTCCCTTATAGTTGTTGTTTCACAAATATTTGTCGTTTAACTAATATTAGTTGTTTCACTAATAGTAGTCGTTTTGCTAATAGTAGCTGTTTCACTAATAGTTGTCGTTTCATTAATAGCTGTTGTTTCATTATAGTTGTTGTTTCACTAATAGTAGTTGTTTCACTAATAGTTTCTGTTTCACTCATAATAGTTGTTTAACTACTAGTTGTTGTTTCCCTAATAGTTGTCGTTTCACTAATAGTAATTCTTTCACTATTAGTAGTTGTTTCACTACTAGTAGTTGTGTTACTAATAGCTATCGTTTCACTAATAGTTTTGTTTAACTAATAGTGTTTTTTTCACAATAGTTGTTGTTTCACGAATAGTAGGTGTTTCAGTAATAGTTCAGTTGTTCGCAAATAGTAGTTGTTTTATGATTTGTAGTTGTTTCACTAGTAGTTGTCGGTTCACTAATAGCTGTTGTTACACAAATAGTTGTTTCACTAATAGTTGTTGTTTCGCAAATAGTTGTTGTTTCACTAATAGTAGTTGTTTCACTAATAGTAGTTGTTTCACTAGTAGTTGTCGTTTCACAAATAGTTGTTGTTTCACGTATTGTAGTTGTTTAACTAACACTAGTTGTTAAACTAATAGTTGTCGTTTTACTAATAGTAGTGTTTTCATTAATAGTTGTTGTTTCACTAATAGTTGTTGTTTCATTAATAGTGGTTGTTACACTAATAGTAGTTGTTTCAATCATAGTAATTGTTTCACTAATAGTAGTGGTTTTAGTCATAGTTGTTGTTTCACTACAGTGTTTTTTTTACTAATAGTTGTTGTTTCACTCATAGTTGTTGTTTTACTAATAGTTGCTGTTTCACTAATAGTTGTCGTTTCATTAATAGTAGTTGTTTCACTAATAGTTGTTGTTTCACAAATAGTAATTGTCTCACTAATAATTGTTGTTTCAGTAATGGTTGTCTTTTCACTTATAGTAGTTGTTTCACTAACAGAAGTTGTAGTCACTCATAGTTGTTGTTTCACTAATAGTTGTTGTTTCACTAATAGTAATTGTTTCACTAATAGTAGTCGTTTTACTAATAGTTTTTGTGTAACTAATAGAAGTTGGTTTATTAATAGTAGTTGTTACATTAATAGTTGCAGTTTCACTAATAGTTTTTGTTTCATTAATAGTAGTTGTTTCACTAATAGTTGTTGTTTCACTAATAGTTGGTGTTTCACTAATAGTAGTGTTCCCACTAATAGTTGTTGTATTACTAATAGTTGTTGTTTAACAAATAGTAGTTGTGTCACTAATACTAGATGTGTTCACTAATTGTTGCCGTTTCACTAATTGTTGTTGTGTATCGAATAGTTGTTGTTTCACAAATAGTTGTTGTTTAACCGATAGTAGTTGTTTCACTAATAGTTGTTGTTTAACTAATAGTTGTTGTTTCACAAATAGTTGTTGTTTCACTAATATAAGTTGTTTCACTTATAGTAGTTCTTTCATTAATAATAATTGTTTCACCAATAGTTGTTGTTTCACTAATAATATTTGTTTCACTAATAGTAGTTGTTTCACTAATAGTTGTCGTGTCACTAATAGCTGTTGTTTCACTAATAGTAGTTGTTTCACTAATAGTTGTCGTTTCACTTATAGTTGTTGTTATTCTAATAGTAGTTGTATCACAAATAGTTGTTATTTTACACACAGTAGTTGTTTCACTAATAGTAGTTTTTCACTAATAGTGCTGTGTTTCATTAATAGTTTTGGTTTTGCAAATAGTAGTTGTTTAACTAATAGTAGTTGTTTCACTAATAGTTGTCGTTTCACTAATAGTAGTTGTTTCAATAATAGTAGTCGTTTTACTAATAGTTGTTGTTTCCACATTAGTAGTTGTTTCACTAATAGTTGTTGTTTCACAAATAGTAGTTGTTTCACTAATAGTGTTCGTTAAAAAATTAGTAGTTGTTTCACTAATAGTTGTTGTTTCACTAATAGTTTTTGTTTCACTAATAGTTGTTGTTACACTAATAGTAGTTGTTTCACTAATAGTTATTGTTTCACTATAAGTAGTGGTTTTAGTAATAGTTGTTGTTTCACTAATATTTGTTTTTTCACTAATAGTTGTCGTTTCACTAATAGACGTTGTTTCACTAATAGTTGTTGTTTCACAAATACTAATTGTCTCACTCACGTTGTTTCACTTATAGTAGTTGTGTCACTAATAGAAGTTGTAGTCACTAATAGTGGTTGTTTCATTAATAGTTGTTGTTTCACTAAAAGTAGTTGTTTCACTTATAGTAATTGTTTTACTAATATTTTTTGTTTCACTAATAGTAGTTGTTTCACAAATAGTAGTTGTTACATTAATAGTTGTGGTTTAACTAATAGTTTTTGTTTCATAAATAGTAGTTGTTTCACTAATAGTTGTTGTTTCACTAATAGTTGTTGTTTCACTAATAGTTGTTGTTTCACTAATAGTTGGTGTGTCACTCATAGTAGCTGTTTCACTATTAGTTGTTGTTCACTAATAGTTCTTGTTTTACTAATAGTAGTTGTTTCCCTAATATTATTTGTTTAATTAATAGTTGTTGTTTCACTAGAAAGTAGTTGTTGGACTTATAGTAGTTGTTTCACTAATAGTTGATGTTTCAATTATAGTTGTTGTTTCAGAAATATTATTTATTGCACTAATCGTAGTTGTTTCACTAATAGTTGTTTCACTAATAGTTGTTGTTACACTAATAGTAGTTTTCTCACTTATAGTAGTTTTTTTACTAATTGTTGCCGCTTCACTAATAGTTGTTGTGTAACTAATAGTTGTTGTTTCACTAATAGTTGTTGTTTCACCAATAGTAGTTTTTTAACTAATAGTTGTTGTTTCTCTGATAGTTGTTGTTTCACTAATAGTAGTTGTTTACGAATAGTTATTTTGTACTAATAGTTGTTGTTTCACTAATAGTTGTTTCACTAATAGTTGTTGTTTCACTAATAGATGTTGTTTCACTAATAGTTGTTGTTTCACTTATAGTAGTTGTTTCACTAATAGTAGTTGTTTCACTAATAGTTGTTGTGTCAATAATAGTATTTGTTTCACTGATAGTAGTTGTTTCACTAATAGTTGTCATTTCACTAATTGTTGTTGTTTCACTTATAGTAGTTGTTTCACTAATAGTTGTCGTTTCACTAATAGTTGTGGTTACACTAATAGTAGTTGTGTCACTAATAGTTGTTGTTTCACACATAGTAGTTGTAACACTAATAGTAGTTGTTTTACTAATAGTTTTGTGTTTTACAAATAGTGGTTGTTTAACAAATAGTAGTTGTTTCACTAATAGTATTTCTTTCACTAATAGTTGTCGTTTCACATATAGTTGTTGTGTCACTAATAGTAGTCGTTTCACTAATAGTTGCTGTTTAACTAATAGTAGTTGTTTCACTTATAGTAGTTGTTCAACTAATAGTTGTTATTTCTGAAATAGTAGTTGTTTAACTGATCGTTGTTGTTTCACTAATAGTTGTTCTTTCACTTATAGTTGTTGTTTCACTAATAGTTATTGTTTCACTTATAGTTGTTGTTTAACAAATAGTAGTTGTTTACTAATAGTTATCGTTTAAATAATAGTAGTGGTTTCACTAATAGTAGTTGTTTCACCAATAGTTGTTGTTTCAGTAATAGTTGTTTTTTACTAATAGTAAGTGTTTCAATAATAGAGGTTGTTTCATTAATAGTTGTTGTTTCACTGATAGTAGTTGTAGTCATTAATTGTTGTTGTTTAACTAATAGTTTTTGTTTCACTAATATTTGTCGTTACGCTAACAGTAGTTGTTAAACTAATAGTTGTTGTTTCACTAATAGTTGTTGTTTCACTAATAGTTAGTGCTCCACTTATAGTAGTTTTTAACTAATATTTGTTTTTTAATTAATATTTGCTGTCTCACTAATAGTAGTTGTTTCACTAATAGTTGTTGTTTCACAAATGGTTGTTGTTTCACTAATGGTTGTTGTTTCACTCATAGTTGTTTCCACTAATAATTGTTGTTTTACTGATTGTTGTTTTTTCACTAATATTAGTTGTTTCAAGAATAGTTGTTGTTTCACTAAGGGTAGTTGTTTCACTAATAGTTGTTGTTTCACT
The DNA here is from genome assembly GCF_053919585.1 of Euprymna scolopes. Classification (NCBI taxonomy): domain Eukaryota; kingdom Metazoa; phylum Mollusca; class Cephalopoda; order Sepiida; family Sepiolidae; genus Euprymna; species Euprymna scolopes. Next base: position 90,855,830 of record NC_136498.1, read on the forward strand.
AATAGTTGTTGTTTCACTTATATTAGTTGTTTCACTAATAGTTGTTTTTTCACTAATAGTAGTTGTTAAACTAATAGTTGTTGTTTCACAAATAGTTGTCGTTAAATTAATAGTAGTTGTTTCATTAATAGTAGTTTTTCACTAATAGGTGTTGTTTCACTAATAGTTGTTTTTTCACTAATAATTGTTGTTTCACTAATAGTAGTTGTTTCACTAATAGTAGTTGTTTCACTAATAGTTGTTGTTTCACTTATAGTTATTGTTTCACTAATAGTTGTTGTTTCACTTATACTATTTGTGTCACTAATTGTTGTCGTTTCACTAATAGTAGTTTTTACACTAATCGTTATTGTTTCAATAATAGTTGTTGTTTCACTGATAGTTGTTGTTTCAAAAATAGTAATTGTTGCATTAATAGTTGTTGTTTGACTATTAGTTGTTGTTTCACTAATAGTTGTTGTTTCACTAAAAGTAGTTGGTTCACAAATAGTTGTTTTTTTACTAACAGTATTTGTATAACTAATAGTAGATGTTTCACTAATAATCGTTGTTTCACTAATAGTTGTTGTTTCACTAATAGTTGTTGTTTCACTAATAGTCTTTGTTCACCTTTAGTAGTTGTGTCACTAATAGTAGTTGTTTCACTAATAGTTGTTGTTTCACTAATAGTATTTGTTTCACATAGTAGTTGTTTCAATAATAGTTGTTGTTTCACTTATAGTAGTTGTTTCACTAATAGTTGTCGTTTCACTAATAGTTGTTGTTACACTAATTGTAGTTGTTTCACAAATAATTGTTGTTTCACACACACTAGTATTTTAACTAATAGTATTTGTTTCACTAATAGTTTTGTGTTTCACTAATAGTTGTTGTTAACAAAGAGTAGTTGTTTCACTAATAGTAGTTGTTTCACTAATAGTTGTCGTTTCACTAATAGTTATTGTTTCACTAATAGTAGTCGTATTACTATTAGTTGTTCTTTCACTAACAGTATTTGTTTCACTCATAGTAGTTGTTCCACTAATAGTTGTCGTTTCTGAAATAGTAGTTGTTTCACTGATCGTTGTTGTTTCACTAATAGTTGTTCTTTCACTTATGGTTGTTGTTTCACTAATAGTTGTTGTATCACTTATAGTTGTTGCTTCACAAATAGTAGTTGTTTCACTAATAGTTGTCGTTTTAATAATAGTAGTATTTTCACTAATAGTAGTTGTGTCACTAATAGTTGTTGTTTCACTAATATTTGTTGTTTCACTAATAGTTAGTGTTTCACTAATAGTGGTTGTTTCATTAATAGTTGTTGTTTCACTAATAGTTTTTGTTTCACTAATATTTGTCGTTTCACTGACAGTAGTTGTTTAACTAACAGTTGTTGTTTCTCTAATAGTTGTTGTATCACAAATGGTTGTTGTTTCACTAATAGTTGTTGTTTTACTAATAGTAGTTGTTCAACTCATAATTGTTGTTTCATTGATTGTTGTTTTTTCACTAATATTAGTTGTTTCACTTTTACTTGTTGTTTCACTAAGAGTAGTTGTTTTTCTAATAGTTGTTGTTTAACTAATAGTTGTGGTTTCATTAATAGTTGTTGTTTCACTTATAGTAGTTGTGTAACTAATAGTTGTTGTTTCACTAATAGTAGTTGTTTAACTAATAGTTGTGTTTCACAAATTGTTGTCGTTAAAATAATAGTAGTTGTGTCACTAATAGTAGTTTTTTCACTAATAGGTGTTGTTTCACTTATAGTAGTAGTTTCACTAATAATTGTTGTTTCACTAATAATTGTTGTTTCACTAATAGTAGTTGTTTCACCAATAGTAGTTGTTTTACTCATAGTTGTTGTTTCACTTATAGTTATTGTTTCACTAATAGTTGTTGTTTTACTAATAGTACTTGTGTAACTAATTGTTGTCGTTTCACTTTTAGTTGTTGTTACACTAATAGGTATTGTTTAAAAAATAGTTGTTGTTTCACTAATAATTGTTTTTTCACAAATAGTAGTTGTTGCATTAATAGTTGTTGTTTCACTACTAGTTGTTGTTTCACTAATAGTAGTTATTTCACTAATAGTTGTTTTTTCACTAATAGTTGTTTTTCACTAATAGTAGTTGTTAAACTTTTAATAGTTGTTACACTAATAGTTGTTGTTTCACTAATAGTTGTTGTTTCACTAATAGAAGTTTTTTTACTAAGAGTAGTTGTTTAAGAAATAGTTGTTCTTTCACTAACAGGAGTTGTATAACAAATAGTTGTTGTTTAACTAATAATTTTTGTTTCACTAATAGTAGTGGTTTCACTAATAGTAGTTTTTTCACTAATCGTTGTTTTTTCACTAATAGTTGTTGCTTAATTAATAGAGATTGTTTCATTAATAGTAATTGCTTCACTAATAGTTGTTGTTTCACTTATAGTTGTTGTAGTCACATATAGTTGTTGTTTACCTAATAGTTGTTATTTCACTAATAGTAGTTGTTTCACTAATAGTAGTTGTTTTACTAATAGTTTTTGTTTCACTCATAGTAGTTTTTTCAGAAATGGTAGTTGTTACATTAATAGTTGTTGTTTCACTAATAGTTGTAGTTTCATTAATAGTAGTTGTTTCATTAATAGTTGTTGTTTCACTTATAGTAGTTGTTTCACTAATAGTTATTGTTTCACTCATAGTATTTGTTTCACTATTAGTTGTTGTTCCACTAATAGTTCTTGTTTCACTAATAGTAGTTTTTTCACTAATAGTTGTTGTTTCAGTAATAGTTGTTGTTTCACCAATAGTAGTTTTTTTAGTAATAGTAATTGTTTCATTAATAGTTGTTGTTTCACTAATAGTTGTTTTTCACTAATATAAGTTGTTTCATTAATAGTAGTTGTTTAAATAATAGTTGTTGTTTCACTAATAGTTGTTGTTTACCTAATAGTAGTTGTGTCACTAATAGTAGTTGTTTGAATAATAGTTGCCGTTTAACTAATAGTTATTGTTTCACTAAAAGTAGTGTTTTCACTACTAGTTGTTGTTTCACTAATAGTTTTTGTTTCCCTCATTGTAGTTTTTTCACTAATAGTTGTTGTTTCACTAATTGTAGTTGTTCAACTAGTAGTTGTTGTTTCACTAATAGTTGTCGTTTCACTAATATTAGTTGTTTCACTAATAGTAGTTGTTTCACAAATAGTTGTTGTTTCACTAATAGTTGTTGTTTCACTAATAGTTAGTGTTTCACTAATAGTAGTTGTTTCACTATTAGCTGTTGTTTCACAAATAGTAGTTGTGTCACTAATTATTGTCTTTTCACGAATATTTGTCGTTTCACTAATAGTAGCTGTTTAACTTATAGTTGTTGTTTCACTAATAGTAGTTCTTTGACTAATAGTTGTTGTTTATCTAATAGTTGTTGTTTCACAATAGTAATTGTTTCACTTATAGTTGTTGTTTCACTAATAATTGTTGTTTCCCTAGTAGTTGTTGTTTCACTAATAGTTGTTGTTTCACTAATAGTAGTTGTTTCACTAATAGTTGTCGTTTCACTAATAGTAGTTGTTTCACTAATAGTAGTTGTTTCACTACTATTAGTTGTTTCACTTATAGTTATCGTTTCATTAATAATTGTTGTTTCACTAATAGTGGTTGTTTGACTAGTAGTTGTTGTTTCACTAATAGTAGTTGTTTCGCTAATAGTTGTCGTTTCACTAATAGCTCTGATTACACTAATAGTTGTTGTGTCACTAATAGTTGTTGTTTCACTAATAGTTTTGTTTCACTTATAGTAGTTGTTTAACTAATAGTAGTTGTGTTACTAATAGTGTTTGTTTCACAAATAGTAGTTGTTTCACTAATAGTTGTTGTCACATTAATTGTTGTTGTTTCACTAATAGTTGTTGGTTCATTAATAGTAGTTGTTTCTCTAATAGTTGTTGTGTCACTAATAGTTTTTGTTTCACTAAAAGTTGTTGTTTCACTCATAGTAGTTTTTTCAGAAATGGTAGTTGTTACATTAATAGTTGTTGTTTCACTAATAGTTGTAGTTTCATTAATAGTAGTTGTTTCAGTAATAGTTGTTGTTTCACTTATAGTAGTTGTTTCACTAATAGTTTTTGTTTCACTCATAGTATTTGTTTCACTATTAGTTGTTGTTCCACTAATAGTTCTTGTTTCACTAATAGTAGTTTTTTCACTAATAGTTGTTGTTTCACTAATAGTTGTTGTTTCACCAATAGTAGTTTTTTTAGTAATAGTCATTGTTTCATTAATAGTTGTTGTTTCACTAATAGTTGTTTTTCACTAATATAAGTTGTTTCATTAATAGTAGTTGTTTAAATAATAGTTGTTGTTTCACTAATAGTTGTAATTTAACTGATAGTAGTTGTGTCACTAATAGTAGTTGTTTAAATAATAGTTGTCGTTTAACTAATAGTTATTGTTTCACTAAAAGTAGTTTTTTCACTACTAGTTGTTGTTTCACTAATAGTTGTTGTTTCTCACATTGTAGTTTTTTCACTAATAGTTGTTGTTTCACTAATTGTAGTTGTTCAACTAATAGTTGTTGTTTCACTAATAGTTGTCGTTTCAATAACATAAGTTGTTTGGCTAATATTTGTTGTTTAACTAGTAGTAGTTATCTTATTAATAGTTGTCCTGTCACTAGTTGTTTTTGTTTCACTAATAGTAGTTGTTTCACTAATAGTTGTCGTTTAACTAATAGTTGTTCTTTCACTAATAGTAGTTGTTACACTAATAGTAGTTGTTTCACTAATAGTTGTTATTAAACAAATAGTAGTTGTTTCACTAATAGTAGTTGTATCACTAATAGTTGTCGCTTACTAATAGTAGTTTTTTGACTAATAGTAGTTGTTCCACTTATAGTTGTTGTTTCATTAATAGTAGTTGTTTCACTCATAGTAATTGTTTCGCTAATAGTTGTTGTTTCCCAAATAGTAGTTGTTTCACTTATAGTTGTTGTTTCACTAATAATTGTTCTTTTACTTATAGTTGTTGTTTCAGTAATAGTTGTTTTTTCTACTTATAGTTGTTGTTTCACGAATAGTAGTTGTTTCACTAATAGTTGTCGTTTCACTAATATTAGTTGTTTCACTAATAGTAGTTTCACAAATAGTTGTTGTTTCACTAATAGTTGTTGTTTCACTAATAGTTAGTGTTTCACTAATAGTAGTTGTTTAACTTATAGCTGTTGTTTCACAAATAGTAGTTTTGTTACTAATTATTGTTGTTTCACGAATATTTGTCGTTTCACTAATAGTAGTTGTTTAACTTATAGTTGTTTTTTCACTAATAGTTGTTCTTTGACTAATAGTTGTTGTTTCACTAATAGTTGTTGTTTCAAAATAGTAGTTGTTGCACTTAAAGTTGTTGTTTCACTAATAATTGTTGTTTCCCTAGTAGTTGTTGTTTCACTAATAGTTGTTGTTTCACTAATAGTAGTTGTTTCACTAATAGTTGTCGTTTCACTAATAGTAGTTGTTTCACTAATAGTAGTTGTTTCACTACTATTAGTTGTTTCACTTATACTTATCGTTTCATTAATAATTGTTGTTTCACTAAAAGTGGTTGTTTGACTAGTAGTTGTTGTTTCACTAATAGTAGTTGTTTCGCTAATAGTTGTCGTTTCACTAATAGCTCTAGTTACACTAATAGTTGTTGTGTCACTAATATTTTTTGTTTCACTAATAGTTTTGTTTCACTAATAGTAGTTGTTTAACTAATAGTAGTTGTGTTACTAATAGTGTTTGTTTCACAAATAGTAGTTGTTTCACTAATAGTAGTTGTCACATTAATTGTTGTTGTTTCACTAATAGTTGTTGGTTCATTAATAGTAGTTGTTTCTCTAATAGTTGTTGTGTCACTAATAGTTTTTGTTTCACTAAAAGTTGTTGTTTCACTCATAGTAGTTGGTCCACTAATAGTTGTTGTTTCACGTATAATTGTTTGTTTCACTGATAGTAGTTGTGTCAATAATGGTTGTCGCTTCATTAATAGTTGTTGTTTCACTAATAGTAGTTTTTTCACTAATAGTAGTTGTTTCACTAATAGTTGCCCTTTTACTAATAGAAGTTGTTTCACTAATGGTAGTTGTTTCACTTATAGTTATTGTTTGACCAATAGTAGTTGTTTCATTAAAGTAGTTGTATTACTAATAGTTGTCGTTTCATTAATATTAGTTTTTTTACTAATAGTAGTTGTTCCACTAATAGTTGTTCTTTCACGAATAGTAGTTGTTTCACTCATAGTAATTGTGTCGCTTATAGTTGTTGTTTCCCAAATAGTAGTTGTTTCACTTTTAGTTGTTGTTTCACTAATAGTTGTTCTGTCACTTATAGTTGTTGTTTCACTAATAGTTGTTTTTTCACTTATAGTTGTTATTTTACAAATAGTAGTTGTTTTACTAATAGTTGTCGTTTAACAAATAGTAGTTGTTTCACTCATAGTAGTTGTTTCACTAATAGTTTTTGTTTCCCTAATAGTTGTTGTTTCAATAATAGTTAGTGTTTCACTAATAGTAGTTGTTTCACTAATAGTTGTTGTTTCCCTAATAGTAGTTGTTTCACTAATTGTTGTTGTTTCACTAATAGTTTTTATTTCACTAATATTTGTCGTTTATCTAATAGTAGTTGTTTAACTAATAGTTGTTGTTTCACTAATAGGGTTTCTTTGACTAATAGTTGTTCTTTAACAAATAGTTGGTGTTTTACTAATAATTTTTTTTTTCACTAATAGTAGTTGTTTCACTAATAGTAGTTTTTTCACTAATCGTTGTTTTTCACTAATAGTTGTTGCTTAATTAATAGAGATTGTTTCATTAATAGTCATTGCTTCACTAATAGTTGTTGTTTCACTAATAGTTGTTGTGTCACTAATAGTTGTTGTTTCACTAATAGTTGTTGTTTCACTAATAGTAGTTGGTTTACTAATATTTGTTGTTTCACTAATAGTAGTCGTTGTACTAATAGTAGTTGTTTCACTAATAGTTGTTATTTCACAAATAATTGTCGTGTCACTAATAGTAGTTGTTTAAATAACAGTTGTTGCTTCACTAACAGTCGTTGTTTCACTAATAGTTGTTGTTTCACCAATTGTAGTTGTTTCACTTATAGTCGTCGTTTCACTAATAGTTGTTGTTTCACTAAAAGTTGTTGCTTCACTAATGGTTATTGTTTCACCACTTGTAGTTGTTTCACTTATTTTTGTCGTTTCACTAATAGAAGTTGTTACACTAATAGTTATTGTTTCACTTATATTTGTTGTGTGACTAATAATAGTTGTTTCACTAAGTCTTGTCGTTTCACTAATAGTTGTTGTTTCACTAATAGTTGTTGTTTTACACACAGGTGTTGTTTCACTAATAGTTGTTGTTTTACTAGTAGTAGTGGTTTCATTAATAGTTGTTGTTACACTTATAGTTGTCGTTTCACTAATAGTTGTTGTTTCACTAATAGTTGTCGTTTCACTAATAATTGTTGTTTTACTAATAGTAGTTGTTTCACTAATACTTGGGGTTTCACTAATAGTTGTTCTTTTACTAATAGTAGTTGCTTCACTAATATTTGTTGTTTCACTAATAGTTGTGGTTTCACTAATAGTTGTTGTTTTACTAATAGTTGTTGTTTCACTAATAGTAGTTGTGTCACTAATAGTTGTTGTTTCACTAATAGGTGTCGTTTCACTAATAATAGTTGATCACTAAAAGTTGTTGTTTCACTTATAGTTGTTGTTTCACTAATAATTGGTGTATCACTAATAGTTGTTGTTTCATAATGGTTATTGTTTCACAAATAGTAGTTTTTTCACTAATGGTTGTCGTTTCACTAATTGTTGTTGTTTCACTAATAGTTGTTATTTCACTTATAGTTGTTGTGTTTACTAATAGTAGTTGTTTCTCTAATAGTTGTCGTTTCACTAAAAGTTGTTGTTTTACTAATTCTTGTTTCACTAATAGTAGTTGTTTCGCTAATAGTTGTTGTTTCACTAATAGTTGTCGTTTCACTAATTGTATGTGATCACTAATAGTATGTTATCACTAATAGTAGTTGTTTCACTAATAATAGTTGTTTACTAATAGTTGTCGTTTCACTTATAGTAGTTTTTCACTAATAGTAGTTGTTTCACTTATAGTTGTTGTTTCACTTATAGTTGTAGTTTCACTAATTGTTGTTGTTTCACTAATAGTAGTTTTTTCACTAATAGTTATTGTTTCACTTATAGTAGTGGTTTTAGTAATAGTTTTTGTTTCACTAAGGTTGTTGTTTTACTAATAGTTGTTGTTTTACTAATAGTTGTCGTTTCACTAATAGTTGTTGTTTCACTAATAGTTGTTGTTTCACTAATAGTAGTTGTTTCACTAATAGTTGTTGTTACACTAATAGTAGTTGTCTCACTAATAGTTCTTGTTTCACTAATAGTTGTCGTTTCACTTAGTGTTGTTGTTTCACTAATAGTAGTTGTATTCACCTATAGTTGTTGTTTCACTAATAGTTGTTGTTTCACTAATAGTAGTTGTTTCACTAAAAGTAGTTGTTTCAGTAATAGTAGTTGTTACATAAATAGTTATTGTTTCACTAATAGTTGTTGTTTCATAAATAGTCGTTGTTTTACTAATAGTTGTTGTTTCACTAATAGTTGTTGTTTCACTAATAGTTATTGTTTCACGCATAGTAGTTGGTTCACTATTAGTAGTCGTTTCACTAATAGTTCTTGTTACACTAATAGTTGTTGTTTCACGAATAGTTGTTGTTTCACTAATAGAAGTTTTTATACTAATAGTAGTTGATTCACTAATAGTTGTTGTTTCACTAATATAAGTTGTGTCATAAATAGTAGTTGTTTCACTAATAGTTGTTGTTTCACTAATAGTTGCTGTTTCACTAATAGTAGTTGTGTCACTAATAGTAGTTGTTTCACTACTAGGAGTTGTTTCACTAATAGTTATCGTTTCACTAATAGTAGTTATTTAACTAATAGTTGTTGTTTCACTAATAGTTGTTGTTTTACTCATAGTAGTTTTTTCACTAATACTTGTTGTTTCACTAATAGTAGTTGTTTTTCTAATAGTTGTTGTGTCACTAATAGTTGTCGATTCATTAATATTAGTTGTTTCACTAATATTTTTTGTTTCAGTAATAGTAGTTATCCTACTAATAGTTGTTGTTTCACTAATAGTTGTCTTGGCACTGGTAGTAGTTGTTTCACTAATAGTAGTTGTAGTCACTAATAGTTGTTGTTTCACTAATAGTTTTGTTTGTCTAATAGTAGTTGTTTCACTAATAATAGTTGTGTTACTAATAGTGTTTGTTTCACTAATAGTAGTTGTTTCACTAATAGTAGTTTTCACATTAATAGTTGTTGTTTCACTAATAGTTGTTGTTTCATTAATAGTAGTTGTTCCTCTAATAGTTGTTTTGTCTCTAATAGTTGTTGTTTCACTAATAGTTCTAGTTGCTCTCATAGTAGTTGTTTCAATAATATTTATTGTTTCACTAATAGTTGTTGTTTCACTAATAGTAGTTGCTTCACTAATAGTTGTCGTTTCTTTAATAGGTGTGGTTTCACTGATAGTAGTTGTTTCACTAATTGTTGTCGTTTCACTAATAGTTGTTGTTTCACTAATACTTGTTGTTTAACATATAGTAGTGGTTTTACTTATAGTAGTTGTATCACTAATAGTTGTCGTGCAACTAATAGTAGTTTTTTCACTAATAGTAGTTGTTCCACTAATAGTTGTTGTTTAACTAATAGTAGTTGTTTCACTCATAGTAATTTTTTCGCTAATAGTTGTTGTTTCCCAAAAAGTAGTTGTTTCACTGATAGTTGTTGTTTCACTAATAGTTGTTCTTTCACTTATAGTTGTTGTTTCACAAATAGTAGTTCTTTCACTAATAGTTGTCGTTTTACTAATAGTAGTTGTTTCACTAATAGTTGTTGTTTCACTAATAGTTGTTGTTTCACTAACAGTTGTTGTTTCCCTTATAGGTTTTGTTTCACTAATTGTTGTTGTTTCACTAATAGTTTTTGTTTTACTAATATTTGTCGTTTCACTAATAGTTGTTTTCCACTAATAGCAGTTGTTTCATTAATAGTGTTCGTTTCACTAATAGTAGTTGTTTCACTAATAGTAGTTGTTTCACTAATAGTAGTTGTTTCACTAATAGTTGTCGTTTCACTAGTAGTTGTTGTTTCACTAATAGTTGTTGTTTCACTAATAGTAGTCGTTTCACGAATAGTAGTTGTTTTACTAATTGTACTTGTTTCACTAATAGTAATTCTTTCACTATTAGTAGTTGTTTTACTACTAGTAGTTGTTTCACTAATAGTTATCGTTTTACTAATAGTTGTTGTTTCACTATTAGTAGATGTTTCACTAGTAGTTGTCGTTTCACTAGTAGCTGTTGTTTCACTAATAGTTGTTGTTTCACTAATAGCTGTTGTTTCACTAATAGTTGTTTTTTCACTAATAGTAGTTGTTTCACTAATAGTTGTTGTCTCACTAATAGTTGTTGTTTCACTAATAGTTGTTGTTCACTAATAGTGGTTGTTTCACTAATAGTTGTTGTTTTACTTATATTTGTCGTTTCACTAATAGTTGTTGTTCCACTAATAGCAGTTGTTTCACTAATAATGTTCGTTTCACTAATAGTAGTTCTTTCACTAATAGTAGTTGTTTCACTAATAGTTGTTGTTTCACTAATAGTTGTTGTTTCACTAATAGTTGTCGTTTCACTAATAGTAGTTGTGTCACTAATAGTACTTGTTTCACTAATAGTTTTTTGTTTCACTAATAGTTGTTGTTTCACTAATAGTAGTTGTTTCACTAATTGTACTTGTTTCACTAATAGTTGTTGTTTTACTAATAGTTGTTCTTTCACTAATAGTTGTCGTTTCACTAATAGTAATTCTTTCACTATTTGTAGTTGTTTTACTACTAGTAGTTGTTTCACTTATAGTTATCGTTTAACTAATAGTTGTTGTTTCACTCATAGTAGTTGTTTCACTAGTAGTTGTCGTTTCACTAGTAGCTGTTGTTTCACTAATAGTTGTTGTTTCACTAATAGCTTTTGATTTACTAATAGTTGTTATTTCACTAATAGTAGTTGTTTCACTAATAGTAATTGTTTCTCTAGTAGTTGTCGTTTCACTAATAGTTGTTGTTTCACTAATAGTAGTTGTTTCACTAATAGTTGTTGTTTCACTAATAGTTGTTGTTCACTAATAGTTGTTGTTGCACTAATATAAGTTGTTTCACAAGTAGTTGTTTCACAAGTAGTTGTTTCACTAGTAGTTGTCTTTTCACTAATAGTTGTTGTTTCACTAATAGTAGTTGTTGCAATAATAGTTGTTGTTTCACTAATAGTAATTGTTTAAGACATACTGAGCATGTCCAAATATTTTTTAATAACTTCAAAATTACTCCCCAGATTAATATAACGAACGTTGCTGTGTCACTTATATCTGTACTTACATCAAGTGCCACATTTTTATTCCCTCATTTAAAGTTTCAGCAATATCATAAGCCAACTGCTTGCTTCTGCATGACACATCAAACTTGTTTGCTGTACGAATGTTTTTTTAGGGTCACAAAATCAGTAAATTTATTCAAGCAATGTTTAACAAATTCTCTTTCAGAAGCCTTTTCTCTCTTCTCATCAATTGATTTACAAAGTTTGAAGCTTAGTTTCAGATCGGTCTTGCTTTTATAGGTAGTAAAAGAAGCTTGTTGTTTTTTAATTGACTTACTCCGCTGGTTAATTTTGTACAGCCCTAATAATGGGTCAAACGTGGGATGTGGTGTTATATAATTTCGTTTGATGTTGTATTCTTTCATTACTGCTGCAATACTTTGACAGATGACGCATATGTCACCCTAGATTGCACTGTTGCTAATTGTTAAAAATTATTCCCTCATCACCCATTTTACGTTTTTTTTTTGTAGCAGACATCTTAACCTGCATAAAATATGAAGAAATATTTGTTGTCGATAATATTATAACGGATTAATTTTTAAAAATGGTGAATTTAAAATTAGCCAAAACGTGCCTTTATATTATTAAACAGGGTTTTTAAAAATGGTTTTCATATATAAACACTTTCACGGTATATAAATTAACATATTAATATCTATATTATTATGGCGTTAGTGTCTGTCTGCCCGTCAGTCAGTCTGTGCGTCTGTTTGTTTTTATTGGTGTTTCCACTTACTAGGAAAATCCGTTTGGCAACTTTTTGAAATGCGTATGTTCGCTTCTGGTTATGCTTTACCGGTGAAATGGCAATGTTCTTGTCCGCCTCTCAGTTCGTTAATCAGGCTGTCAATAGATCCGTTCGCTTTTGTATAGTATATAGGTTTTCTGCGTTGCGCTCTTTTGTTTTGTGGTTTTAAAATATTGGGATGGAAAAACTTACAGAATAATTAATTAAGAAATTAAGAATCCAACTAAAACGTCATTTAAAAATAAGCTATAACCCCCTTGTACTAAAACTAAATCAAACTAAAAGATACCTCACATTATACCTGCAGTGATATGTTATAAAGTTCTAGGTTAGCTGCATATAAAAATAAAGAGTGAAATAATCAATATAGATTAAATATTTTAATACAAAAAAGAAAGTCGTGAACCCCGTGAAACACTGTAATTAAAAGGAAAAGAAAACAAAGACTAACCTGAGTTACTCAAGTTCTTTAATGCCACTTATTGCCAAATATTTCTCTCTCGGACAGCATGTTCATTTTCCTTATATTTATTTCATCATGTGCCATAGGTGCTTCAAACAATAAAGAATCAAAATTTAACGACGAGCGACTCTAAGGACAGGATATTGAAGCTAGTATATAGATCTGCATGTTTAAGTTTTAATGTTGATGGTTGAGTTTGTATGAGAAAACGATTCAGAAAACGGATACGACACCAGAAAACGGATACGACGCCAGAAAACGGATACGACGCCAGAAAATATTAAAGTCTCTTTGTTGTTAGAACGTGGAATTTTGAAATAAATCACATCGTATATGGAATTGAATGTACATTTTCACTAAAGATAAACATACTTATGGACTTTTTAGCACTTGTTTTAATGTCATAAAAATTTAGACTAAATCATGAAAATATCACAGATAAAACACGCTCACACATACATATAAGTGTATATATATATATTTATCTATACATGTATAAAATACATTTGTTTACGAATACTTCCCAGACATATTCCAACATATATATATATATATATATTATATATATATATATATATATATATATATATATTCTTAAACTACATCACACAAGTTCGTCACCTGTTGTACAGCTTCATTAAAGTTTATATCGATTGTCTTTTGAAGTATGTCTACTCCCATGAATTTTATTTATTTGTATGCATTGATATACATATTAAACACTCTTCTCTATTTATTTAAAAAATACAACTTCCGTGGAAGTGCATTTATCTACAAAAAATCCAGCTTATTTCGTGGAATTGAATTCATCTGCAAAAGATTCAGCTTATTTGCATATTCTTCTGCATTTTAATTAATTCCGTATTAGGTTTTTCGGTTTTTTATTGGATGATCATCTTTAGTTAACTATTACGTGTAATTTTATTAATGCAGTTATACTATATGATTTATACTTGCGTAATACTTGCGTCAAAAGCACAAACATCTTTCTATATATAAATTTATGTATGCGTATATATATTTGTTCGAGAAAATTTGCCTACCAAACTCCTGCATCAGTTTTTTCATCTATAGACATGAAACTTAATATTATATATATATATATATATATTAATATATTATTAATATATTATATATGTTAATATATTATATGTATTAATATATTATATATGTATTAATATATAATAATATATTCGAACCGTTGCGAAATATTTAATTAATTATTTGTGTTTTAGCCGGATAAAATCGGTGCAAAGGTGTGAAAATAAAAAAAATGGCGTTTGCCAGGTTAGGGTCCAACGACGGCATTCCGAATATATGTTTTAATGTTTAGCCTTGCAGAAAACATGTCTTCATAGACTAGGTATTAACGCCAAAGGAAAGAGTAAATCATCAGCTAAACATTTTGGTTTCGATACTCGGTAGTGGCACACGAGTAATTTCAAAACAAAAACACATTTTTTAAATCATTACTATATATTGGCTCCATTATAATATAATACGAAATCTGCAGAAATCAACATATCATATTTAAGCGTATTTTACGACCGGGCAATGCCGGGCGATAAGTCTGTGTGTGTGTGGCTGTATGTAACAGATTAAGGCCCTCCTCCGCTAATGAAGAAACGAGTATATTAGCAAAATTAAATATACAGTTTGCATAGCTGCAAAAAATATTATAAAAAAGTTTTGGAAACAAAGATATAAACAATTACAACAATAACTTAAAATAATGAACAATAAAATTGGTCTCGTTCGATAAACGTCAAATCTGACGCAATTGAAGTTTTCGAATAACTGTATAGGTTAACGCTCCATCGAAAGTAGGTGGGAGTAAAAGAAGAAAGGAAATAGATTTAAAATTTAGTAACGAAAATGGAAGAGTTAGTCATGAAGTGGAATCACAAATCAAGCAGCCTAGTAATTCCGAGAGTTGGTTCAAGAAGCTGAAGTCAAACAGATGCAATGTAGCCCCAAGAGATACGATCCGCCATCGCAATTCAACTCGACCGAGGTGCATGTGTTGAAAATGAGAATAAATTTACATTAAAACTTGTGACTAAAATTCGTTTAAAATTCGTCTTGGTGTTGCTTCGCATGCAAGCAGGAATGATTTTTTTCAGTGGGCGAACTGAGAAAGACTAGCCGTTAAAGATTTGTTCGGAAAGTGTACTTCTCTCTGGGTTATACGGTCACCCACCTCCACTTTTTTGTGGTTTATAGTCTTCGCGGGTAAGTATGTTGACAATATATATCAAGGCTGAACTTGGGGAAAATAGTTTAACAGTCCCCCCTCATAAAATGGGGTGACTGATTCCGTAAGCCGTTCTTATCATGACGAGGTTGATTGTGTCTATTCCATACGACGTTCTTAACATAAGGAAGTTATTGAACTGTGTATAGTATATGTTTACATCAACGCACCGCGCACACACACACACACACACACACACACACACACACACACACACACACACACACACACACACACACATACCGCATCAATACATTTATACGCTATATGTTATATGCCGTATATTTATTCTCGAAATGACAATGAAGTATATATATATATAATCTGACGTTATTTCTTCCAAAGGTTAAGTAATTTGGTTTCGTATAAACTGTATCGTCTGAAGAAGTCTCTAGTTACCGGTAACTAGCTGACTGAAACATGCTCGTGACTGAATATAACAAAGTACTACTTATGTAAAAACAAATAAAGAGTATATATATATATATATATATATATATATATATATATATATATATATATATATATATATATATATATTATAAAATGCAAATCCTCTTGCTTGGGCGTTGAAACCGTGTTTCTTGGTCTGTTTTATGATTCGCATGCGTAAAGAAATTTAAAAAATAACCATGACGGCTTTTTTAATCGACAATTTCTTCGCGTTTAAAATATGCAAAAAAGAAGAAAACTGTAAATCTCTTTTGCTTTTTACATCAGCATGTTACGAATTTTATTAGTATTTTTCATTGTAAGTTGGAATCGTTTTCAAGCAAAAACAAAACAAATATTTACGATTTTATGTCTTTTATATATTCTGTAATTGACAGAAAATTACTCAAATTAGAATGCTAAGTTTTTTAAAACTATATTAATAAAAAGAAAGGGGAACTTGGGGAAAAATGAGAAAGCAGGGTAAAACAAGACATCATAGATACCTGAAGCAGAGAGAGAGAGAGAGAGAGAGAGAGAGAGAGCGAGAGAGAGGGAGAGAGAGATGGAGAGAGAGATGGAGAGAGAGCTCTTTCGTGGGGACTCTGATCAAGAGATCACGTGGTAACACCTTGCAGCCAACGTCTACCATTGTTTTATTCAGCCCCGTACATCAAAAAGCGGTAAGTATTCAAAATGTATCTATTTTGATCTGTGACGAACTGTACTCTGAGAGTGCAGAAAGCTGGGTAGCCTGTCAAGGGGACTGTAGAAAATTTGCACACTACAGCTGTGCAGGTCTAGACGAATGTAACAAGACCCCAATCTTCATTTGTGAGCTCTGGGAAGACTGACTTATTCAGACCAAGATCCGTCTCGTTTTGCCCCATGCTTGGGACAAAGCGGGACAATACGGTTAGCTGAATAAATCATCTGTATTTCTTTTGAAAATAATTTCCCATCTTTTTTTGTAATGACATTGTTTTCCAATACTTTGAATGTTCAGTACACAGAATATGGTTTATATGTAAATGCTACATTTGACTCGACAATTTTTTTTTCCTTAAGTATCTCATTTCGCCCCAGGTTCCCCAAAATACTTAACTGCCAACACATAATAACATCTAAATTTTGTTATAAATATTTAAAATCGGGCAAAATTGGAAATTTAGTGACTAAATACTCTCGAATACTCATATGCTAACGATATGTAAACGATAATATCGATATTTCAGAAGTTTAAAATTTTGAATAAGCCGAAATTATTTTTTTAAATTAATAATATTAACAAAACTTTAAAAAAAGAATAAACACTTTTTATTTATTTCAAACAATATTTACATAACTTTAAACAAATTTAAACAATGTGAAAAAAAACTTTTTATAATTTTAAACAATTTACCTTTTTTATTTACGGACTATTATCCTTATCTTTATAGTTATTGTTTGACGACATTTTGGCTAGCTATTTATCTGGCCAGGTTGTTAACCACAACGGGATAGGAATGCTGAATATTTAACTGTATATTCACTAATTACTGCCTTCCGTAGTTACTGTCGTCTCACCACGTTTTTGCCGACTAATTCTCTGGCTGGCTTTGGGTAGGATTGAAACCGCTATCTTCAGACAATGCTCACCTGGAACTGTAGAGATTCTACGTCTCTATCCATTGTGCCACGGACCCCGAAGGGGCGACCACTGTTGAATTTTTTGGTCTCATAAATCCTAGTTTTTTTGTTATCTGATCTTCAGTTTTATTTTTCATTTTAAAAAATATTGATAGAAATTTTTATAATTTTATAAAACAGTTTTTAAAATTTTTAATTTAAAACACTATAAACATAATATCGCTCAGGATACAATGCACGCTCTCCTTGTATTTGTTGTCGTTTTTCATATTTTTTTTCAACGGATTAAATCACTCTTATATAAAAAGGTTTTTCATTTAATCTAAGGGCAATGATGTTGAGACTTTTATTATCTAGTGTATTCCCTATTGTTTTAACTGACCGCCATGTCTGTTTTCGCACGTGTATTCAATTTTCGCTCCTTTATGCATTGATTCTGTATAGTCATTGCACTTTTATACATAGATTCTGCACTAGCCGAACCTCTGAAAATTCTACAGTGGACACTTTCATATGCAATATAATGATGTTGGTATCGATTCCTATCTCCATATATAATAAAATGATTGCAGAAATTTCCTCTGTACTAAATTACCGTAGGTTTGCAACAACCGATATCACACAGAAATTTATTATATCTAAATGTCCGTCATCTTATGTAGAGCGCCGTTTTATACACATTT
This sequence comes from Euprymna scolopes, assembly GCF_053919585.1. NCBI lineage: Eukaryota > Metazoa > Mollusca > Cephalopoda > Sepiida > Sepiolidae > Euprymna > Euprymna scolopes. The sequence goes on from NC_136498.1 coordinate 90,873,499, forward strand.
ATTTGTTTTAAGAAAATCTTACATAATATCATAGGAGCAACATCATCACGATCGTCAATATCCAATAGGAAGTAGTTCTTATTTCTAAATCTACAGTTCTCCCCCATTCAAGACCGGGGAGATATATACTCATTATAACTATATTGCCCTGACACCCTTCTTAACTGGATCCTACACTCATAGCCATACAATTATCTTTTCACTTCCCGATTAAAAAAATATAATTTCTCCCAACTAGCATTCAGCTATTCTCATTGGCTGAGAACATACAACCCCATTATTCAAGATTAAACACCTTCATACCAAAACGAATACGTCAGACATTTAAAATATGACCGCTCTCTCTACACGAAACAAGTTTTATGAATATTAAACCAAATACAAAATTACCAAACGCTCATAAGCATGTTACGTACTTATAAAAAGGCTTACTTCAGTCTTGACAGGCTATGAATACCACTGTAAGGATGCCAGCTCCTGAATTTTTTGTAGCAAGAGTTGCACAATCTCCAACCACAACTCTCCTGTAGTCGACATTGTTGAATACCAGTGGCAAGTGGAGGTTTAGAACGACTGAAAACAATGCTGAGATAAGCGGAAAGCACATTCAGCACCTAGAATGGTCACCCATCTGGTACTAGCCAGGCTCGATGTTTCTTAACTTCCTTGATCTGACGAGAACCGGTGTATCAACGTGATTATGACGTACACAAATCCCCAGAACTGCGAGACGTCTACGTACTTATACACTCATATTTACGTGCAACTACTTCCTTACAAAAAACAATCCGTGAAATAAAATGCACACAATTTACGGATATAATTGTCTTTTTTTCGAATTATGCTGCTATTTCTTTTTTTGTTTGTTTTTTGGTTTCGCTTTGGTTTCACGGGCCGATTCCTTCTTTCTTTCCGTTTCCGTTTTTCTATATTTACATTTTTCGATATGCACATATTAATATCGCACATATACCCCCTAAAACAAATAAAACATCCCTGAAACATAATATTTTTATTTACGGTTATCATTGTTTATTTGCGTTTGCTGCATTAGCTCATTAGTTCAGTTCAGTTGAAGACGCAATATCGTATTTTATTATAGAGGCACACGTTCCTTTAACATGACGACTTTTTTCCTTTTGTTGCTTAGTATTTGCGTCTATCAAGGTTAAATATGGGGCAAATATTTTGACAGCCCTCTCCTATTACCCACTCACAGAACATGGTGTCTATTCCAATAGCCGTTCTTAATATGGGAATGTTGCTGGTGACAGAGGAGGTTTGGGGTGTCCGTTGTGAAAGCGGTAACAACAACAGCAGCTACAACAACAACAACAACAGCAACAACAACAACAACAACAACAACAACCGTACTTTATTCTTATTCAAGGAGGGGGGTGTTTGATTAAAAAACAATTCCTTTTTTAAGATAAACTATTGACTTAGATCCACCTACACACTTTCCTTTAAAGTAACGACTTCGGTTTTCCACTATGCTGATTCAAAAACTCTCATTTATATTTATCGGATAAAAGTACTTTTAAACAAATCTAACCAACATACACTGCCACCCCTATATTTCTTTGTTGATTCATGGTATTTGCGCGTGGGGATTTTGACAGCGATTATCAAGGTAAAATTTGTGGCAAATATTTGGACAGTCACTTCCACTCCCAAAATATGGTGTCTATTTCGAAGGCAATTCTTAACATAAGAAGGTCGGGGGTTGGGCAACAACACCAACAGATAGACAAGCGTTTTTACCCCCTCGACGTAATACCCCGACAAATCCGACAAGTAGCTAAGTACCACCCCTTCACAGTAGAGATCAATAGGAGTAAGGAAGATTTATACCCTAATAGTATCTTCCACAGAACTGCTAAACTTTGGAACTCCCTCACAGGATTCTGCTTTCCCCACTGTACTAAGATGCTGAAGTTCAAGTGAACATATACCTTCCTACTAATCTCCCTTTATAGTATACCTGCAACGTATATCCAGATAGTTGCTCCCGACGTCAAAGTAGCATTTGGGGTGAAATTGATTAAAAAACAAAACAAAAACACTACAACAATACAACGAAAAGTTTCTTCAGACTATATATATATATATATATATATATATATATATATATATATATATATACATACATACATACATATATATATATATATATATATATAATAGTAGGAAAAAGCTTCACTTATGCCACCAAAGAAAAATAAATTCAAACACACATAAACATTATTTTACCATTACTCTTGTGATGTTGCAAAAATCATTTTAATCATTACTGTGTTAATATTGCGAAAATTATTTTAACCATTACTGTTGTAATATTGCAAAAATTATTTTAACCATTACTCTTGTGATATTGCAAAAATCATTTTAACCATTACTCTTGTGATATTGCAAAAATCATTTTAATCATTACTGTTGTAATATTGTAAAATCATTATAATCATTACTTTTGTAATATTTTTAAAATCGTTTAAATCGTTATTGTTTTTATATAGCTAAAACTGTTTGAATCATTACTGTTGTAATATCGCATAAAATGTTAATCATTACCATTGTAATATTGCAAAAATAATTTAAATCATAACAGTTATTTTATTGCGAGAGTCATTAATAATTAATGTTGTAATATTGACACCCTCATTTGAATCATTACTGTTTTAATATTGCGTCAATCATTCCAATCATTACTGTTTTAATATTGCCAAAATCATTTGAAACATTACTATTGTAGTATTGCGAACATTATTTGCATCATTACTTAAGTAATATGGCTAAAACTGTTTTAAGCATTCCTCTTGGAGTATTGCAAAAAATATTTCAATCATTACACTTTTATTGCTGCGAAAATAATTTTTACTAATATTGTTGTAATATTGCGAAAATCATTTTAATCGTTACTGTTTTAATATTGCATAAATTATTTTAATCATCACTGTTTAATATTGATAAAATCATTTTTTTAATCACATTTTCAGCCCAAACAAGGCACATTGCCACATTGGTGTAGGGGGCTACAATCAGGGGCAAAAGGTTTACTATGTAGGGAGCTGGAAAGCAAGATGTCGGTTCACGTTACATTTGAACTTTTGTATGTCAGTACAGTTACGGAAGCAGGGACCCGGAAGGGAATTCTAAAGTCTAGTGGTTCTGGGGAAGAAACTACTGGAGTAGAAGGCTCTCTTACATCTGTGATAGAGTGGGATTTAGTTGCTTTTCGGGGTTTTCGGATGTATTTACGACGAGGGGGTACAAGTGCTTGCAGTTCGTTAGAGCATTCACCGTTAAAGTACTTGTAGAACAGGCAGAGGGAAGTAGCATTTCGTCGATGGTACAGAGGCTGAAGCTTAGATGACAGTTCAGGACCTATCAGGTTGGCGACTCTTTTTAGAACCTTTAGAGAGACTAGTAGCAGATGCACCAGCCCAAATATGACAACAATACTCCATACATGGCCTTAGGAAAGCCCACCGGGGATAAGTGCAGGGCCCCTTTATATGCGCGACATTGCACAACAAACATCCCGCTATTATACCACTGTTGATGAAGCAGCTGCTCTAAGCTCTACCAAAGAGTTAAGGCATTTGTACTACCAGTCGGGAACAGCAGCCAGGTATTGTCAATCCGGTACCCTCAACCCATCAGACGATGGTCTACCCAATCTACTTGCACTGGCATTACGGCATTCAAACACTCCCAAGTGCCCAGTTTAAAGGATGGGATGTTTCAGGAGTGGGGAAAACGGCGTTAATTGCCCTAGTCAGGAAACAAGATAGACCACTGAGTGTTTCTGTTGAATCCCTGTGATTCGGCCTCTACGCCTGGCTAATAGGAAAGAAGGAGTATGGAAGCCGGGCGATAGACAGTGCCTATCTACTCCTTAAGCGGGTTAGGTTTGCAGGCAGGTAATTTGTGTGAGTCACCAGTTCTAGGAAGATTGTCATCAAAGACTGAAGAAGCCTCCCTTCCCTTAGGTTTAGCTTCAGAGATTTTATTCTCCTAGACGGATGACCTGGGAAGATCTACGGGTTCATCAACACTGAGAGAGTTTACCCCGCGCCTGGGTCCTAATCCAGGTATTTCTGCGATCCCGCGAGAGTAGTTAATGTTACTGCGTTAGTTTGTAAAATTACACTGCTGAAAAATTACACGCCTCAAAGTGATTACAGGACATTGCTATTTCATTGTTACTGGAGGAGAAGGTGAGTAAGAGTTCATGCAGTGGAAGCAGCTATATTTGCAATAGGTTTGTTGGAAGGAGTTAATATATGGTTTAGTATTTTTTCTTTATATCTATTTTTTTTAATTTTTCATTTTTATGTTAACTTAGGAATAGAATAACGCGTTACAGAATGGCTTGATATTAAGAATTAACTAAAAATTTGTTGCCCAAGCTCTGGATATTTTAAATGGCAGGAAGGTTAAGATGTATATTCAATAGATACAAGTAACGTCATTTTTGATATGAAGTACAATACAGTACAGATATAATTGGAAGTAAATTATAAGCTATGGCGTATTCAGTATGTATAATAAAGTAAATAAATACATGGGCAGATGCGAATATATGGAAGTTGTAGGTTTTAAATATGTTTCCACTTCTAATGAAGTTATCTTTAGCTTTCGTTTAAAAACCAGGAAGTTGTATTTTGCATTGCAGAGTATCGGTTCAGTTTTTGTATTTGACATTGCAAAACTAAGGAAGATACCGCTATTGCTATGTAATGTAGATAGCTGTAAATCTAGGCAAAGACTGAGCTAATAAGTATCTACCTGGATAAGAATAAACTGTAAAAGTATGCCATAGAGGTAGAAATGTATAGATGTTTAGTGATAATAACTTCCAATCAGTCAGCATGTGAAGGCCAAGGGATGAATGCAAAGGACACCCCTTCAAGGCGTGTGTAATGTATGAGTGTTAGTAGAAGCTTGGGAAGTAGAGCAGATTGTTAGTTTTCAGGAGAGGATAAAAAATAAAGAATACAGTAGAATTAATTATTAGTATTTAGAGTGTCAAGTAAAGTTTAGTTTGACAAAAAAGTTTTTTTTTTAATTTAACATGCAAATCAGACAGAGGTAGTCGTCTTGGAGGTAAAGTTTACATTGAATGTAGGTAGCAAGCCGGCAGGGGTGTTTGGACCGTAATTAGAGAAACTATTGGTGCATGTGGTGGCTGAAATTTTCGTTATTACTGTTGTAGTATTAATAAGACTCTTTTAATCATTAATGTTGTAATATTACAAAAATTATTTTAATCATTACTGTTGTAATATTGCAAATATTTTTTTAATCATTTTTGTTGTAATATTTCGAAAATTATTTTAATCATTACTGGTGTAATATTGCAAAATTCATGTTAATCATTATGGTAGTAATATTGCAACAATTGTTTAATAATTACTGTTGTAATACTGCAAAAATCATTTTAATCATTACTGTTTTAATATTGTAAAAATATTTCTAATCATTACTGTTGAAATATTAAACATTTTTTTTTAAATTACTGTTGTGATATTGCTAATTTTTTAAACCCATTACTGTTGTGATATTGCGAAATCATTTTAAACATTACTGTTGTAATGATGCAGAAATGTATTAAACTTTACTGTTGTAATATTGCAAAATTTATATTAATCTTTCTGTTGTAATAAGTAAAAAATTATCATTTTTGTTTCAATATTGCAAAAATTATTATAATCATTACTTTTGTAATATTTGTAATACTATTTTAATAATTAGTCTGGTTATACTGTAAAATACATTTTAATAATTACACTTGAATTATGTCTAAAATCGTTTATATTTTATAAATCTTGTAATATTGCAAAATTGATTTTATAATTATCATTGTAATATTGAAAAATTATTTTAATCATTATTGTTGTCATATTGCGAAAATTATTTTATCATTACTTTAGTTATTTTGAAAAATATTTTAATCTTTACTGTAGTAATATTGCAACAATAATTTTCATCATTACTGCTGTAAAAATTCAAAAAATACTTTAATCATTACTGTTGTAATATCGCAATTTTTTAAAAAATTATTACTGTTGTAATTATAAAAACTGTTTTAATCATTATTGTTATAATATTGTAATAATTATTTAAATCATTGCTGTCGTAATAATGCAATTTTTTTAATCATTACTGTTGAATTATTGTAAAAATGATGTCAATCATTACTGTTGTAATAATGCAAAACTCACTGTAATAATTACTATTGTAATATTGAAAAAAATTGTTTTAATCATTGCTGTTTTAATATTCAAAAATTATTTTAATCAATTCTATTGTAATAATGCTATAATTATTTTAATCATTACCATTGTAAAATTAATTTTTTTTGATTATTACTCTTGTAATATTGCAAACACTATTTTAACTATTTCTGTAGTAATTATGCACAAAGTAATTTAATCATTACTGTTGTAATATTGCAAAAATTATTTTAATCATTACTCTTGTAATATTGTAAAACGCATTTAAAGCATTACTGTTGTGATAATGCTGTTTTTTCAATCATTACTGTTTTTATGTTTTTTTTTACACGAAGATCACCACTTATCAAGGCCCGGAGGCCACTCAGGGATAAGGGTTATTGCAAGTACATTACGTTAGTGTGGAGATTTGATGAAGTGTTTACTTAAGAGGGCGGTTCATTAGGAATTTGTTAACGTTGGACTTGAAGACATCCAATTGTAGTCAGGTGGGAAGCAGGCAGACGAAACAGAGTTCCAAGGCGGTCAGTTCTAAGAAAGAAGCTTTGTTCATGGAATCCACGTTTTGATTTAGGCACAGATAAAGAGTGGGGGAAATTTTTCACAGTGGATTCAGCTAGACGGGTGTTTTTCGTGAATGATTGGCGAGGGGGACCAGAGATTGGAGTTCAGACGAGCACCTGCAATGGAAATAACGATAAAACAAGGATAGGCTCGCAACGTCTCTTCTGTGGGAGAGAGGTTGCAGGGTAGAGAAAAGGGCATCCCCAACTAAGCCACGAAGTCTATTTTGTCAAGGCAGGATAGGCTGTTTTTAGCAGCTCCTGCCCAGATATGGCAGCAGTATTCCATCCTTGGACGTACTTGGCTTTTATATAGATAGAGAATTGCATCAGTAGTGAGATATCTTCTGGGGCGGTAGAAGGATCCCACCATCTTTCCAGCGACCTTGGCAACAGACTTGATGTACGTGTTCCATTCCAGATCAGGAGTAAAGGTCAAACCCAGAAGCTTGTCAAAACACGGGGTCTCTCCCAGACGAGAGCCATCCATCCCAATTGATGCCAGATGGGGATCAGAGCGTTGATGATGTAAGGATAGGAGTTTGGTTTTGGATGCATTAAAGGTAACCAGCCACGTCTTCCCTCACTGAACCACGCGCTCGAAATCAGAGGAGAGAGAATCAGAGAGAACTTTGTCATTTACAGCCTTTAATGTGTTGCCGTAGATGGTCGTGTCATCAGCATAGATGTCAACGAATGATTTAAGTATGTGTTTAGGGAGGTCATTGATGTAGATCAGGAAGAGAGTTGGGCCCAGGATTGACCCTTGAGGGACTCCAGCATTAATACTGCAGGCCTCTGATGTTTGTCCATCGACCACTAGTCTTATGAGCCTATCGGAGAGAAATGATTTAATGATTGAGAAAACATTTCCAGTTATACCGTAGCTGGAAATCTTGTGAAGTAGACCCTTATGCCATACCTTGTCGAAGGCGTTTGATATGTCAAGAGCAATTACCCTAGAAAGAAAGCCTTTGTTTAGAGATTCACTAATCCTGTGAGATATAACCGTTAGCACATCTACGGTAGATCTTACAGAACGGAAACCATATTGTGTGTTACTGTTGTAATATTGCAAAAATTATTATTATCAATACTGTCGTAATATTGCAAAAAGTGTCTTCATTATTAATGTTGTAAAAATGCAAAAATTATTTCAATCATTACAGTTGTAATATTGCTAAATTATTTTAATCATTTCCGTTGTAATATTGCAAAAATTATTTAATCACTACAGTTGTAATAGAGAAAAAATATTTTTATCATTACTGTTGTTATATTGCGAAAATTATTTTATTTTATTGTATTACTGTTGTAATATTTCAAAATTTCTTTTACTTGTAATATTGTGAAACTCATTTATTAATACTGTTGTAACATTGCTAAAATCATCTAAATCGTTACTGTTGTAATATTGCAAAATATATTTTAATCATTTTAATGGTATATTGTGAAACTTATTTTGATCAATCATATTTTAATATTGAGAAGATCATTTTAATCATTACTGTTGTAATATTGCTAAAATTATTTTAATAATTACTGCTAATATATTGCAAAATATTTTAATTATTAATGTTTTAATATTGCAAAAGTTTGTATTCATAACTGGTGTAATATTGCGCAATAATTTATATCATTACTGTTGGTATATTGCAAAAAGTATGTTAATCCTTACTGTTGTAATATTACGAAAATTTTATTAATTATTACTTTTGAAATATTACGAAAATTTTATTAATTATTACTTTTGAAATATTGCAAAAATTATTTTATTCTGACTGTTGTAATATTCCAAAAATTATTTTTATCATTACTTTTGTAATATTGCGAAACTCATTTTTATTTTTATCATTACTGTTGGGATATTGAAAAAATCATCTTAATCATTACTCCTGTAATATTGCGCAAATAGTTTTTGTTGTAATATTGTAAAACTCATTTTAATCATAATTGTTGTAATATTGCAAAAATATTTAAATCATTACTGTTGTAATATTGCAAGTATTATTTTAATAATTACTGTTGTAATATAAAAATATTTAAATCATTACTGTTTTAATATTACAAAAATTAATAAAATAATTGCTGTTGTAATATTGTGATACTCATTTTACTGTTGAAATATTGCAAAGCATTTTTTAATTCATACTGTTGTAATATAAATATTTCTAAATATAAATATTTCGAAAATCATTTTAATAATTACTGTTGTAATATTGTGCAAATACTATTAACGATTACTGTTGTAATATTTTAAAACTCATTTTAATCATTACAGTTATAATATTGCAAAAATCATTTTATCATTACTGTTGCAATATTCCGAAACACATTTTAATAATTACTTTTGTAATATTGAGAAAATACTTTTAATTATTACTGTTGTAATATTTTGAAAATAATTTTAATCATTACAGTTATAATATTGTAAAAATCAATTTTATCATTATTGTTGGCATATTGCAAAAATCATTTTAAAAGTGTTAATCATTACTGTTGTAATATTGTAAAACTTATATAAATCATTACTCTAATCAATACTCTATAACCATTAAATAATATCTGTTGTAATATTGCAAATGTTTTAATCATTATTTTGAAATATTGCGAAAATTATTTTAATCATTACTGTTGTAATATTGCGAGAATACTTTTAATTATTACGGTTGTAATATTTTAAAACTCATTTCAATCATTATAGTTATAATATTGCAAAAATCAATTTTATCATTATTGTTGGCATATTGCGAAAATCATTTTAATAATTACTCTAGTAATATTGCAAAAAAATTATCATTAATCTTGTAATATTGCAAAAATCATTTTAATCATTACTGTTGAAATATTTTTTTAAATATATAAATCTTTACTACAGTAATATTGCAACAATAATTTGAATCATTAGCGTTGTAGAAATTAAAAAAATATTGCAAATATTATTAAACACTTGAATCATTACTGTTGTCATATTTGGAGACTCATTTTAATCATTACTGTTGAATATTGCAAAACATTTTATTTATTATTGTTGTAATATCGCGAAAATCATTTAAATCATTACTATTGCAATATTGCAAAATTATATAATTTATTACGTTTTTATATTGCGAAAATCATTAAATAATTTCCGGTGTAATATTGCCAACATTTTAATCATTACTTTTGTAATATTGCGATAATCATTTAATCATTATTATTGCAATATTGCGAAAATCATTTTAATCATTACTCTAGTAATATTGCAAAAATACTTTTAATTATGGCCGTTGGTATATTGTGAAGCTCATTTTAATCATGAATCTTTTAATATTGAGAAAATCCTTTTAATCATTGCTGTTGGTATGCTGCAAAATTATTTTAACAATTAATGTTGATATATTGCAAAACATTTTTAGTCATTGCTGTTGTAATATTGCAAAAATCATTTTAACCATTATTATTGTAATACTGTAAAAGTAATTTAAATCATTCCTATTCTAATATATCAGATATCATTATTTTAGTCTTTACTGTTGTAATATTGCGAAAATCATTTTAATCATTAGTGGTTCAATAATGCAAAACCCACTTTAAGTATTACTGTTGTGATATTGCAAAAATTATTAAAATCATTACTGTTGTAATATTACAAATATTATTTTAATTACTACTGTGAAAATAATGTAAGAATATTTTAATCATTACTGTTGGTATAATGAACAAAGTATTTTAATCATTACTGTTGTAATAACGCACAAATGTTTCAATCATTACTGGTGTTATAATTTGAAAATTAGTTTAATAATTACTGTTGTAATATTGCAAAAAAAAGTATTTAAATCATTACTGTTGTAATATTTCAAGTATTATTTTAATTATTACTGTGAAAATAATGCAAAAATATTTTTATCGGTACTGTTGTGATAATGAAAAAAATTACTTTTAATCATTATTGTTGTAATATTGCACAAATTGTGTAAATCATTACTATTGCAATATTTTTATCATCACTTTTGTAATGATGCAAATATTTTATTAATCATTTCAGTTGTAATATTGCGAAAATAATTTTAATCATTACTATTGTCACATTGCAAATATTATTTACATCATTACCGTTGTAATATTGCCAAAAACATTCTAATCATTACTGTTGTAATATTGCAAAAATTATTTTAATCATTCTGTTTTAATAATGCAAAATATTATAAAATGCTTTTTTATTAATATTGCAAAAATTATTTTACTCATTACTGTTTTTATATTGAAAAATTATTTTAATCATTACTGTTGGTATGCTGTAAAAGTATTTAACCAATTACTGTTTATATTACTGTTAAATATTTTTCACATCTGAACGTAACGACTTTTATTCTATAAATAGATAGGCACTCGTCCAAGTTATCCGGAAATAGAAATCTTCTTATGCTCTAGAAAGACACGACGACATGCCAGCTGCAAGTTGGCAAAAAGACGGCGGACGGAACATTATGGCAAACACGTTAAGTATTTTTAAAATCCATCCTAAGTGTTTTTATGTTACCTTGTTTAAACTTGTTTTTTCTTGTTTTATTTATGTATTTGTCTCTATTTTCCTGTCTTATTCGTCACCCCCCATGCTACAAAGTAAACTAACGATAAAACACACCAAAAAAATGCCGGGAATTATTCTCTATTAGAGTAGATAAAATTAGGACTTTATTTAAGTAATATACTTAATATATACTATTACTGCAAGCTTGCCTATATTAAATGCTTGCTTCCTTGCTAGCCAATCAAACCATCTAATATAGTTAGCCTTATTTTCAATTACATTAGAAATATAATACAGTGCCATTAGCAAAGAAAAAGTTACCTATGAAAACGAACCTAAATTAAAACCTTGAATAATTATCTAAACTCGAATCTAAATTAATATTAAGCTGACTTTATAAATTGGTAAAAGTTAATTATTGGATTTTAATTAACTATAAGGTGACACTTCAATGATTCAAACTCGATAGATAACGACAAACTTCTACCCATTGATATTGGAGAGGAGATTATCATCAAAATTGTCCTGAATTGATAACTTAGCACCGGACTTACTACTTAGATATACATGTCACTTGTACCCATTCCCCTCCTCCCCCCTTTTTAATGGAGAGTAGATAATACAGTGGATGTGTTATCAGCAGCTCCAGTAACTCTCGCTTCTCTTTTTTTTACCCTCAGTCCTCATTCAATGAGTGATTTTCTAACAAAGGGTGAAGAAAAAGCTGCTTAAAGGTCGGTAGTACTTGGTGAACAGTAGTCTGAGATGTCGGAAATTTTTCTGTCTCTGTCTGTCCTTGTGGCCATGTCACTAGTAAGGGTGCTGGAGGTAAACGTTTTGTCTGAGCTTACGTTATCCGCCTGATAGTCAGGGACCCGAACCTAGGATTAACCACTAAGGAGGGTGTCCTATCAGCAGGCGCAAATTACTGGGACTGCTGTATTGCCATTTGGTGAGTGGATCTGGACCATGCAGAAGTCTCTAGTGGGGCCTCTCGATGCCATACTAGTGGGTAATTGTTACGGCTTTACCTTTTCGTGTGCTACAAAAAAAATGTTCCTGTCTTTTTCTTTCTTACTTTCCCTCTCTGTACTGCTCTTACCAAGTATGCCGACCTATTCCACAAATCCCAAAACCTCAACATGAAATATCTCCAGAATAAAAACTCGAATAAACCTAGAACCCCATCTTCCAACGTAGACCTCTACTACCAGATCTCCTTCTCCAACATCAGGGGTCTACGTTCCAACCTTCCAGAGGTTGAAACCCAATTACAGGAGACGAAACCGACCATATTATTTCTAAGCGAAACTGGAATAGGGGCGACCACTTCCCTAGATGAGTTCATAATTAACGGATACTCTAACTTAACAGCTTTATCTGACCCCCCAGATCGCCATGGGCATGGAATATGTGCCTACATTAAAGATGACTTCCCGTGTGGCAGGGATATCTCTAGAGAAGAACCTAATTTATCGTATATGTGCTTCAGGGTTGCACTTGCTTACACCACAGCATTTATATTTGCTCTCTATCGGCCCCACAACAGCAGAGTTGCTTTCTTTAAGAGCATATCTGAGAAAATATACCACATACTATCTGCACATCCCTCGGCTAACATCCACATCAGTGGTGACTTCAACGCCCATAACGTGGAATGGCTGACCCATTCAAATAAGACAGACGATGAGGGGAGGTTTTGTCATGATTGTGCCATTGCTTATGACCTCACTCAGATTGTTCGCGAACCCACCCGTGTGCCCGATAAACCCGGTCAATATGCAAGCCTCCTAGACCTTTTTCTCCCAACTTCCCCTGAGCTATGTTCATGTTCCGTTCATTCTCCTCTAGGATTCTCCGACCACTCCGTCGTATCAGTTAAGATAAAAACGAAATGTAATAAGTCTTCAGATGTACTTCTCCACCGTACTGTATACCGATACTCTATGGCTGACTGGGATAGCTTCCGTACATTCATATCTGATTTACCTCTGCACTCCATATTTAAAAAGGAAGTGTCCTCTATAGTATCAGATCTGACCGAATAATTAATTGTAGGCATAGACCAATTCATGCCATCTAAAAAATTCCAACAAAAACCTAACAGCCAGCCATGGTTCTCCCCAGAATTTTCTGCTGCTATCGCGCACAGAAATCACTTTTTCCATAGCTACCAACGTAATAGATGCACTGAGACTAAAGCTGCTTTCAGGACTGCCAGCAACCACTGTAAAAGAGTAATAAAAATGCAAGAGAGCTATATGCCCAGTTTGTTTAATCAGCGACTTGGTTCCCACCAGTTTTGGCAAATAACAAATAGGATTCTGAACAGAAGCGTTCGCTCTATCCCAACCATTATCAATGGACCAGATGTCATCTCGTCAGCGTCAGACAAGGCCAAACTATTTGCAAAGAACTTTGCAGCTAATTCTACCCTATGCGACGAAGGCCATCAACTCCCCATATTTCCTCCACAGAGCAAGCTAGGTATCATACAAATATCTGTGAATGAGGTCGCCAAGCTAATCAAGAACCTTGATTCCAGTAAAGCAACTGGCCCTGATGACATCCCAATTATAGTGTTAAAAAAGCTTCAACCAGAACTCGCTCCCATACTTACGAAACTATTTAAGCGCTGCCTTTAGGAGAAGTGCTTGCCGACTCCCTGGAAGACCGCATCAGTTTGCTCTGTATTTAAGAATTCAGGTTATAAGTCATCTCCCTTTCAGTACAGACCAATAAGTCTCCTGTGTGTTATCAGTAAGTTGCTGGAATCCATATTAAATAGAGAAATAGTCAACCACCTCAGCAAAAACAACCTTCTTAGTAACACACAATATGGTTTCCGCTCTGCAAGATCTACCGCAGATTTGCTGACGGATATATTTCACAGGATTAGTGAATCTCTTGACAAAAGCTTCCTTTCTAGGGCAATTTCTCTTGACGTATAAAAGGCCTTCGACAAGGTATGGCATAAGGGTCTACTTCACAAGATTTCCAGCTACGGTATAACTGGAAATGTTTTCTCAATCATTAAATCATTTCTCTCCGATAGGCTCATAAGAGTAGTAGTCGATGGACAAAAATCAGAGGCCTGCAATATAAATGCTGGAGTCCCTCAGGGGTCAATCCTGGACCAAACTATCTTCCTGATCTACATCAATGACCTCCCTAAAAACACACTTAAATCATTCGTTGACATCTATGCTTATGACACGACCATCTACAGCAACACATCAAAGGCTGCAAATGACAAAGTTCTCTCTGATTCTCTCTCCTCTGATTTCGAGCGCGTGGTTCAGTGAGGGAAGACGTGGCTGGTTACCTTTAATGCATCCAAAACCAAACTCCTATCCTTACATCATCAACGCTCTGATCCCCGTCTGGCATCAATTGGGATGGATGGCTCTCGTCTGGGTGAGGCTCTGTGGTTTGACAAGCTTCTGGGTTTGACCTTTACTCCTGATCTGAAATGGAACACTTACATCAAGTCTGTTGCCAAGGTCGCTGGAATGATGGCAGGATCCTTCTACCGCTCCAGAAGATATCTCACTACTGATGCAATTCTCTATCTATATAAAAGCCAAGTACGTCCAAGGATGGAATACTGTTGCCATATCTGGGCAGGAGCTGCTAAAAACAGCCTATCCTGCCTTGACAGAGTACAAAATAGACTTCGTGGCTTAGTTGGGGATGCCCTTTTCTCTACCCTGCAACCTCTCTCCCACAGAAGAGACGTTGCGAGCCTATCCTTGTTTTATCGTTATTTCCATTGCAGGTGCTCGTCTGAACTCCAATCTCTGGTCCCCCCTCGCCAATCTTTCACGAAAAACACCCGTTTAGCTGAATCCACTGTGAAAAATTTCCCCCACTCTTTATCTGTGCCTAAATCAAAACGTGGATTCTACGAACAAAGCTTCTTTCTTAGAACTGCCCGCCTGTGGAACTCTGTTTCGTCTGCCTGCTTCCCACCGGACCACAACTTGGATGTCTTCAAGTCCAACGTTAACAAATTCCTAATGAACCACCCCCTTAAGTAAACACTTCATCAAATCTCCACACTAACGTACTGTACTTGCAATAGCCCTTATCCCTGAGTGGCTTCCGGGCCTTGATAAGTGGTGATCACGGTGTAAAGAAAAAAATATTGCAAAAATTTTTTTAATCAGTACTGTCGTTATATAGCAAAAATAAGATTTGTTATTTCTGTTCTAATATTGCAAAAATCATTTTGATCATTACTGTTTTAATACGGCAAAAGTAATTTTAATTATTACTACTCTAATATACCATATATCATTATTTTAATTTTACTGTTGTAATACTGCAGAAATTATTTTAATTATTACTGTTGCAATAATGTAAAAAAAACATTTAAATTAATACAGTTGTGGTATTGCTAAAAGTATTTAAATTATTATTTTTGTAAGATTGCAAAAATCATTTGTGTTTTCAATTATTACAACAATAATAGTTGTGATAATGCAAAAATTATTTTAATCATTAATGTTGTAATATTGCAAAATTATTTTAATAATTAATGTTGTAATCAACTAATGTATTTTAATCAAATACAAAATTTATTTAATCATTATTGTTGTACTAATGCAATTTCTTACTCATTTCTGTTGGAATATTGCAAAAATTACTTTGATCATTACTGTTGTAATAATGCGAAAAATCTTTAATCATTACTGATGTTATACTGCAAAATTATTTTTATTGTTACTGTTGTTATAATGCAAAAATTATTGTTATCAATACTCTTGTACTAATGCAATTCGTTTACTCATTACTGTTGTAATAATATAAAAATTATTTAATCCTTATTGTTTAATATTGCAAAATTATTTTAAGCATTACTGTTGTAATATTGCAAAAATTATTTTTAATCATTACTCTTATAATATATCAAAAATCATTTTAATCATCTCTGTCGTAATAATGCGAAAATTATTAAATGATTAAAATAATTTTTGCATTATTACAACAGTGATAGTTAAAAAGACTTGCTATATTACAAAAGTAAGGATAACATTTTTTCGCAATATTACAACAGATTAAAATGATTTTTGATATTATAATAGTAATAATTAAAATATTTTTCCAATATAACTACAGTATTGATGAAAATAATTTGCAAAATATTACAAGAGTAATGATTAAAATGAGCTTCGCAATATTACAACTGTAATCATTGAAATAATTTTTGCAGTATTACAACAGTAATTATGTAAATAGTTTTTAACTAATTGTTGCAACACAAATGATTAAATAAATCACATTATTACAACAGTAATGATCAAAAAATGTGTCAAAAACCATTTTAATTATTAATGTTGTAATATTGCAAAATTAATTTTAATCATTACTATTGTAATATGGCAAAAATTATTTTAATAATTACTGTTGTAATATTGCAAAAAAATCTTTGTCATTACTGTTGTAATATTTAAAAAATCATTTAAATTATTTCTCTTGTAATATTGCAAATATGGTTTTGTATTAAAATAGACACGGTCTACAATAATGATACACGATTGCGATAAACTTTGTTTTTATATTTGACGTTTTTTTTTTCTACTAACAAAATCAAATTTTATAATCGAGAAGTGTATATATTATCTAGGAATATTAAGTTCACAATGAAACGTGGTGTTAATACAATTACGTTTTAGTTTTCCGATGTTCGTTTCTGTTTCTCATCTATTGATCCAATTTTAATGATTGTTATTGTATTGATGCTGATTAAATCGACTGCATACGCGTTTACAAATTTAAAAACATGTTTTTGAAAAAAGACCAAGTTCTTTTCTGATAGAAGGTTACGACATTTTGTGTGAAGTATCCCGGAAGTTATGCCAAGGAATGGATGCTTCCCAAATGTTTCCAGTATTCTATACGACTTTCATATTAATCCATTTCTCTACACTTTGTAGCAGTTTTCGGCAATTGTTGCCGAAATGATATCATACTCTACTAACAACTAGTGTCGACTTGGCATTCCCGGTTTTTCTACTTAATCTTTATTTTCATGCTAGGTGCTGAGTAATATACTTTTCCTTGTAAAACATTCACATCGATAGCCATGTTATTTTTTCCTGTAATTTAATTAGTGTTTTAAATCAAAAGCAAAAAAGGTCAATGAGATTTTCAGTTTCTCCTTTTTATTAAACAAAGAACTTTTGCTACATCATTTTTCTGAGTCATTGTCTTCAGTTCGCTAAACATTAAATTCAAATAAATTCAATCGGTGCGTATTTTGATTTCTTATTACGAACGTGCTCGACTGATAGGAAATCTAATTGGTGTACTATTCTATATTTGTCGTTCGAGAGCTAAACATGTCTTCGCTTGTGTGGCAGTAAACAATGTCGTTTAATGATCGGATTGTAAAATAGAAGAAGGTTCTAGAGACATCTACAAAAACACTTTGTTCAGTTGTAAACTAAGCTGGAAAAGGATATAGCATCGCTATAAGCATATCTAACCCCATAACCTCTAACATTTGACGTCGATCGATTTTCTTTTTGATAAATGTAAGCAGAAATGGATTAACAAATAACCAAATGACGTGGCGCATTTCAAATTATATTTTTTTTCTGTCATCCGAGTCAGTTTTTATTTCGGTGCATAATTTAATCTCGTTGACATTTGAGAATTGCATAAACGCCGGCCCATTGCTGTAACCACTGAACCAGACTGCCATGGGAATGCAAATTATGTTAGTGTGACAAAAACGCAGTTCAATATTACGCTGTTTAAAAGCCGCGTTCACACAGACACACATATACGCACGTGCACGCACACACACACACACCCATATATATATAGACAATGCTGTCATTATATCTTTATATACACACACTTATCTATAATATAAAGCTGAACGTCTGTGTGTGTGTGCGTGGTCACGAATAGGTTCTTATATGGTTGACTATTTTTAAAAAAAACTGATTACATATAATGATAGAAGATGTATCGAGGATCAGGAATGGGTATGTTTGATCTGGCAGAACGGTGGTTCATAAAAATTGTGGGGTCTTCCTTCGCGCCTGTGCCCCCAAGTATGGAAATAAAAAACGAAAAAAAAAAACGTTTACAAGGGTTCTTGATATAGATGTACATATGAATACTTTGATAAGTATATGTAAACTTAAATAGGGATGGTATAATAAAATTGTGGGATCTGCGTTCGCGCTTGTACTTCATGGAAATATGGTACAAACTTTAACAAAGACTTTTCATATCTTTTTGCGTAAGTATACTTTGATAATTATGTTTCAGTTTGAAGAAATATGGTATAATAAAATTATTGGGTGTTCGTTCGCGCCTGACCTCCATAGAATGTAAATATGTCACAAAGTTTAACAAGTTTTTTTTTTAAATGGGTGAGGGTCCACAATAACACCTTAACTTTAATCTTAATTCACGTTAGCTTTTATTTATTTATTTTTAGTTGAATCATATTGTGTCGAATGAATTCACCTCTTAAATTCACGTTCTTATTAAAGTGAAAGCCAAAAAAAGTCGGAACTTTAGACAGTTCTCGACACAAATTTTGCATAACTCTGTTTTTTTCCTTCTACATTTGCACCTGGAACTCTTTCGAAAATAGATAAATAATAAAAAATAAGAACGTTACTTGTTATCGTGTCAAAAGAAGGAAAACATCCTGCTCACGTGATTACGTGTCTTTTTAAAAAGATTTACATAACCTTTTTATTTTTATTTATATATCTGTTTAAGCTTTTTTGGCAGTGTACTAGAAGGAATTCAGTTGATTACAACCCTTTATGCGTGTTCTTTACATTACTATAGTACACCCCTGAATCCGACGGCGCAATACTACACCGTTCAATACTGTAAAACTGAAACGAAGCTGTTCTGCTTAAAAAGGGCGCCATTTTCTTCTTATTCATATTTATATCGATCCTTTGCTTTAAAAAAACTAAAGTACTTACGTGTTTACTTTTTTAATATCCCATTTTGCTGTTTCGGATTATTTTACTAAAGTAAGTAAAGCTTCATTATTTTTCAAAACTGTTTTTGTTTCTTTGTTTTTCGATATTTCGTCGATATTATTTAGTAAGAGTGTTTAGCAGAAAAGCCAACAAACGACTACCCGAAAAAATAAATATACAAGAAATAAATGTTACCATAGTCAATAAAAGTTAAATTCATATTTTTGTTTGTTTTGAATTAGTTTTATATGCTCTTTACTTGAAATAATTTCAGGGAACCGAAATTAAAACGAAATTTGAGGCGATAAATTGTTTACACAGAATGCTCAGGTGCCCCTCCTTCAAATTGAAAACGGGGCTCTCCATTTCAAAGTCGCTGCCATTTGTTTTGTTTTTTAAACCGGTCCGTGCATAATTTTTTTTTTACAAACTACTTAAAAATACAAACCAATGAACTTCTCTATCATAAAAGTAATTTTTATTGACTATGGTAACATTTATTTATTGTATATTTATATTATTATTATATATATAAAATTTTCTCTTTTTAAGGAAATATCATTTTGTTGGTCACTCTTGGCTACGAATGGAAACAAAGTTGATATAAAAAAATATATTTTCGCGAAAACTATCTTTACTTTCATCATATTTTGTTAAACGTAGCTTATGAATGCTTGAAATGTTGAAATTTCAAAGTAAACGCCAATAGCATAGTTTTAACTGCTAGAATTCGTTAGTAAGGCCGAATTTTAAATTTAACAAGATATTAAAAAAAAACAACACAGGAAAGTAATTATATTTGGCAAGGAAAATGATCAAAGAGAGATAATCACTATTTATATTGTTTTTTAACAGATAAAAGAATCTTATTGGTAGTAATTAAATAGGAATAATAATATTATTTTAATAGCAATTATAATAATTTGACAACAAATATTGCACCAGAAACAATACCCCTGACCATTTCAACGTTTTAATACGCTCGACAGACTCAGTTCAGGTCACTGATCTGGTGGGCCTTTTCCCTTTAGATGAAATTCATTCTGTATCTCATGAATAATTCAAATTGGAAGGGCCTATACAGAGATACACAAATGAGAATTACGAAAAAGCAATTAAATCCTTGCATAAATTATTTAAAAATTATGGACTTACTATAAAAATCGACCCTAATAAAAATTAGTTAATTTCTTAGACATAACCTTAAATCTTGAAAACTCCACTTTTTCACTCTATCATAAACCAAACCAATTTGTACTATATGTCCATAATTAATCAAACCACCCAAATCAATATTGAAATCAATGGTTCCCAATGTCTCTTTAAGAACTTCTAGACTATCTTCTAACAAATCTATATTTAACAAAAATGAAAAAATATTACAATGAGACCCTTAAAAACTCAGGATACAAATCACAAATCAAATACCTAAATAAAAATGATAAAAACAAAAACTGCATTGAAAACTATAATAAACCTACTAAAACATTTTAACCTATAATATAGCCATGTCATCCCGAACACGAATGGGAAAAATAATAAAAATACGATACAAAACAAAATTAAACCGCAAGTATTAGCCACTAACGCAAATAAACAACAAAACAAAGTCCGTAAGCGTAAAAAACGGACATAGGGAGATCCTATGGTTCAACCCTCCATATTCTAAAAATATTGAAACAAACATAGCCCAGGAATTCTTTAAAATATTAGAAAAAACTTTAAAACCCCTCATAGATACAATAACATCTTTAATAAGAACACGATCAATGTGTCTTACTCAATTATGCCAAACCTTCAGCAAAAATAATTAGTTCTAACAATAAAAAAATTAGTAACATACAAAATACAAATATAGAAACTATAGCAGGCTGTAAATGTAGAAGAAAAAATAAATGCCCTCTACAAGGTAAAAATGTGATTTGTAGCTGTGTCACAAACCCCAAATATAAAATATGTTAATGACAACCCTAACTCGACCACACTATTATTCAATAACTGCACCCCCTTTAACCAATCTACCAATCAAATACAAACAAACCCATTACATATAAATGCCACCCCTAATCTACCTGACAGCAAATACATTAAACAAAACAGAATCTACTTCGGTTCCACATCTGGACTTATTAAATATAGAATTTCAACACACAAACATTCCTTTAAAAATCCCTGCCTGGTAAACTACTCGATCTAAACATATTTGGCGACTCAATGATAAAAATATAACCTTCAATTTGAAATGGGACATAATAGGATCATATAAAGCATATATGCCGGGGGACAGATTCTGTGCACTTTGTAGATATGAGGCCCTAAAGATTTTAAAATATAATGATGAGAAAAATAAAACCATTCTCCTAAATTTAAAAGACGAAATATTCTCTGGGTGCATTCATAAATGTTGGTTTATATTTGAAAAATATAAACCACTATAAGTCATTAAAATTTCCTTACAATTTATGATTTATAAATTCATAACTTTATTAATATAATTTGTATTATTATTATTATTATTATTATTATTATTATTATTTTTATTATTATTAATTTATCTGATATTGTTACCATTATTTTCTATTTTATTTAAATATCTATTTAAATTTAATTTTTACATATTACTATTTTTATTAAGTTCCATAAATAAGTATTATAATTGCTATTAAAATAATATTATTATTATTAGCTAATTACTACCAATAGTATTCTTTTATCTGTTGAAAAATAACATAAATAGTGAGTATCTCCCTTTGATCATTTTCTAAGCCAAATATAATTATCTCCCTTTGTTTTTTGAAATATCTTGTTAAATTTGAATTTCGGCGTTACTGCCGAATTTTAGTAGATAAAACTATTCCATTGGCGTTTACTTTGAAATTTCAACATTTCATGCATTCATAAGCTACGTTTAACATCAAAATGAACGCTCTGACGCTGATACGATTTTTAAAAAGCGAACCATTATAAGGTAAATATATATATATATATATATATATATATATCTTTGTTAATTTTCCTTAAAACATCTTATTTTAACCTTACATTAAAACCCAATTTAACTTCATGAGTTTATTCTAATTTTTATTCTCAATTTATCTTACTTTGTTTATCAACATCATAAAATAACTATTTCACTCTATACTTAAATATTTTCCAGATACATCTTCCTTACTTAAAAAAATGCTATGTTCATTTTTGGTGTCTTTAAAAAACACCCAATATTTTTGCTGATGGAGAGACTTTGTTTTAAAAAAATATATGTTAAAATTATTGTTATAACTTAGTGCCTATCTCAATAAAAACATCGTTTTCGAAACGACCGTACACTTTATTAACTTTGTTGTATTCCTTCTTATGAAACCGATTTTTAAGTTTTAATTTTTGTTATAAATTATCAATCATTTTACTAAATATTAAAATAGCTCCAGATATATATGCCTATTGAACTTATTATATATCTGTAATACAACGAGCACAGTTTTTTCTTATATTTTAATTACATTAGTGATTTTACTATCACATTAAAATACACTGCTCTTTAGACTTCTGTTCTAATCCCCTTTAAATTTATACACACACACACGCACACACAAACGCACACACACACACACACACATATATATATATATATATATATATATATATATATATATAAAGAGAGAGAGGGAGCGAATCAGAGAGAGAGGGAGATACTGACAGAGAAATGGGAAAATTAGATGAAAAAAAAATCACGTGAAATACAACATTTATTCACAAATACTGTGAACCAACAGAAAAATGGCGGTTGCAGTGTTGGTCGGATATAATTCGATATGTTCCTCGCTCGTGTGTAATAATCTGACAAACAGTTATTTAAAGTGCATAATGCAGTGCTTTATATCGCGAAACCTACTTGTATCTGCCAAATATAAATGAGATTTTCTTAACCAGCATAGTGGAAAACCTATTTAAGTCGTCATTTTTAATGAAAGTGTGTGGATGAATCTAAAGTAAAGATTTATATAAAAAACAATTAGTCACACATCTCTCCCCCGTAGTGAAAAAATGAAGTACGTTTGTTGTTGTTGTTGTTGTTGTTGTTTTTCTAGTTGCCCAACCCTAACCTCTTTATGTTAAGAACGGCTTTCGAGATGGACCGTCTCACTCTCCTTATAATAAGAACAGCTAAAAATTTAAAAATAAACGCATGCTGGTTCTAGCCCTTATCTCTTCTTCGCTGCTCCTGATTTTACGTATATAATGCTAATAATTTGTTGATATAGTACGATTACGAGTTTAAATGAGGTGAACGAAGCCAATTCAAGGATTAGTTCTGTCCTAGCAAGAAATTCTACTAAGGTTAAAATGTTGCTATTATTATTATTTTTATTATTATTATTATTATTATTACTATTATTATTATTATTATTATTATTATTATTGCTATTATTATTATTGCTATTATTATTATTATTATCATTATTATTATTGCTATTATTATTATTATTGCTATTATTATTATTATTATTATTATTATTATTATTATTATTGCTATTATTATTATTTCACGTATTTATTTCATGCATTATTTTATCTGTATGTTGTACTTAGTATGAACATCATTCAGAAACTTTGGGAAACGTAAAAAAATTTTTTTTTTTAAACGCATGCTGGGTCAAGAGTTAATGAAGCTGCCGATAACACACCCACAGTGTATTATCTACTCTTCAATTAAAAAGAACTGAAAACTGATGAGAACTGCTCCTGATTTTACGTATATAATGCTAATAATTTGTTGATATAATAGGACTTATAAGTTTAAATGATGTGAACGAAGCCAACGTCTCATAAGGTTAAAATGTTTTTATTATTATTATTCATATCTGATACGTAATCTCTTGTGTATCACATTACAAATCCACGCATAAGAGGAGAGACTATTTTCAAATATCGTCCTAAATTGGAAAGGGAGGTATTAATAAGTATCTCTGACCCTTTTTTACCTTTTCAGTTCTTTTTAATTGGGGAGTAGATAATACACTGTGGTTGTGTTATCGGCAGCTTCATTAACTCTCGATTCTTATTTGTATTTCAGTCCTCATTTCCAATGAGTGATTTTTCTGACAAAAGGTGAAGAAAAAGCTGCTTTCTAGGTCGGCAGTACTTCGTGAACAGTAGCTTTAAATGTCGGAAATTTTCTACTTCAATCTCTATCCTTGTGGCCATGTCACTAATAAGGTTGCTGAAGATAAACGTTTCATCTGGGCTGACGTTTCCCGCCTGATAGTCAGGGAACCGAACCTTGGATTAACCACAAAGGAGGCTGTCCTATCAGCAGGTGCAACGTACTGTAGCTACTGTATTGCCATTTGGCGAATGGATTCTGGACCATACAGGAGATTCTGGAGGGGCCTCTCGATGCCATACTAGTGGGTAATTGTTAGGCTTTACCTTATCATGTGCTGCAAAAAAATTCCTGTCTTTTTCTCTTAATTTCCCTCTCTATCCCTCTCTACCAATTAAATACTAATCCCAAACCCTCAACATAAAGTATCTCCAGAAACAATACACGAATAAACCTAGAACCCCATCCTCCAACGTAGACTATTACGTCTATGTCTCCTTTACCAAAATCAGGGGTCTACATTTCAACCTTCCAGGGGTTGAAACCCAATTCAAGGACACGAAACTGGACATATCAATGGGCCTGACGTCATCTCGTCAGCATCAGACAAGGCCAAACTATTTGCAAATAACTTTGCTGCTAATTCTACTCTATGCGACAAAGACCATCAACTCCCCGTATTTCCTCCTATAACAGACAACATGCTATGCAACATACAAATATCTGTGCGTGATGTCACCAATCTAATCAAGAACCTTGATTCCAGTAAATCAACTGGCCCTAATGGCATTCCGATTATAGTGCTGAAAAAGCTTCAACCAGAAGTTGCCCCCATACATACAAAACTGTTTAAGCGTTGTCTTAAGGAGAAGTGCTTCTCGGCACCCTGTAAAACCTCACCAGTATGCCTTGTATTTAAGAATTCAGGTGATAGGTCATCTCTCTCTCTCTCTCTCTCTCTCTCTCTCTCTTTCTCAGTACAGGCCAATAAGTCTCCTGTGAATCATTAGTAAATTGCTAGAATCCATATTAAATAGACAAGTACCTCAGCAGAAATAACCTTCTTAGTGACATGCAATATGGTTTCTAGTCTGCTAGATCTACAGCAGATGTGCTAACGGATATATCTCATAGGATTAGTGAATCTCTCGCAAAGGCTTCTATTCTAGAGCAGTTGCTCTTAACATATCAAAGACCTTCGATAAGGTATGCCATAAAGGCCTACTTCACAAAATTTCCAGATACTGAAAAACTGGAAATGTTTTCTCAATTATTACAACATTTTTCTCTGATAGGCTCATGAGAGTAGTGGTTGATGGGCAGAAATCAAAAGCCCACAGTATTAATGCTGGAGTCTCTCAGGGGTCAATCCTGGGCCCACATCTCTTCCTGATCTACATCAATGATTTCCTAAAACACATACTTAAATAATTCTTTGACAGCTGTGCTGATGACACGACCATCTATAGCAACACATCAAAGGATGTAAATGACAAAATTCCATCTGATTTTCTCTCCTCTGATATTGAGCGCATGGTACAATGGGGGAAGAGGTGGCCAGTCACTTTTAATGTATCTAAAACCAACTCCTATCTTTACACCATCAACGCTCTGATCCCCATCTGGCATCAATTGAAATGGATGGCTCTCGTCTTTGGGAGGCTCCATGTTTTGACAAGCTTCTGGGATTGACCATTACTCCTGACCTAAAACGGTACACGTACATCGTCTGTTGCCAATGTCGCTGGAAAAATGGTAGGATCCTTCTAGGATATCTCACTGCTGATGCAATTCTCTATCTATATGAAAGCCAAGTACGTCCAAGAATGGAGTACTGCCACATCTGCCTTGACAGAGTACAAAATAGACTTCGTGGCTTAGTGGGGGATGACCTTTTCTCCTCCCTGCAGCCTCTCTCCCACAGAAGAGACATTGCGAGACTGTCTTTGTTTTATCGTTATTTCCATGGTAAGTGCTCGTCTGAGCTCCAATATCTGGTCCCCCTCGTCAATCTTTCACGAAAAATATCCATAATTGTTGACAGTCGTTTCGACTGTCAACAATTTTCTCCACTTGTTCTGTGCCAAAATCAAAACGTAGATTCCATGAAGAAAGCTTTTTCTTAGAAGTGCACGCCTGTGGAACGCTCTCCGTTTGCATGTTTCCTACTGGACTAAAACTTCAAGTCCAACATAAACAAATTCCTGATAAACCGGCCCCTTAAGTAAGACACTTTATCAAATCTCAATTACTAACGATTACTACGATATTATCCCATTGATTACTGTACACGTAATAACCCTTATCCCCGAGTGGCTTCCGAGCCTTGATAAGTGGTGACTACCATGTAAAAAGTGTGTGTGTCAGTGTGTGCACATTTTTCTACCAAATTACTCAGTCAATTTTCAGTCTACAGACTCGAGATTTGACATAGGGTGTATTGAGATTTGGAAAAATCTTTTTAAACGGTTTTCGGCCAGAAATTTGGCTGCCATGGGCCAAAGTTCAACGATTAGACCTTTTAAAACTTTACCAAACTCCTCCGCAATTTTTGGTCTAAACACTTTAAATTTTAAATATAGGTTACGTGGACATGGCTCGAACATTTTAATTTAATTTGAGCCCAAAATAACAAATGTTAATGGGGCAAAATTGGAGTAAAAATTAAAAAAATGACCTGTGCGGTCTTTACCAAATTTTACATAAAGTGTAGTCAGACATAGGTTAAGCTTTTTATCGATTTTTAGCAGAAAATTTGGCTGACAAGGAGTCAAAGTTCAAAATATGTGACCTTTGCGGTCTGTAGTAAACTATTCAGCTAATTTTGGCTCTAAACATTTGAAATTTTACATTAAGGGTATTAAGACAGGTTTAGGTTTTGGGCGAAATTTTGGCTGCCAAGAGGTCAAAGTTGAAAGAGTTGAACTTTGAAAACTCTACCAAACTCCTCCGCCAATCATGATTCTAAACCCTTGAAATTTAAGATGTAGATTGTCTTGACATGAGTCACACTTTTAATATATATATATATATATATATATATATATATATATATATATGCACATAAATTTATGAACAGCTCGATACGACAGTACGAATTAGACCTTAATATATATAAGCATAAATAAAAACTGTAAACCGGAAATTGACATGTAAAGATTTATTTTTTCGACAGAATACCTCCAATAGAGAAAGGCAATAAAATATCTTAATTTTGCGGAGTCTTAAAGAATGGAAGATCGTTTTTCTTCAGAGGAAAGAAACAAGTAAACAAATCATATTTGTTGGTTTTAGCATTTTCTGAAACTAACATTTTATGGTTGTTGTCATAGAATGTTAAACAATGTCTGTAAAAAATACTGTTTGTAAATTGTTTGTAAAAGATAATTCTTGTATAGGATCTGTCCCGGGGAATAAGGAAAGAGGGGAAAATGATAAAAAGAAAAATCAAACCAGATTGGCTTATCCAAAATGAAGTAGTCTTTATAAATATGGAGCGAACGAAGTTTAGAACTGTTTACGGAGTTTTAAAACAGTTACAAAAGATGATGGTGAAAATTTGAAGGAAATTTAGTCCAGTGTGATCGCGATGAATAGTCCAAAAGGTTGTGGATGAATGGGATTAAATCCGTTAGTCGAGAGAAATGCAGATAAAGACAAGACATCAGGACACAACTACACAGAAAGAAAACGTGCCTTTCCTCTTCCCTAAAGCGAACTGAGTAAAAGAAAGTATATTTTCGAAATTAGGTTAACAGCAGCGGTCAAGTTTTCAGTAGGAAGGGGTATCCCCTGGAGGCAAGTTGAGTTAAAGAGGAAGAGAGGGTTGGGCGGGGAAGAGAAAGAAAGGGCCTTCCTCACTTGGGTGCGGGGACTAACCCGAGTGTTCCTTGTATGGCTCAGAGAATAAGAATCTCATGTTGATACAACTACTGTGATCGAATGAAGTCTAGTAAAGTTGGTGGTATTTGAAATAATTACATTTGATCTAATTGATAAGAGTAGAGTTTAGAATAAAGATAAAAAAAACTAATATTTAAGATTGGTTCTCTAAGCATAAGCACATTTTATTATTATTACTAAACGAGGAAATATATACTTATAATATCAAAGATATTCTAAGAATTTGAGGATAAATTTGAAAAGAATTTTGTAATAATGTTCATCACAGTGTAATACAATCAAATACTTTTGAACGAGGTACATGCGTTTAAAAAACAAATATCCTATAAATGGTAATGTATTATATGAACTATCGACTAATTGCATGTTTAAAGGTGATTATGTCAATTGTCATAATTTATAGTAGTAATCCTTCTACCGATACCAAATGAGAAACAAATATAACTGTTATGATAATAAAACTACATGACTCCAGAAGTTAATCTAGAAGTTCATCCAGAGGTTAATCTAGAAATGATTTATGAAACGTAACAATCTTAATGATAATCGTAAAAAAATATTAGAATTAAATGATCCTAATTATGATATAATAAAATTATTAATTTTTATGTAAATTATAAAATTATTAATTCCATCTACTAACTAACTTACTAATGAATTAATTTTATTCAAACAATTTTCACTACATAAATATATGCAAATAATAGGGGGGAAATAAGTTCAATCCAGCGACTGACACCCTTTCTAACTGAACAATAAACAACAACATATGCAAATAATAAATAAAATATTTATCAATATTCAAATTTTATTTTTAGCTGCAATATTTTAAGTCTAAAAAATTCTTATTTTTTACTTTACTAGAATATCTTGTTCTTTACTTTTCCAGGTTGAATTTCTTGTCCTTTACTTTTCCAGGTTTAATAAAATCTTAAGAATATTACTTTTCATGCGCGCATTTTTCCATATAATCCATGATTTTTCCAGGCATTGCTATTGTATTAATATATAAATTTATAATATTTATTAATGATTGTCAAAAAAAAATTAGCTCTCAAGCACACATTTATGCAATATTTATCATTCAATCACAGTAGTTACGAGCCAGGGTCTCTACCGAGACTGCGGTTCATGAATTCGTGATCTGTATAGAGCGTAAACTAACAAAAAAAGATGGCACTCGGTGTCTTTTTAGATATCGTTGGAGCTTTTGACAACATACCCTTCAGTAGTAGGTTCAAGTCGCTACGAGAACTCAATGTGCCACCAGTACTCATCCGATGGATTGAGTATATGGTGAGGCACAGAACAGTTCAAGTAGAACTACTGAGGGCAACTGTTAAAAGGGAAGTAGTTAAATGAAACCCCCAAAGTGGGATTTTATCACCTTTACTATGGAACTGTATGCTGAATCCTCTTTTAAAGGAGTTTAAAAATAGGAATATTTATGCCCAGG
The DNA here is from genome assembly GCF_053919585.1 of Euprymna scolopes. Lineage (NCBI taxonomy): Eukaryota > Metazoa > Mollusca > Cephalopoda > Sepiida > Sepiolidae > Euprymna > Euprymna scolopes. The sequence continues at coordinate 90,903,244 of NC_136498.1, forward strand.
CTGCTGCTGATAACATCGCAGTGCTGGTCGCGGGTTCAAAAGCATCATTGGTCAGACGCATTGCCAAAATGGGACTACATTTTTCATCAAATGTGATAACGAAAAATTTGAGTTCATTCAAAGAATATGTATATCATAGAATTCACTAATATTTTTAATCGATAAATTCACCATTTTTTTGCTATAAAATCATAAGGAGAGTTAAAAAATAGTTATTAAAAAACAAGTTCGGTTTTTTAATTATATAAAAAAAACGATACACGGGATTGAACCTAAAATCTTTCCACCTAACCCCGGTACTCTAACCGTTACGCTAACATGTCGTATTGGAAAAATCGCAGTAAAAAATATTTATATACAAAAAAAGTTATGCAAAATAAAAGAAAGCGTTAGTCACTTATGTACTTACTCTCCTGTTTGTGAACCCACATATTTTGTTGTAACTTTTTTTCTACTGAACCAATTTTCGAAATTTTTTTCAGAATGTAGCTAATGAGGTGTTCTTTACAACTGTATAACCTGTTTGAAATTTGGTTGCGAACGGAATTAGTGGTGGGGGTTTGAATGTGTCTCGATTCATTCAATTTCGGACTTAAGCATATATTCAACCACTACCGTCGTTGAATGATATATATATATATATATATATATATATATATATATATATATATGTTATGGCGAGATGAGCAATTCACCGCCGGAACTTTTTATCGAAAGAACGTGATCACCGGTCACCGGTTGTGAGAGATTTCCCTGGACGGGAACACTTAAAAACGTAAGATGCTGTCTCTGTAAATATTCTCAATAAACTTCTCTATTTCTTTCTTACTTCAGAACCTCTTTATCCATTTATTTTCCTTGTGGAATACCTTTCTTGAATATCCTTTTATTACGGCCACCCCCCGCAGGATATATCAACTGGCGACGAGGATGAGATACGAACTGTAAATTCATCTAAAAAAAAACAAAAACAAAGAAAAACACGTGGTAACCGAGTACATTCTGAAAATTGTCGTTCACAAAGTTCACTTTTAATTGAAGAAAAAGCTTCTGAGAAAGCGAAAGACTGGTGTCTGCCACAAATTTACGCAAGTAAAAAATAATTTTTATATTATTGACGAGTTAAACTCCGTTTTTGTCTTTTTAAACTCCCAAAGAGTTGACGTTATATAACGTGTGTGTGTGTGTGTGTGTGTGTGTGTGCGTGTGTAAATTGTGACTTTCTTCATGATTAACGGACGTGTGTTTTGTATTTGGTTAATACGATAAAATAAACCAACAAATGAACAATACTGAGGAATCTGTGTTTATTTAATAAAGAAAATTTTTAAAAGACGTTTACGTGTGTCTGCTGAAATAGACGAACAAAGAGTCTCTTGAAATTTTGTCAAGTGTTATTTTAACGGTGATTTTTTTTCGGAACTTTCCTATGTGTTGACAATTTTCTGTGAAAATAAGCATCTTGTTTTTTTAACAATATTTTTTTCTTCTCTGTAGTATACGTTAACTTGCTATTGATACATTTAAAAAGAAAATGACATCGGAACAAATAGCGACGTTGACGAAAACTGAGAGTTTAATCGCTCAACAAAAAGCCTAAATGGATTTTCAAAAACAAATGCTAATTCAACAAGAACGTTTCGAAACTCTTGTAATACAACAAATGACGGATAATCGCTTATTTTGTGAAACGATTTTGTCAGAAAAATCTAAGGAGGGTGCATCCAGATTTTTTTCGGCTGAGGGTATAGCAAACTCGCTTTCAGAGTTTAAATATGACCCAGAAAAAGGTGACACTTTTCTAGCCTATTATCGTAGGTTTGAAACGATATTTACAAAACGATGCGAGAAGTGGTCGGATGAGGAAAAATAACACTATTACTCCAAAAAATGGGCACAGAAGAAAATACTAAATTCACGAATTTGATATTGCCTAAAAATCCAGAAGAGATCTCTTTTTCTGAAACGGTGAAAATTTTGTGTGTTATATTCGGTGAAAGAGATAGTCTTTTTCATACACGGTATATGTGTTTAAATATGTCAAAAGACGAAACTGATGACATTGTCACATATGCGGGCAAAGTCAACGCCCAGTGTGAACTGTTTAAATTAGAGGATTTATCAGTGGACATGTTTAAGTGCTACATATTTGTCCAGGGACTGATAGCACCGAAGGACAAGGATTTAAGTTCAAGGATATTATCAATCATGGAGCAAGACCCGGAAATGAACTTGCAAAAAGTGACAGAAGAATGTAAAAAATTGATAAATGTAAAAAGGGACACTACGAGGATAGAGGGAAAAGTCACATCCTAAGTCCAGGTAGTAAAACAGAAGACATTTCCAAAAGACAAAGGGAAAAGTTTTGAATGTTGGAGTTGTGCGGGTCCGCACTTAAGAAAAAACTGCCCTTATAAAGACCAACGTTGTACCAAATGTGGCCTAGTGGGACACCGGGCATTCCACTGCCGAACTAAGCAAGACAAAAGACGGAAATGGAAGCCAAAAGTAAATGTGGTCTTGTCCAAAGAAGAAATAAAACAAGGAGGGAAACGGAAATTCGTTCACACACAAATAAATGGCCACTCAGTGAAGCTACTTTTAGACACAGGTAGCGACATATCAATTATCGTCGAAATGACCTGGAAGAGAATTGGTGGTCCAAAACTGAGAAAAACACAAAAAATTGCAAAAGGTGTTTCCGGAGAGCGATTAAAATTCATGGGAGAATTTAATTGCAGTGTTTCTCTTGGATCGAAAACTTTTTCCTCAAACCTTTCAGTTGTTCCAGGAATAAATTCTTGCCTTTTTGGAATTGAGTGGATTGTTTTGTTTGATTTATGGGAGCTACTCATAAATTCATTTTGCAATAATGTAAGAGCGTTGGAAAAGAAAAATTCCAAACAAAATGACCATTTTCTGGCAGTGGAAAGTGAATTCCCCAAAGTTTTTTCAGAGGGATTAGGAGTGTGCACCAAAACTGGAGTAAATTTTGAATTAAAACAGAATGTGAAACCTGTTTTTAGACAAAAAAGAAATGTGCCTTTTTCTTCAAAAGAAGATATTGAAATTGAACTAAAAAGACTACAGAAGAATGGTGTAGTCGAAAAAATTGACTATTCTGAGTGGGCGAGCCCTACTGTGTATGTTAAAAAGAAAAATAAGAAGATTCGGGTATGTGCCGATTTTTCTATAGGCCTTAATAACTGTCTGATGGATCATAGTTATCCACTTCCATCTCCTGAAGACATTTTTACAAAGCTGAATGGAGGTAGAATCTTCTCCAAAATCGACTTATCGGAAGCTTACCTTTAGGTAAAAGGCAGTGAAGAATGTTCTAAGTAATTTTGTATCAATACCCATCTAGGACTTTTCCGACTACAAAGACTTCCTTTTGGATTAAAAGTGGCCCCAGCACTATTTCAGCAAATAATGGATGCGATGCTTGCTGATTTACATGTTGCAATCGCATATTTGGATGACATCCTTGTCAAAAGTAAAAATGTACATGAACATAAGGAACACATCAGAGCAGTTTTCCAAAGAATTGAGGAATTTGGTTTCAAGTTAAGTGCCGAAAAATGTGAATTCTTTTTAAAACAGATAAAATATCTTGGTCAAATTATCGACAGCCAAGGCAGAAGACCGAATTCTCAGAGAACAGAAGCAATCGAGAGGATGCCAACACCCAATAAGGTTGCCCAGTTACAATCTTTTTGGGGTTTGGCTCAATATTATGCTATTTATACTCCAAACATGCATAAGTTGAGAGCACCATTGAATGATTTGTTAAAAAAAGGACAAAAGTGGATATGGTCAAAAGAATGCCAAAATGCATTTGAAGATATTAAGAAATTTCTGCTATCAGATTTAGCTCTAGCACATTTTGATCCACAGAAAGAATTGATTGTTGCATCAGATGCAAGTGACTACGGAGTAGGAGCAGTTCTTCTCCATAAACTTGAAGATAGATCAACAAAGCCAATAGCCCATGCATCCAGATCACTTTTGCCGGCTGAAAGAAACTATTCTCAAATTGAAAAAGAAAGCTTGGCGATTATTTATGCCATTAAAAAATTCCATAGATTTATTCATGGAAGGATGTTTACTTTGCAAACCGAGCACAACCCCTTATTGACTATTTTTGGCTCTAAAAAAGGCATACCTACGCACACTGCGAACAGACTCCAACGATGGAGAATAATTCTACTAAATTATAACTTTAAAATGGAGTACATTTCATCCAAAAATATCGGACATGCAGATGGTCTGTCTAGGCTCATCCAAAAGTGTGCTGAACATTTGGAAGACACAGTAATAGCTGCATTGACAGAGGAAAAAGAACCCTCTGGATTACTGTACAACAAGTTACCAGTGACTCTAGACGAAATAAATAAGGCAGCAGAAAAGGATGATTATATAGTGAAAACGAAAAAGTTGGTGCAACTAAATGGAAAATCAAAGAAAGACCCTAAAATTTTACCATTTTCCATTTGTGCTCAAACCTTGATGTACGCAGACAGAGTCGTCATACCGACTACACTTCAGAGAAGAATTTTAAAAGAATTTCATAGTCGTTATCCAGGCATGTCGAGAATGAAAGCTTTAATGCGTGGATATACGTATTGGCCTAGGATGGACCAGGACATTGAAAAACTCGTAAGAGAGTGTCAAGGGTGTCAGCTAGCAGCAAAGGCACCACCTGTGCAGATACAACCGTGGCCAAAGACTGATACACCGTGGAATCGGTTACATAACGATTATGCAGGTCCTTTAAATGGACATTATTTCTTAGTGGTCGTCGACAGTTTCACACAATTGCCGGAAGTGTTTAAATACAAACACGCTGTTTCGATGAGTACAATAGATGCACTAAGAATTCTCTTCAGTCGTTTTGGAGTGCCTAAAACTATTGTCAGCGACAACGGCACCCAATTTACCAGCAAAGAATTCGAAGAATTCTGCAAGGCTCTAGCCATTGAACATTTAACAACGGCAATCTACCACCCAAGGTCAAATGGCCTAGTAGAGAGGTTCGTCGATACATTCAAAAGAGCCTTGAAGAAAAACCAAGGTATGGACACTGACGAGAAGAGTCTTGAACAATTTTTATCGGTGTACAGGATAACTCCGAACCCAAACACTGATACCGGTTCGTCACCAGCCGAACTGATGTTTGCACGGAAAATCAGATCTGTATTTGACAGAATTTTACCAAGTGCAACCAGAGTTACAACAACAAAAGAAAATTTTCCAACAAGGTTTTACAAACCTGGCGACAGAATATTCTTCCTGAATTACAGGAGTGGAAAAAAATTATTGGGTGGAGGGTACTATCATGAAAAGTATCGGACATATGCTATATTCTGTAAGAAGTAATAAATTCGACTGTCGCAGGCATATAAATCAGCTAAGACCTCGACACACTGATGACTACAAACAGGCAGAAGAAAATGACCTGCCCCTAGAGGTTTTGTATGATTCGTTTAATATTCCCCAACCCTTAACAGAACTTACTCCAGATTTGAGAGTTCCAGCTTCTCCACCAACTCCACCCACTCAAACGATATTGAGGAGAAAAAGTACAAGGGTGAAAAGAAAAGTTAACCGGCTGAGCCCCAAGCCAAAAAGCAAACGATATTAAGCCAAATTCTCTTGTGAGCAATTGTCTTAGGGGGAGGTGCTATGGCGAGATGAGCAATTCACCGCCGGAACTTTTTATCGAAAGAACGTGATCACCGGTCACCGGTTGTGAGAGATTTCCCTGGGCGGGAACACTTAAAAACGTAACATACTGTCTCTGTAAAAATTCTCAATAAACTTCTCCATTTCTTTATTACTTCAGAACCTCTTTATCAATTTATTTTCCTTGTGGAATACCTTTCTTGAATATCCTTTTATTACGGCCACCCCCGCAGGATATGTCAATATATATATATATATATATATATATATATATATATATATATATATATATATATATATATATATATGTGTGTGTGTGTGTGTGTGTGTGTTTGTCTGTGTGTGTGTGTGCGTATGTGTGTAAGAGAGAGAGAGGGAGTGTGTGTGCTTCCGTTTGAACATTATGCATTATTAGACTGCGCAATATACTAGTACGGCCAGTTTTAATGCATCATTGGTTAACATTTGAATTATAAACACAATTTAAAGAAACCACCAAAAGCGATTCAGAGCGCGCAGATAATTCTTAAATTCTATAAAACATTATTTCAGTAAATTTAAAGAAATGAGTGGACACAGAGGCATCCCTCCCCATATATATATATATATATATATATATATATATATATATATATATATATATATATATATATATATATAGCAATTCGGAAGGGAAGACTTTTATAATTCATGATTAAAAGTAAATTTGTATATATATATATATATATATATATATATATATATATATATATATATATATATATGTATATATATATATTCCTTTAATCTTCTCTCCAAAAAGGGGAAAAAGGGGGAACAGGAGAGGAAAGAAAGAGAAATGAGGAGCCAGCTGACCGGTTTCGACCCTCGCTTCTCAAAGCTGTATCGAGGGAATTTGTAAAACAAAGAATGAAAAAGCGATTAAAATTGCGTTTTTATTTAATTTACGGAGTAAAAAACATAATATAGCGTTATGGTCGAATATTCGACCATAACGCTGTTTTATTTTAATCGTTTTCCCACTTTTTTGTTCCCCCATCGATCTTCAGAAGGGCACCAAAAATCAAGACTCTAACCATGGAAGATTTAATAACGCGGGCGCTGACTTCAACTAGGGACCAAAACCACTTCGATAGATTGGATAACATTTGAACGATAAACACAATTTAAAGAAACCACCAAAATCGATTTAGAGCGCGCAGATATTTCTTAAATTCTCTAAAACATTATTTCAGTAAATTTTAAGAAATGAGTGGACACAGAGGCATCCCCCCATATATATATATATATATATATATATATATATATATATATATATATATAGCAATTAGGAAGGGAAGACTAACCATGAGTCCAACCAACTAGGAGCAGCTATAGCACCGGCGTAAATATTACCGATGTGACCGCAAGAATCACGTAGGGAGGGACTGCCAAAGATTTGGAACGCAATGTTATCAAAGCAGCAAGATTGGATACTGAACAAGGACTGTTCGGGATGCATCAGTGTCAGCCTTCTTCCCCACAAAGATATAAATGCGGCGCCCATGGAGACTACCGTCTATGTAGATGAAACATGGTGTTCAACGTGATTCGACTCAGGATGTTCACACACAATAGTAGATGCGAATTGATGTCGACCCTGGAAGACTGAAGTAATGGACGTCATGACGATTGGAGGTACTTCCCGTACACGTTGTGGCAGAGGAGTGATCACCATTTCCACAAACGGAAGCAACTATGTAAGTACCAATGTACAAGTAGTGCGTGGCTGACCACTAGGGTTTGACTTGCTGCTAGGGATTGATTCGATAAAAGTATTGGGTGGCATTCATACTGCAATTCAAATAAGCTATAAATGAATCTGATCACTGTTACATTTGACCATTAGAAACAGGCGTGCATCGCGGCATAGAAATGGGCAGATGACCGCGCACCTGAAGGACTTCAGAATAGTTCCCGAATATCGAGTGTCTGCAGAAATACAATCAGAATATTATCAGAAACTCCAGGCATAGATGAACAGTGGTTAGCTCATCCCATGTCCGAAAGAAAGACTCGGACTCAAAGGGGTTAATTCCGTTGATGGCTGTGATTCAGCAAAATAAGGCAAAAGTACGGTCAGTGATGGACTACCGCGAACTTAACAATCACGTAGGTATATTCACGGCTAACGCGAATATTTGCGCTGCTAAAATGCGCGAATTGCGCCAAAAAGGGCTAACGTGTTGCTACTGGACTCCAGAAGAGCGTATCACAAGTATGAGTCCACGAGATGTTGTGGCCATACCAGACTATTGAGACCGATGGAACGGGATACTGACAGACACCTCTTGGGTTTGGATTGAACGTTGCTCCTATTATCATGAAGGTAATCGTCGCAGGGTGCTATCGCAGGGGGAAACTGTGGATCATGCAACATCAACCTAAGTCGATAATATCTTTGTTGACGAAGACGTTGTTACCGCGTTTCAAGTCGAAAAACATTTGGCTCGATTTAGATTAGACCGTAACGACCCGGAGCGGCTGGTAGACGGCAAAGCGTATTGGGGTTGGCAGTCTCAAGATAGCACAGTGTTCTACGGTAGAAGCGAAGAAACGTGGTCTCAAAAATCCCTAATAACGTCACACGATGAATCGTACTCTCCATGTCCCGCTATGTGCATGGCTGTGTGTGGCATTCAGGGTGATCAATGGGAATGCTACTTCGATCACGGCTGAAATGACAAAGTTACAGACTCCCTACTACAGCTTATAATATGTGAGACGGTAGATTCAGTTAAGCGGAATGGTCCAGCTTGTGGAGACTGGTGCGTGGATTTCCAAAAGCCGAACGTATGGGTCGATGCTAGCGCGCTAGCAATCGATGTTGCATTCGAAACACATGGAATGGTACTGAAGGACATGTGTTGGTTACGACCCTAAAATGCTGGCCATTTCTTAAGTATTACAGACTGTGGCTTATCGTGATTTTCAGTATAGAGGCGGTTTGCACGGCAGGACTAAACAAGCGTCTTTTATGAACTAGAAGTGATATTTAATGAATATGGTCCACCGCAGAGACTATTTATAGAAAATGGCCAAGCCTTCCGCTGCCTAATATTCAGGGCATTCACAGATAAATGGGATGTGACCCTAAGATTTCGTTGTACACATGTCCCCACCGGTAATGGCATATCCCAGCGGTGCCAGGGTACTCTGAAACGAATTGCAGCAAGGGTGCGCTGTTTCATACCAGAGGCTGCCTAGTGGTACATTCCGTTCTATCTCCTCTGGGATCCTCCGCCACTCCGTTGTATCAGTTAAGATAAAAATGAAATGTAATAAGACTTCAGACGTATCTCTCCACCGTACTGTATACCGGTACTCTATGGCTGACTAGGATAGCTTTCGTACATTCATATCTGGTCTACATCTGCATTCCATGTTTAAAAAGGATGTTTCCTCTATAGTATCAGACCTGACCGAATGGATAATTGTAGGCATAGACCGATTCATACTATCGAAAAAATTCCAACAAAACCTTACAGCCAGCCATGGTTCTCCCCAGAATGTGCCTGCTGCCATCGCACACAGAAATCACTTTTACCGTAGCTACCAACGTAATAGATGTACTGAGACTAAAGCTGCTTTCAGGACTGCCAGCAACCACTGTACATGAGTAATAAAACATGCAAGAGAGCTATATTCTAAGTCCGTTAAATCCAAAGTAGCTGAACAGCGGCTTGGTTCCCACCAGTTTTAGCAAATAGCAAACGGGATCCTGAACAGAAGCGTGCGTTCTATCCTAACCATCATCAATGGGCCTGACGTCATCTCGTCAGCATCAGACAAGGCCAAACTATTTGCAAATAACTTTACAACTAATTCTACTCTATGCGACGAAGACCATCAACTCCCAGTATTTCCCCCTATAACAGACAACATGCTATGCAACATACAAATATCTGTGCATGAAGTTGCCAATCTAATCAAGAACCTTGATTCCAGTAAAGCAACTGGGGCTGATGGCATTCCGATTATAGTGCTGAAAAAGCTCCAACCAGAACTTGCCCTCATACTCACAAAACTGTTAAGGAGAAGTGCTTTCCAATTCCCTGTAAAACCTCATCAGTATGCCCTGTATTTAAGAATTCAGGTGATAAGTTATCTCCCTCTCAGTACAGACCAATAAGTCTCCTGTGTGTTATGAGTAAGTTGCTGGAATCCATATTAAATAAAGAAGTAGTCAAGCACCTCAGCAGAAATAACCTTCTTAGTGAGATGCAATATGGTTTCTAGTCTGCTAGATCTACAGCAGATGTTCTAACGGATATATCTCATAGGATTAGTGAATCTCTCGCAAAGGCTTCTATTCTAGAGCAGTTGCTCTTGACATATCAAAGGCCTTCGATAAGGTATGGCATAAAGGCCTACTTCACAAAATTTCCAGATACTGAAAAACTGGAAATGTTTTCTCAATTATTAAATCATTTCTCTCCGATAGGCTCATGAGAGTAGTGGTTGATGGGCAGAAATCAGAAGCCCACAGTACTAATGCTGGAGTCTCTCAGGGGTCCATCCTGGGCCTAAATATCTTCCTGATCTACATCAATGATTTCCTAAAACACATACTTAAATCATTCTTTGACAGCTGTGCTGATGACACGACCATCAAAGGATGTAAATGACAAAATTCCATCTGATTTTCTCTCCTCTGATATTGAGCGCATGGTACAATGGGGGAAGAGGTGGCCAGTTACTAAAATGCATCTAAAAACCAACTCCTATCTTTACACCATCAACGCTCTGATCCCCATCTAGCATCAATTGAAATGGATGGCTCTCGTCTTTGGGAGGCTCCATGTTTTGACAAGCTTCTGGGATTGACCTTTACTCCTGACCTAAAATGGAACACGTACATCGTCTGTTGCCAATGTCGCTGGAAAAATGGTAGGGTCCTTCTACCGCTCCAGAAGATATCTCACTGCTGATGCAATTCTCTATCTATATGAAAGCCAAGTACGTCCAATGGTGGAGTACTGCCGCCACATCTAAAAAAACCTATCCTGCCTTGACAGAGTACAAAATAGACTTTGTGGCTTAGTGGGGGATGACCTTTTCTCCTCATCTGCTAGATCTACAGCAGATGTGCTTACGGTTATATCTTATAGGATTAGTTAATCTCTAGACAAAGGGCTCCATTCTAGGGCAATTGCTCTTGACATATCAAAGGCCTTTGATAAGGTATGACATAAGGGCCTACTTCACAAGATTTCCAGCTACGGTATAACTGGAACTGTTTTCTCAATCATTAAATCATTTCATCCTGGGCCCAACTCACTTCTTGATCTACATCAATGATCTCCCAAAACACATACTTAAACCATTCATTGACACTTATGCTGATGACACGATCATCTATGGAAACACTTCAAAGGCCGTAAATGACAAATTCTTTCTGATTCTCTCTCCTCTGATATTGAGCGCATGGTACAGTGGGTTGCTGGTTATTCAATGCATCTAAAACCAACTCTTATCTTTACATCATCAACGCTCTGATCTCCATCTGGCATCAATTGAAATGGATGGCTCTCGTCTTGAGGAAGCTCCATGTTTTGACAAACTTCTGGAATTGGCCTTGTCTCCTCATCTGAAATTGAACACGTAAACCAGGTTTGTTGCCAAGGTCGCTGGGAGGATGGTAGGATACTTCTACCGCTTCAGAAGATATCTCACTACTGGGCTGGAGCTGCTAAAAACAGTCTAACCTTCCTTGACAGAGTACAAAATAAACTTCGTTGCTTAGTGGGGGATACCCTTTTCTCTTCTCTACAGCCTCTCTCCCACAGAAGAGACGTTGCGAGTCTGTTTTATCGTTATTTTCACGAGAGGTGCTAGTCTGAGCTCGAATTTCTGTCCCCCCCTCGCCAATCTTTCACAAGAAACACCCGTCTAGCTGAAACCACTTTCATTAATTTTCCCCACTCTTTATCTGTGTCAAAATCCAAGCGTAGTGCACGACTGTAGAACTCTCTTCCGTTTGCCCGTTTACCACCTGACTACAACTTCGATATCTTCAAGTCCAACATAAACAAATTCCTGACAAACCGCCCCCTTAAGTAAGACGCTTTATCAAATCTCCAATACTTACTATTACTACGATATTATCCCACTGGTTACTGTACAAGCAATAACCCTTATGTCCGAGTGGCTTCCGAGCCTTGATAATTGGTGACTTCCATGTGAAAAAAAGACAACGACTTCTAATGGCTCACATCAGCCAATGGCATTTATAGTTACGATAGGTGAAGGGAGTTTATGTTATAATACAATCAGTAGGTCTTGAGCACAATCTCTACCAGTTTAGAGACTACGTTTGGTTGAAGGCACCGGACAGCCTCTGTACAATGTCATTTGGTCCGGGTCGGGTAACCGATATAATGTCCACACTCCGTTTGATGGATGAGATGCCCCAACATATAAAAGACCTACACCCCGCTACAGTGTCCGCTCATCAGAAGATTCGGACATGATAACATCTTCAGAGAGCGAGTGAGAGACCTTAGTATACAATGACGATGAAACAGAGCCAGACGAATTTCACAAGACAGAAGTGGAAGCGCATGCTCCCGAAGAAGCCCACAGTTCTGAAGAATTGCGAAAGAGTTCTTGACAAAAATGACTTCCACCGGGATGTCTCCTATGGTATCATGAAATCAAGAAAGGATGTAATAATGGTGGGGAGAACCACAGCAATATGTTAAGTTTTGAGACGTTGTGTTGAACAAAGATGGCAGCGTAGTTCAGATCAGTAACCAAGATGGCGGCCAAGAATCAAATGCGGTCCATGCCATAGTTAATGGCGAACTGATTGAATCCAAAATTCGACAATTTTTATAATCATTTTTAAACGTTTTCATTGGTTGTTTAACACAGCCGTTGGTTATATAAATGATTGGCGAATCCATTTGTCTCATACCCTCATCACTGCGTCTGTTGTGATGGGATGTGTCTCCTAGCCGTTTCGGCTGCAGGGAGACAGGGTAGTACATGTCAAGGATTCATCACTTGACACTCAGCCCAACAGGTGCTGGGCCGGTTCCCGGCCCCTCACCTGTTGGGCTGACGTATGCTGCCTGGGTAATACCTAGGAGGTCCACCCTCCCAGGCCTTGCCACCGGGCTTTCCGGTGGGGCAAGTTTATTGCTTGCTGCCTGAGGTGCCCACACCGGGGAATGCCGACTGGGTTACTCAGGCAATTTTTAAAGTTGCAGGAGTGCCTCTTCTTTAGGGGAGCCTGCGGGGTTCCCACTTTCCGGCCTTGTGCCACATATTACTGATATGGGCAGCAATTAAACATATACCCCCATCACTCGTCTGATGGGAAGGTCTCCTAGCGGTTTCGGCTGCAGGGTAGTAGTACTCGTCAAGGATTCGTCACTTGACACTCAGCCCGACAGGTGAGGGTCCGGGAACCGGCCCAGCACCTGTCGGACTGAGGTCCACCCTCCCAGGCCTTGCCACTGGGCTTTCCGGTGGAGTAAGTCCATTGATTACTGCCTGAGGCGCCCCTACCGGGGAATGCCGACGGGGTTACTCAGGCAATTTTTGCAATTGCAGGAGTGCCCCTCCTTTAGGGGAGCCTGCTGGATCCCCACTTTCCGATCTTGTGCTATATTTTGCCGAAGTGGGCGGCAAATAAATAACTACCCCCATCAGGAGTCAAAAACATTTTACACACCCCCTTTTTTGATATAATTGAAAAATCCTTTCGGATTCAATTTTGGTTTCACTTGAGAAAAGAAAAGAAAAATAAATAAATAAATAAATAAAAATAAATGAACAAAAAAAATAAACCAATAAAATAATTGTTTTTTTTTGGGGGGGGGTCTTCTTCTTCTGGGTTTGTGAGAAGTTGTCTTTATTCTCATTGGTCAAAAAGAATTATTAATATATTTGTATAATGTGTGCAAAAAGAAGACATTTTTTTGATACATATAAAAATAAACACTTTTCAAATACATATAAACATATGCACAAAAATTCACAAATATACATTTTTTATTTTGTTTTAACAAATGTTTACAAAAAAAAAAGATACAAAAAAGAACTATTTGACAAATAGGAATTTACAAAACGGTTTTAAATAGTGACTTTTTTTTGTAACAAAAACTGGAAACATTGATTTATTTGGTTAGGTAGATATGGTCGCAGTGCCCGGGACAATTTACATTGTTCATGCTTCTCCTTTTGGGTCTCTGAAAAGAGATTTATTCATAATTAGATTCCAAAAAGTTCGGTTATAAAATGTCTTAATTTTATTCTTTTTATAGGTTTAGTGAAAATGTCGGCTATATCATTCTTAGACGTCACATAAGTAAGAGTAATAGATTTTTTCCTTGTTTCATCCCTTATAAAATGATATCTGATATCAATATGCTTCGACCTTTGATGAATCATAGAATTATTTGCTAATAAAATACTGCTTTGATTATCACAATAAATTACTATAGTTTTTTTACTTAGATCTGGTTTAAAAATAGATTTTAAAAGGGTGTTCAGAAAAATTGCCTCCTGCGCGGAATGAGTAAGAGCCACATATTCTGCTTCACAAGTAGAAAGGGCAACAATTTGTTGCTTTTCAGTTTTCCAAGAGATCATAGGTCCAGTCTTTGACAGTCTAAAACAATACCCCGCTATACTCTTTCTATCCTCAGTTAGCCCAATCTGAATCCGAAAAGTCTTCTAAATTTAGAGGATATGTAGATTTTTTAGATCTTACAGATTGTTCCTTGGTTCCTTGGTTCCTTTTAGGTAACAAAGGATTTGTTTTGTACAATTAAGTTCTTTAATTGTCGATTTCGATAAGTTTTGACATAGCTTTGTTACAGTGTAACATATGTCAGGCCTTGTTGCGGTCATCAAGTAGATGAGGCTCCCTACCATTTCATTGTATATTCGGTTACCTATGAATTTTGTTTCGGTTCCTATATTTTTATTTATGTCCATTTCGACGGGAGTGGAACGCGGCTTACAATCTTGCATTCTGAACTTGAGCAGAATTTTTTCAATGTATCGTGATTGGTTCATAGTCATAGTTTCATTTTCACATGTAAATTTTATACCGAGGAACCATGACAGTTGTTGCAATATTTTGAGAGTAATGGGGTATATATTTAATCGCCGCCAACATCGGCAATATTTGGCACAAGGCCTGGAAAGTGGGATACCCGCAGGCTCCCCTAAAGGAGGAGCACTCCTGCAATTTTAAAAATTGCCTGAGTAACCCCGTCGGCATTCCCCGGTCGGGGCGCCTCAGGCAGCAAGCAATAAACTTGCCCCACCAGAAAGCCCGGTGGCGAGGCCTGGGAGGGTGGACCTCCTAGGTATTACCCAGGCGGTGTACCTCAGTTCAACAGGTGCTGGGCCGGTTCCCGGCCCCTCACCTGTTGGGCTGAGTGTCAAGTGACGAATCCTTGACTGGTACTACCCTGTCTCCCTGCAGCCGAAGCCGCTAGGAGACACATCCCATCATCTCAAGAGAGTGATGGGGTATATATTTAATTGCCGCCAACATCGGCAATATTTGGCACAAGGCCTGGGAAGTGGGATACCCGCAGGCTCCCCTAAAGGAGGGGCACTCCTGCAATTTAAAAAATTGCCTGAGTAACCCCGTCGGAATTCCCCGGTCGGGGCGCCTCAGGCAGCAAGCAATAAACTTGCCCCACCGGAAAGCCCGGTGGCAAGGCCTGGGAGGGTGGACCTCCTAGGTATTACCCAGGCGGTGTACCTCAGTCCAACAGGTGCTGGGCCGGTTCCCGGCCCCTCACCTGTTGGGCTGAGTGTTAAGTGACGAATCCTTGACTGGTACTACCCTGTCTCCCTGCAGCCGAGGCCGCTAGGAGACACATACCATCATCTAAAGAGAGTGAGATATTTAGTCGTATCGGCCCCGGCCCTGGCATTATCTACTGCCAGGACCTCATTTGGGGTCCGATACAAATTAGGCACCAAGGCCAGTAAGGGGGAAGTGGGGAAGGAAACGGGACTTTGCTAAATTCCCTAGCTAGACTTGCGTTAGAAAGCAAGTATTTTATTTAGAAAAGACCTATACTAGTTACTATCATAGCACATCCGCCTACATGCTTACCAGGACCTACTTAACGGGATGGCGTAAAAAAAAAAGATTATATACAAGAAAACAAAACAAAATATTATGTACAAACTTAAAGTGTTTTTTTTTTTTTTTTTTTATAAATGGGGGTGAGATGATGGGAAGGGGGGCAAACTAAAATACACCCAAAAAGAAAGGAAAAGAAAACAACTCAACAAAATGCCTATGGGGGCGGGTTAGTAAGGGGACCCTCCCTACTTAACGGCTGGTCTGTCCTATGAAATGCTTACTGTCTTCCGGTCCTCTTCCCCCGGGGGGAAAGGGTGAAAGCAAGCAGGTCATTCCCTAGGTGGGAGTGGAGGAACTAGGGACTTTGTATGAAAAATAAATTAGGGTCGGGGATAACAGGGATGGATGGCGTCTCCCAAGATAAAATACGTAAGGGGTTCATTGGAAGCTCTCCTAGTGCCAATCTTATCATAAACAAAAAAAAAAACTACGGGGACAGGATCAAACTCACATACACTCTAGTCTAGGCCCTAAATAAAGTATATGCTTTCCACTCTAGGTGGTTACTCTGCCTAACTAGAAAACCTACTCCTACCCATGATTACGGGGTAAACCCCGTATTAAAACTTAAGGGGCTGGGTTCCGAGTGTACGACAATCGAAACTTCAGCATCTCAAGACGAATACCACTAGGGTGGGAACACGAGCTCATACCTAGCTCCTCGTCGGATGCACAAGCTAGTGTTGCGCACCCATCTCCTATCAAAGTCTATGCGGTGCAATCTTTCCCAATCACATCTGATTTTTATTTTAAGTCGATGCTTAAAATAAACAACCAGATCCTGATCGGAAACAGATCGCCCCTCATAGACAATGCCCAGACGTGAAACCCACGTCACTAACCTAGCTACAGCCAGTATCGCCAGAAACACCGCCCGTTTCTCCCTGATAAACGGCGGGTCCACATTGTCAACCACGTATGCCAAATCAAGTGGCACCGACCGCTCGGGGTCGATGCGAGCCGTTACCCTTTGACATACCTCCAGAGACTCCGCACCCCACTGCAAAGAAAGAACGCGTGTTCACGCGTTTCATCTTCATCTTCATCGTTGCAGCGTGGGCACGGGGGATAGTAATAATCTTGATCCCTAAAATCCCTGGCAAGTCGGTCGAAGAGTGGCAATTGCATCCCGGACTAGCCTCCACGTTATAGAAAATTCTGCATTATTGATATAGCTACTGGAAGGCATCCAACTCCACAGCGAGAGAACTTCCCCCTCGACAGATGTAGCCGCTCCACCAGCGGATCTTTCGCAGTACCCTCCACTAACTCCTCATATAGCCTCCACCTAGGCCGTGCAAGGTCACTGGACCCCGGCAATGCCCTAAGGGCAGCTAGGCATTTTGGTCAGGAAGCACCTTTCCCCCGCTGGTCTTCTGCGACCTTCGGCGGTGGGGTCGGATAAGAGCCGTGGGAAAGCTTGCTCCACCACTCGTACCCAGAGTGCTTCCTCTAACAGTGTCCGACTCAGGAACGCCAGTCTTTCTGCGTGTTTGTGGCTGCGCAGATCAGGCATCCCGAAGCCTCCCTCGCTAAGCTTCTGCGTACAGACCTGTCTACGGACATACGGCTTTCCTCCCTTCCAAAGCAGTTTGAAAAGGAGGCGCTCTAAAGCCTTACAGCGGTCCGCAGGCAGGGGAAGGACAGATAGACGGTAAAGGATCAACGGAAACACGTATGTGGCACATGCCTCCGCGCGACCCTTCAAGGACAATTTCCTCCGAATCCAAGTCCCGACAGACGATTCGACCTTAGTCTGTACCTCCGACCAATTCTTGTCCAGCTGGAGATTCGGCCCAAACCACACACCGAGGATTTTTACCGGGCCATCAGTCCAGCCGAACGCACCTGGAAGCGAGTTTACCCCGGTCCAGGCGCTCGATATCGTTACGACAAGATGCGAAAACGGTGACGTCATCAGCGTACGCGGACACCCTGGCAAATCGGCCACCAGGTAGAGCAATGCCGCGTAGAGCTGGTCTCGCCGCCTCGTCCCTTAATTTGCGAAGGAAGGGCTCCAACGCCAGGACATAGAGCAGAGGCGACAGCGGACAGCCCTGCCGCACCGACCGGGAGACCCCAAAGGACTCCGACAAACTACCATTGAGTTGCACCACCACCGCTGGGTCACGATACAGGGCGGAGATCCACTTGCGGAAGTCCAGACCAAAGCCGGCGGTTTCCACAACAGCCCTCAGGAACCCATGGTCCACCCTATCGAACGCCTTGGACTGATCCAAATTGATCAGCGCGGCTTCTGTGTTGTCTTCTAACCCCTCTATTATCGTGCGAACCAAGTGCAGATGGCTTTGAATTGATCGACCCTTCACAGCGTAGTTCTGATCCCGTTCGACAAACTCGTCGATTACGACCTGCAGTCGGTTCGCAAGAATACGGGAGAAAATCTTGAAATCTGCGTTGAGCAGAGTTATGGGTCTATAATCATCTAAGTTCCCCCCTCCATGTTGGTTTCCCTTCTTCAGAAGCGTGACCACTCCTTTGGTTACCTGCCTCGGGATCGAGTCCTGGGCAAACCAGTGGTTAAACACGCCCATCAAAAGGGGCACAAACATGGGCGATAGCCTCAAGTAAAGTTCGTAGTGCAAACCATCGAGCCCCGGAGATTTGTTGTGGCCAATCTGCTTCAACGCAGTAATGACCTCACGCTCCGTAACTACCTCCTCGCAACTAGCCGCTCGGGCCGCAGTAAGGTGGGGCGAGCCAGCTAAATAGCTGCCAAACTCCTGGCCGCGGAGTCTGGGTAGTTGGGTGAAGCGCTCCTCCAAATGTTGCCGAAACCCATTGCAGATCTCTCGTGCTGACACGAGAGAACGTCCTTCCAGGTTTTTCACCTCCCGAATGTACCCATCCGAGCCGCGTCTTAGGGCGGCCCCACGCTCAACAGCGTCAACGTTCACGGCTTCGTTGGAGACTCTATTTAGCCTAGCCCTAATTACCTGACCATCATATCGCTTGCTAGCCAAGCGATTAAAGTCCGCCTTAACTAGAGCTAGTTCTAGGGAATCCCCCCTGCCACCGCCCGGGTCAATCTATCCTCTAGGTGCTTTTTGGTCCGAGCCCTAGTTAACGCGAGGCGTTGGCTATATTGGACACAAAATTGCCTAATGCTGACCTTAAGATAAACCCACCATCTACTCCCACTAACTCCCTCTGAATTAGTGCCGTCAGCTGCTCCCGGAAGTCGCCCGACTCCAACAAGGAGACGTTCATCTTCCAGTAACCAGCCAACCTAGGCCTATTACCTAACTTCAAACGGGCCAACACGAGTTTGTGGTCCGAATGACCTAACCAGTGGAACGTGGGACAAGATAGGAAATCTATATCGCCCCTTCTAATTAACATCCTGTCCAATTATGTACTTGAAGAGGCGGCCGAACTAGCATACCACGTCCACATCTCCCTCCCGGGGTGATCCAGACGGAACCTGTCGACCAGATCGCACGAGGCCATCAGGTCAGACAGGCTGTTGTCACCCCGCCCCGACCCTCTAACCCCCCCGACCTCTGGCCAGACCCCCCCCCCCACATCCAGAGGGAACGTCAGTTTTAGAGCCCTATAGAAGGAGGGGTGAACGTAAATCGGGACCCTTCCTTCACAACGTTGGGCGATCTGCGACAGTGATGGGTGCTCATCGTCTATTAGTCTGAAGCCCGGGAACGCGGTTTTTCCGGCCTCCAAAATTCGCCATAGGGCCTTTGCTCGCCCACCCCTGTTCGGTCTTACGAAGGTGATGATATTGGGCGCTTCTGCAAACTTCCTAGGGTCGGTGACCTCCTTTCCGTCAACGATGGTGAAATTCTCCAGTACCCGCAGATACTTCCTTTGAGTACCGTTGAGGTCACCGGCCGCGCATTCCACCTCACACAGACGGTCCCCCGGCCAGAACGGGAACTTCCTTGTTTTCTCCTTTCTGGGGGCCGCCTTCTCCTGGTCTTTCTTGCCTGCTTCGTTCACAATGACCGGAGCCTCTTCTTTTGGCTCCAAGGTGTTGGTTGTGGGAGGGGTGGGCTGAGCTTCTTCTTGGGGGGTTGCTGTTGGAGGTTCAGTGCAAAGGTCTTCCATTTCTATCTCCGGGTCTTTGGATGCTTTTCGCGGAGTCTTCTTCAGGGATGCTTTCGACTCTTCTTTTCTCTCCTTCTTCTCCGCCTGCCTCTCCTTGCTCCCACTCTCCTCACCCTCCGACTCGGAGGAGCTCGACTTCAGTTTCCTCTTGGTCGTCGCCGTTGTTGCTCTGGCTGGTGTTGGGGGGCCTTCCACTTCTTTCCTTTTCCCCCTCTTGGCGACGACCTTACTCCACGTACCGCCCTCTGCACTCTCCGAATTAGTCTTCTCGCTCGTCTAGATCGGTTCCTTGTTGCCCACTCTTTGATCTTCTGCCGCTCCTGTCTTCAGTGGGTTCTGCTCCTTTCTCTGCGGACAGAAACGAGCTACGTGCCCGAGCTTCACACAGTTCCAGCAGTATGGCCTCCTTCCCTCCACTATGACTGCCATCTGCCAGCCCTCACAGTTCAGCTGGGCCGGGATCTTATGAAAATTTTCCCTGTTGACCCTCATGAAGACCTTGTAAGATCCAGTTTGGTCCTTTTGTAGGGATCACTTCTTCTACTTCACCAAACTGGGCGAGGGTAGCTCCCAGCTGGTCCTCCCCGATAAAACTGGGGTCTCCGAGGACCGTGACTCCTGCTCATCTTCTGGACATATACTCCGGCCGGAGTCTCAGGTTCTTCCACGTGAGGTCCCCTCCTGCTAGTTTTTCTGCCTCTTCCTTCGACGGTAGGAGGAGATCCCACGTGGCATGATATCCCATCACAAGATATTGGGCTGGAATTTTAAGGTCCCCAAGGATCTGGAACATCCTTTCCAGGGGCACACCGGTGAGTCCTTTCCCGTTGGTTTCCAGAGTTACCAGGGAGACCGTCCTCTCTTTGATTTCCTCCAGCGCCCCTGGAACAATTTTCATTTGATTGCCCTCGACAAACTCCTTAAATCAGCTCTCCAATAGCTTTTGATAGTATCCGGGGGTTTTCTTGTCCTTCCTCTTTTGTCCCCACACGCTTTGCAGTGCATCCGTCTTTGCTGGTG
This sequence comes from Euprymna scolopes, assembly GCF_053919585.1. Classification (NCBI taxonomy): domain Eukaryota; kingdom Metazoa; phylum Mollusca; class Cephalopoda; order Sepiida; family Sepiolidae; genus Euprymna; species Euprymna scolopes. Next base: position 90,924,194 of record NC_136498.1, read on the forward strand.
CAGTAGTTTCAGCTGATTCCACCACAGCTTGCCCAGCTGGTATTGGAGAGGTGTCGCTCTGTGTGAGGGCTGGCCACTCGCTTCCGCTGGCTGGTGTTATCTTATCTGTCGATCCCCCCACCCTCGGGGAGCACCCATCCACTACAATAACCTCCGCAGATTTCGTTCTCCTTAAACCTTCCACTACTGATTTGGTCGGGCTATTAGATTCCGATTGTGACCTCGTTGGTAGGGTCCCTTTCTCATCTTCTAGACCCCACCACTTTTTTACCTCCCTTCTTTGCTTTTTCGTGGCCGCTGGCCCCGCTGTGGGCACCGACCACGAACGCTTTTTCTCCCCTGCAGCCTCCATATCGATCTCTACCACCTCTAAGGGGTTGCCTTTCGGGGTGGCAACCCCCGGAAAACCACTGCGGGCAGCGACAGTACCAATCGAACTTGAGTTGCTATTTACGGTAGCAACCCACGACCCAACTACATTGGTGTTGCCTTTCAGGGCGGCAACACCCTCAACCGTACTGGGTGCAGCGACCCCCGCTCGCGATCCGACCGCGAACGACAACTCTAGGGTGGCGACCCCGGGAACCCTTCTCGAATTGGGGGTGCCTTGCGGACCCTTCACGAGCACTACACCTGGCAGGAGCAGAGGCCTGCTCCATCTCTTTTGGCGGCCCAAGGCCCAACCAGACGCCCGCCGATTCGGAAACCAAGAAGACCTTCACCTAAAAAGGCACGTCGGTTTCCCTTGGCCCTGCTGGCTGCTTAAGCGCTAGCTGGACCCTGGACTATCTGCAAGAAAGGAGAAAACAAAACAATTAGGAGTTGCCCAAGGTGGGCAATAACAAAAGCAAGCAACAAGAAAAACAACAAGCCCTTGCGGGTCCAAATCCCCAAAGAAGGGGCTGGTCCTTGCAAGCACAAGCAAAAAAAAAAAACAAAAAAACTTTTGGTCAATGACAAAAAGCTCACACCACGACACTTAAGAGCAGACCGCAGAGAGCCCTGAAGAACAGATGGTATTTATTTGCTCCTTCACCGAGCAAATTAGGCACAAGGTCGATTTTTAATGTGAGGAGTGAAGGGGAAATAGGGACCAACTCCCCGGGGAGTAGGGGAGTTGGATAGTGACAATTGGTATGAAGGATTGCCCCTACATTGACCAAGGTCTTATATGTGAGGTTGCCCACACATATGGTCTTTGCTTGAAGTATCTGTCGGAACAGATACTACACTTTGGTCTTAGCCAAAAGGCCGAGAAGCGATCCCATCATCTCAAGAGAGTGATGGGGTATGATCCCACACAGTCGGACGATTCTATTTATAAACGATGCTGCTAAGAACTGACGAATCGAATTAATTCACGTTCTGCTACCAACCAATCAGAAACCAGAATTGCTTCATAAATATTTAACCTTTTCTGGAGCAATTTCACATGTTCTTTCCCAGGTTTCGACACGGTAAGAATATTTTGTTCTGTGGAACTGTCTACTACAAAGTCACCTACCAGGAATTGTGTGTAACAGCGAACCATCTGAAGCTCAAAATGGCTTACACTTCTACAGGTTATGGGCCCAGTGCGCGTCTTTATTTTGATGGATCCGAATCAAAGTTCGAATTGTGGCAAGTTACATTTCTGGGCTATCTACGAATCCAAAAGCTACACAAAGTACTAGAAACACAACCTGAAAACAGAAAAGGTTTAATATTTATGAAGCAATTCTGGTTTCTGATTGGTTGGTAGCAGAACGTGAATTAATTCGAGTATTGAATTGTCCAAGTTTCCACAACATAGTTTACTCGGATCACAGACTTGTCCGTGTACGGGTAAATTTAGATAGACCTAAGCTTAGATTAGCCGGTTACTGGAAGCTCAACACGTCGTTATTCGATGTGAAGGGCTTCCGGGAAGGGCTATTACTAACCATACAGCGGGAACTGACGGAGGCAATTATAAGGAATAGGTGGTGGGTAAAAATTAAGGAAGCCATTAGGTCCTTTTCTGCCAATTTTAGTAAAAGACCCAACCTAGAATCTAGGGCAGCTAAAGCGACGCTAGAGTCTAGATTAGATCAGGCGGTGGAGGAGGGGGATATGCTAGCGTTAATTTAATTAAGGCTCGGCTTGCCTCCTTTACTGAAAAGGAGCACCAAGCTTTAGCGATTTGGGCTAGGTTAAAAAGAATGCCCCAGGAAGCAAAAAATATGGCCGCTGAACTGTGTGCAGACGAGCTGAGGCAAGCGGTCGATAGGCACATCGCTCCTGTCAAAAGCCAGGGTGTGCTGGAGGCGTTTAGATCTCATTTTCAGGAGCTTTTTTCCATGGAACCCGGTCTGTCATTAGAACAGTTCGACACCTATTTGGCTGACTTTTCTCGTCTTTAGACGACCGAAGCGGCTAGGTGCGAAGGTGGCATAACGGATGATGAAGTCATTGAAGCCTTTAAGCGGGTCGGCCTTAATAGGTCCCCAGGGATCGATGGTCTGCCCTACGAAGTGTATTTGAGGTTGTCGCACATCTTTGTCCCTTTGCTGACGGTTTTGTTTAACTAATGGTTTAGGAACGGCTCAATCCCCAAGTACTTTACCATGGGTGTGATAAAGCTTGTTCGTAAAAGCAAAGATGGTGGGATGGGTTAGGTAATTTCAGGCCCTTAACGATGCTTAACGCGGAGTTAAAGATTTTGGCCAAGATTCTCGCAAATCGTCTGCAGCTTGTCCTGGCTTGTCTAGTTAGCCCCGAGCAAACGTGTGGCGTGAAGGGCAGGACAATCCAGGATAACTTGCACACGATACGCCTGATGATAGAGAAAGTCGACACTGAGGCCGCGCTGATCAATTTAGATCAGTCCAAAGCCTTCGATAGGGTTGATCATCGGTACTTGGGGGCTGTTTTGTCGGCGGCCGGTTTTGGCCCGCAATTTCGCTCGTGGGTTCATCTTCTCTGTGCTAATCCCGCGGTGATGGTAGAAGTAAATCGGAGGAGGTCGAGACCCTTCAGTTTGTCACGTTCAATTCGTCAAGGGTGCCCGTTATCACCCATGCTGTACGTGCTTGCAATAGAGCCATTTCTGCGCAAGCTAAGGGTGAACCGGAATCACTTTGCCAGGTGCGGATACCCAGGTAAAGTACTCCGCCTATGCCGACGACGTAACTGTGCTTGTAACGGGCAGTGCTGAGATTAGTGTCGTCGGTATAGAAATCAGATTGTATGAAATGGTAACAGGGGCCAAAATTAACTGCGACAAGTCTTCGGGTTTGCGCATCGGTGCCTGGAGGGGTATGCCCCTTCAGGAACCGTTTAGTTGGAGCGACGGGCCTTGCAAGATACTCGGCGTCTGGTTTGGTCCTGACCTCCAGCTGGAGAAAAATTGGTCGGAGGTTCTGAAAGCGGTCCGATCCGCAGCTGCGCTGTGGATCAGTAGAAACCTTTCATTAAAGGGGAGAGCGGAGGTGTGTAATACCCACATCTACCCAATCTTCATTTATCGTCTATCAGTGCTTCCAATCCCGTCAGATACACTGCTTTATCTGCAGAGGGCTCTTTTCAACTTTTTATGGCTTGGAAGGGCCCCTATGGTCTGTCGCGATGTCTGCTACCTACATCCTTCTGAAGGCGGTCTAGGTATGCCAAACGTGGAGATTCGGCTCCACACATTACGGCTCTACTACCTAGATCGAATGTGCACACAAGATAGGGAAGACGGTGCCCTCTAGATGGAGGACACCAAACAAGCCTTTCCGGCTTTGAGAGGTGCACGACTCCCAGAGGGAGGCACACAGGTTGCCCCGAGGTGAATGCCCCTTCTACCGCGAGTGCCGGAGCGCGCTGAAGTTCCTCTTAAGAGTTAAGGAAAGCCTCACCAACGCTCTGCTGTTGTCCCGAAAGGCATTATATCGGGTACTAGTGAGGGGATCCGTAAGGGATGTTATTGGTGAGGGGCTCCCTTTGATGAAGGGACAGCTCCGCTCAATCTGGCCTTGGGCGCTTGGATCGGGATGCCTCACTAATGACGAGGCATCCCTGACCTGGCTGGTAATTCGGGATGCTCTCTGGGTCGGTAAGAGACTTCACTCAGCTGGCTTGGCAATTTCGCCTATTTGTAAGCGATGTGGCGATGAGGTCGAGACTTTATGTCACGCCTTCGTCTACTGTTGCATCGTGGTGCCGCTGATTGAGTTTGTTACAGGTCTCATGGTTCGCATACTGAACATATCGTCATTAACTTTGGTTCCTATCAATGTATGTAGCAATTGGGCTCCGACAACGGATAGGAATAGAAAAGAATTGTGTTTGACCTTGCTAGCAGTTATGAGAGGTGTTATTTGGAAAACACGTATGAGAGTGGTCTACGGATCTGAGGACTTCGCTCCCCTCGATCTTATACGAATCTTCCGTTATCATCTGAGGAGTCGTATCAAGGCCGAGAGAGTTAGACTCTCTTTGTCAGACTTTGTTGAAAGGTGGGTGTCAGTTGCGCGTGTGTGTCGGGTGAGAGAAGCAAGTCTTGACTGGTTCTTGGATGTCCCTTAGGTAAAGAATTTTGAGTGACAAAAACGAACGTCAGCCCTGACTCGTTTAAAGTCCAGAGTAGGTCACGGTTTAGGCAAGATTAGAACAATTTTCTAGGCTCTTGTGTTCATAACCTAATTAGCATGTGATAGAGATCATTAGGCCCCTTTTAAGTTTGTCCCTTTTTTTTTAGCCCCGCTCCCTCCCCAATTTAGGTGACAGATCGCTCGATTCGCCAGAGATGCGGGTCTCCTTTCGAAGTTTTCGTAAGAGGTGTTGTAATAAAGCGTTCGGACCCGCATCACCTTTTCGACTGGCAAATCAGCGCACCTGCCACAGTTTAGCAACAGGGGGGTCTTCTGTTACTAACATTGTACATATATCATTTTTCATGTATTATAAAATTTTTATATCCCCGACCCCCCCTTTTTTCTTATAGGTTTTAATTAGTTTATCATGGTATGATGTTCTTATGGTGAATGACGAAGGATGTATACGCTGATGGATGTATAGTATGAATGTGGTATTGTGGTGGACGTAGAGTGAATGTAGGAACTAGTTAGGTTAGATTAGTTAGCTTTAGACAGAGAAGACCGCCCTTCCCTCTCACCCATTTTCGGCCTTGTGCCAAATTTTTCTTAAAATATTTTTTGTATTTTACGAAAATAAATATCTACTCCATTACTCTCAAAATATTGCAACATCCTCCCTATTTTTTATAATGGGGAAGTCCCTTGTGTTTGTTCTGCTCAAAAATAAATATATATTTTTATATTTACTTAGACATAACAAAAGTTAGAAATCATTTGGATCTTAGAATTTTAGCATTTAAAAAGACGCCATTTTTAATTGTGTTCAAACGTCAAAAAGGAAAATTACAAAGATTTTTTTTCTTTCTTTTTTTTGCAGTTGTCTCGGCTCTTATAATAGTCTTCAGGATAGTTTTAAGGTAGAGTGCTTCCTGGGTCGTGTGTTTACTCGCGATAAATTCTGCTCCACACGTAGAGAGAGAGCATTATTTATCGAAAGGAAAACCCAAAATTATTTCTTTATACACTGAACTGACCTCTCTAAAACGAATGGAAGCCGAAACTGTTACTGATTATATTATAAGTGACAGTCTGTTAATTTCCATGTCCTTAAGGGATTACCGATGATTTCAAGCCATTTACCCCCGTGATAACCCAGAAAAAAATACCCATGCCAGGAATAAAAAACGCAACTTTGCCAAAAGCAGGTTTTTTCCTAAGAAAAGTACAAAAATTATGTTATAATTGTGGACGACCTAATCACAAGAGTTTCCAATGTAGATACAGGACTCAAAATGGCGACTACATTAAAAATGTAGAGAGCTCTGTTAGCGAACATACATTTTTATTTTCGTGTACATTTGATGCCTCAACAAGCAATAATAATTTTCTTGTCGGTTGTGGGGCCACGACACATGTGATTACAAAGGAATCTGATTTTATCAATTTGGATCCCAACTTTAAGCAACAAAATCATTTTGTAGAACTGGCTGACGGGAGTCGAGTCAATGATATCGTTTTGAAAAAGGCAATGCGAAAATCTCGCTAAAGAACAATAAGGGTGAACTGTGTTTCGGTATTCAGGAGAGCGCTCTTCTGGTCCCAAAATTTAAACAAAATTTAAACAAAATATATTTTCTATGCAGGCTGCCATGGGACAATGAGCAGATATAAACTTTGGCCCGAATAAATCGGGGCTGGTGTGCCCGGATGGAAGACTGTATTATTTGAATAGCGTAGTCCCATCAAAAACCGCCTGCCATGATCTACAGACATGGCATAAAATTCTTGGACACTCCAATATTCCTGATATCAAAAAAAAAGTTGCCGACTGTAGTTGATGGAATGCGAATACAAACATCAAAACTTTCAACTGCGACGTCTGTACGCAAGGAAAATGACAAACTATCAAAACAAGATACCAGACAAAAAGGCCAAAAAAATCCTATCAATTGTGCATTGGGACTTGAACGGTCCCGTAGAATCGATGGCCAGAGAACATTATTGATATGTGTTGAATTTCGTAGATGACCATTCAGGTTTAATAATGGTTTACTTTTTAAAGAACAAATCTGATACCCTGCTAGCAACTAAGAAATATCTAGCCGACATGGCCCCCTACGGTGAAATCAAGTGTATTCGCTCTGACAACAGTACGGAATTCACCTATAAAGACTTTGAACTTTTATTAATTAACCATCGTATCAGGCATGAAACATCAGCTCCTAGATTGCCACACCAAAACGGGACTGCTGAACGTGCGTGGCGGACACTTTTTGAAATGGCAAGATGCCTACTCATTGAATCAAAACTCCCTAAAAACCTCTGGACGTATGCACTTATGGCGGCAGCCTATATACGCAACAGGTGTTTTAACAAAACACTATCTAAAACTCCATATGAATCTTTCTGCGGTAAAAAAAAAAAAAAATTAAGCAGAATGCATATATTTAGTTCAACTTACTTCGCATGTATAGAGAAAAAAGAGTAAATTGAATATTAAAGCTGACAGAGGTATATTTCTTGGATGCGATAAAAACAGTCCCGCCAATTTAATATTTTTCCCTAAAAAAATAAAATAAAAAGAATCCGGTGTGTAAAATTCACAGACATGTTTAATTGTAAAGACGAAAACCCGTCATATGAAGAGGATGAAATTATATTGCGTCAAATAATTAGAACAAACGAAAACAATAAAAATGACGGAGGCGAGAGTGTCCATGATGATGATAATGATAATGATGATAAAGTCGAGATATGCCGAAAGAAATAGAAGACTACCCGATTTTTTTGTGGTCGACAATATAGAAGATTATCAAATCGACTATTGCTATTCAGTGGAAAATGCCCCAATAGACTGTGAAATTTATATTACCTCTCCAGAGGGATTTATAATGAAAAATAAAAATAGCGTGTGGCGACTTAACAAGTCATTATATGGTCTAAAGCAGAGTGCTCAGTGTTGGAACACAGTGTTCCATGATTATATTATTAAACAACAATTTAGACAATGCGCTGTAAACCCCTGTTTATATACCCAACACAAAGACGATAAACTACTGATTTTGGTTTTGTGGGTCGAGGATATTTTAATCGCATCAAATTGTGACATAATGTTGACTGATGTTAAGAACAAATTAAGTAAAAGATTCAAAATGACCGATCTTGGCAAAATATCCTGGTTTCTGGGGATAGAATTTACTCAAAGCAAAGGACTTGTTACGATGACTCAATCGAGGTACATCGACGAAATACTATTAAAATTTGGAATGGGAGAGTGCAAGAAACGCTCTACACCGGTCGAAAATGATATTAATAAAAAGTATACACACACAGTCTGAAATAATGAATGACACACAATATCGCGAAATTATGGGTAGTCTTATATATTTGATGACTGCAACCAGGCCCGACATATGCTATACAGTAACGAAACTGTCACAGAGATTATCACGACCGACAATGAAGGATTTAAACAGAGCTAAACAAGTCCTACGTTATTTAAAAGGAACTAAGGAGCAGAAGCTAGTATTTAAAAATCAAGAAATCCCCTAAAATTAGAAGGTTTTTCGGATTCAGACTGTGAAAACGAAGAGGATCGCAAGAGTGTATCTGGATATTGTTTCAGACTCTCAGAAAATGGGCCTATTATTTCATGGAAATCTAAAAAGCAACAGATTGTATCTCTCTCTACGTGTGAAGCAGAATTTATCGCGATTAAACACACGACCCAGGAAGCACTCTACCTTAAAACTATCCTGAAGACTATTTTAGAGCCAGAATTGATTACAAGCCCCGTGGTAATTAATTGTGATAATCAAGCCAGTATAGTCTTAGCACAGAGCACGGTGATCAACCAAAGATCTAGGCATATGGATATAAAATGCCATTTCGTGGAAAACGAGAGATCTAGGCATATGGATATAAAATGCCATTTCGTAGAAAACGAGATAAAGCTACCACGTTTTTCTCAAAACTTGTTGGTGAATTCGACTGAATATTTTTTTTCACTGCCCTGTATGTATATAGATTTCTATATATAAAAAATACAGACCAGCGAAGTTCCACTTATGAGAAGGCTATTACTTTTTGCATGAATATCAGCGAAAAACCCTAGGGATAATTCTCAGTATATAGATTTCTATATATAAAAAAATAAAAAAATAAATAAAAAAAGAAAAGAAAAATAGTCCTGGATAAGACGTTAAACTGTATCCATTTTATTTTGTATTAACACTTTAACCTACTAATACTTTTGCTTAGAAAAAAAAATCTTTGTAATTTTCCTTTTTGACGTTTGAACACAATTAAAAATGGCGTCTTTTTAAATGCTAAAATTCTAAGATCCAAATGATTTCTAACTTTTGTTATGTCTAAGTAAATATAAAAATATATATTTATTTTTGAGCAGAACAAACACAAGGGACTTCCCCATTATAAAAAAATAGGGAGGATGTTGCAATATTTTGAGAGTAATGGAGTAGATATTTATTTTCGTAAAATACAAAAAATATTTTAAGAAAAATTTGGCACAAGGCCGAAAATAGGGGGAGAGGGAAGGGCGGTCTTCTCTGTCTAAAGCTAACTAATCTAACCTAACTAGTTCCTACATTCAATCTACGTCCACCACAATACTAATAAAAACCTATAAGAAAAAAGGGGGGGTTGGGGATATAAAAATTTTATAATACATGAAAAATGATATATGTACAATGTTAGTAACAAAAGACCCCCCTGTTGCTAAACTGTGGCAGGTGCGCTGATTTGCCAGTCGAAAAGGTGATGCGGGTCCGAACGCTTTATTACAACACCTCTTACGAAAACTTCGAAAGGAGACCCGCATCTCTGGCGAATCGAGCGATCTGTCACCTAAATTGGGGAGGGAGCGGGGCTAAAAAAAAAAAAAAAAAAAAAAAAAAGGGACAAACTTAAAAGGGGCCTAATGATCTCTATCACACGCTAATTAGGTTATGAACACAAGAGCCTAGAAAATTGTTCTAATCTTGCCTAAACCGTGACCTACTCTGGACTTTAAACGAGTCAGGGCTGACGTTCGTTTTTGTCACTCAAAATCCTTTACCTAAGGGACATCCAAGAACCAGTCAAGACTTGCTTCTCTCACCCGACACACACGCGCAACTGACACCCACCTTTCAACAAAGTCTGACGAAGAGAGTCTAACTCTCTCGGCCTTGATACGACTCCTCAAATGATAACGGAAGATTCGTATAAGATCGAGGGGAGCGAAGTCCTCAGATCCGTAGACCACTCTCATACGTGTTTTCCAAATAACACCTCTCATAACTGTTAGCAAGGTCAAACACAATTCTTTTCTATTCCTATCCGTTGTCGGAGCCCAATTGCTACATACATTGATAGGAACCAAAGTTAATGACGATATGTTCAGTATGCGAACCATGAGACCTGTAACAAACTCAATCAGCGGCACCACGATGCAACAGTAGACGAAGGCGTGACATAAAGTCTCGACCTCATCGCCACATCGCTTACAAATAGGCGAAATTGCCAAGCCAGCTGAGTGAAGTCTCTTACCGACCCAGAGAGCATCCCGAATTACCAGCCAGGTCAGGGATGCCTCGTCATTAGTGAGGCATCCCGATCCAAGCGCCCAAGGCCAGATTGAGCGGAGCTGTCCCTTCATCAAAGGGAGCCCCTCACCAATAACATCCCTTACGGATCCCCTCACTAGTACCCGATATAATGCCTTTCGGGACAACAGCAGAGCGTTGGTGAGGCTTTCCTTAACTCTTAAGAGGAACTTCAGCGCGCTCCGGCACTCGCGGTAGAAGGGGCATTCACCTCGGGGCAACCTGTGTGCCTCCCTCTGGGAGTCGTGCACCCCTCTCAAAGCCGGAAAGGCTTTCTTGGTGTCCTCCATCTAGAGGGCACCGTCTTCCCTATCTTGTGTGCACATTCGTTCTAGGTAGTAGTGCCGTAATGTGTGGAGCCGAATCTCCACGTTTGGCATACCAAGACCGCCTTCAGAAGGATGTAGGTAGCAGACATCGCGACAGACCATAGGGGCCCTTCCAAGCCATAAAAAGTTGAAAAGAACCCTCTGCAGATAAAGCAGTGTATCTGACGGGATTGGAAGCACTGATAGACGATAAATGAAGATTGGGTAGATGTGGGTATTACACACCTCCGCTCTCCCCTTTAATGAAAGGTTTCTACTGATCCACAGCGCAGCTGCGGATCGGACCGCTTTCAGAACCTCCGACCAATTTTTCTCCAGCTGGAGGTCAGGACCAAACCAGACGCCGAGTATCTTGCAAGGCCCGTCGCTCCAACTAAACGGTTCCTGAAGGGGCATACCCCTCCAGGCACCGATGCGCAAACCCGAAGACTTGTCGCAGTTAATTTTGGCCCCTGTTACCATTTCATACAATCTGATTTCTATACCGACGACACTAATCTCAGCACTGCTCGTTACAAGCAGAGTTACGTCGTCGGCATAGGCGGAGTACTTTACCTGGGCATCCGCACCTGGCAAAGTGATTCCGCGTAGGACCGGGTTCACCCTTAGCTTGCGCAGAAATGGTTCTATTGCAAGCACGTACAGCATGGGTGATAACGGGCACCCTTGACGAATTGAACGTGACAAACTGAAGGGTCTCGACCTCCTCCGATTTACTTCTACCATCACCGCGGGATTAGCATAGAGAAGATGAACCCACGAGCGAAATTGCGGGCCAAACCCGGCCGCCGACAAAACAGCCCCCAAGTACCGATGATCAACCCTATCGAAGGCTTTGGACTGATCTAAATTTATCAGCGCGGCCTCAGTGTCGACTTTCTCTATCATCAGGCGTATCGTGTGCAAGTTATCCTGGATTGTCCTGCCCTTCACGCCACACGTTTTATCGGGGCTAACTAGACGAACCAGGACAAGCTGCAGACGATTTGCGAGAATCTTGGCCAAAATCTTTAACTCCGCATTAAGCATCGTTAAGGGCCTGAAATTACCTAACCCGTCCCCACCATCTTTGCTTTTACGAACAAGCTTTATCACACCCATGGTAAAGTACTTGGGGATTGAGCCGTCCCTAAACCATTAGTTAAACAAAACCGTCAGCAAAGGGACAAAGATGTGCGACAACCTCAAATACACTTCGTAGGGCAGACCATCGATCCCCGGGAACCTATTAAGGCCGACCCGCTTAAAGGCTTCAATGACTTCATCATCCGTTATGCACCTTCGCACCTAGCCGCTTCGGTCGTCGAAAGACGAGAAAAGTCAGCCAAATAGGTGTCGAACTGTTCTAATGACAGACCGGGTTCCATGGAAAAAACCTCCTGGAAATGAGATCTAAACGCCTCCAGCAGACCCTGGTTTGTGGTCACGGTACGCCCATCCGGCAATGTGACACGAGCGATGTGCCTATCGGCCGCTTGCCTCAGCTCCTCTGCACGCAGTTCAGCGGCCATGTTTGTTGCTTCCTGGGGCATTCTTTTTAACCTAGCCCAAATCGCTAAAGCTTGGTGCTCCTTTTCAGTAAGGGAGCAAGCTATGCCTTAATTAAATTAACGCTAGCACTATCCCTCTCCTCCACCGCCCAATCTAATCTAGACTCTAGCGTCGCTTTAGCTGCCCTAGATTCTAGGTTGAGTCGTTTGCTAAAATTGGCAGAAAAGGACCTAATGGCTTCCTTAATTTTTACCCACCACCTATTCCCTATAATTGCCCCCGTCAGTTCCCGCTGTATGGTTAGTAATAGCCCTTCCCGGAAGCCCTTCACATCGAATAACGACGTGTTGAGCTTCCAGTAACCGGCTAATCTAAGCTTAGGTCTATCTAAGTTTACCCGTACACGGATAAGTCTGTGATCCGAGTAAACTATGTTGTGGAAACTTGGACAATTCAATACTCCTACATCGACTCTTCTAACTAAGAACCGGTCGATATAGCTCGAGAGCTGTACCGAACCGGAGCCGCGTCTACCTGTCCAAGTCCACACTAAGTCACGGGGCTTTTCATTTCGGAATTTGTCGATAAGATCAAACTTATCCACAAATTCACCAAATAAAACAGCATCCCGATCTTTGTTAGTACCCCTGGAAGGTAACCCAAATCGATCTAACTCGGGATCCAGGACCGCGTTCCAGTCTCCTGCTAAGATAACCGTTCGAGAGGTATTCATGAACTGCTCGATTTGCCGATAAAAGGCAGCCAGCTCAACGTGGCTATTAGGCGCATAAACCCCAATAAGACGAAATGCTCTACCTTTTATGGTAACATCCAAAACACATAGTCTTCCCTCCGGATCCATGTAGCACGGGTCACACAACGCATCTAGGGACCTTTTAACTAGCAAAGAGACCCCTCTAGAGTGAGAATTAAAGTACGCTGAATAATCCTTAAAGGTCTTATGCAGCGCACGTAAATGGTCACCAGGAAAATATGGGTTTCCTGCACACAGCAAATATCCACTCCGAGGTGCTGCAGGTCCAAACTCAAGCGCCATTTTCGCGAGTCGGCCCTTAGCCCTCGGACATTCACACTCGCAAGCTTGAGATCCATGATTGTGCCTTAGGGTTGAGTGCCTGAAACGAACATCGCGGTCGTGAGCGTGCCGACGGCTCTCGTGAGGGAATAAGTACCCATCTGAGTGTCGATGAGTCCGTCACGAGAGATACCGCCGACATGTGAAGGGTAAGTTAATTTGGCTATCCTATAGAGGGCAGGGTGCAGTTTGACAGGGACCCTCCCAACACAACATTTCCGCAGGTTTCTAATATCAGAATCTTTATAGATTGCTAAGGGCAATGCTAGATTTAACGCTTTATTGGCTTCATCCAGCATTGCCCATAGGTCTTTTGCCTCCTCCTTTTTCTGGATGACAGTAAGCACTCTTTTTGCTTGGGGGAAATTACGGGGGTCATCAATGGCCTTACCTGCCACCTCCCTGAAGTCTCTTAATTTTGTTAAGTCGACCCCCTTGAAGTAGACGGAGTTGTTAATTTGGGGGTCGCTAAGTTTACAAATATCCCTACCAGGCTGGTAATGTACCCTTTTTTCTCCAGGGAGGGGCTCCTTTCTGTATCCATGGGAGTAGGAGCAGGGGAGGGGTGTCTTGCGGGGGATGCGGGAGGGGTAGAATGAGGGGTGGCTGACGTGGAAGAAATAGGGGAAACATGAGTGGGAGACTTAATGGGACTAAGAGGGATAAGTTTGGGCATTTTGGCAGCGGGAGAAGATGAAATAGGAGGCATTATAGAAGGTGAGCTGGTTTTGGCTTTCATGGGAGATTTCGTGATGGAGTTGAGGTTTGTTTTAAGGTCCAATTTAGGGGCCTGAGATTTGAGGGGAGATTTGGGTTTTTTTGAGCATCCAGCCTTTTTTTTCAGCTGTACAGTTTCAATATACTTGTCTCTGCCAGGGTCTTTTTTAAGCATGGCTTCCTCTCTGCTTTGTTCCAGGGATAGTCGACCAGGGTTTTTTTGCCAATTACTATCTGCCAGGGTTCTCGTTCTTTAGGTTGGTCTTCCAGAAGGGGTAGGGGATCCTTTGAGTCAATATTGACCCCCAAATGCTGTCCTACTCTGGCTTTGGGGTTAGGAGCAGGCCTTTTGAGTTGGCATTCTGACGTTAAGTGGCCTATTTCTCCGCAGCGCCAACATGTTGGGCGCCTTCCTGCCACGATGATTGGTAATTTCTCCTCGCCAACTTCCAAAAAAGAGGGGATGTTGGCGAGGTTTTCTTTATCTAAAAGAATGTCTATTGACCAAGTCCCATTGAATTCATCGCAGGATACAGAAACTATTTCGCCGTATTTTAGCAGGAAGGCGCCTAAGTGTTCCCCATTTAAATGATGCGGGACATGAAATATGGACACTGTTGTCCGTCGTTTGCCCATATATTCTGATCTCAGAATGTAGTTTGACGTGATAATTTCTTGCTGAATAATGTTGCAAGAGTCCTGGCGCCCGAGGAGTCTCCAGACTGCGAAACGTGTAGGGCCACAATCGATGAGGGTAAGGAAGTGGTTGCCACCGTAGTGTGTGACGTCCATGCCCACTCTCTGCCACTTACCACTCACTCCCAACTCCCCTTTCTTCCATCGTGCTGGAGCTGGGTCGATGGATTGGCAGGCCTCGCAACTTTCCACCACTCTTCGGATATCTTTTTTTCCTACTCCTGGATCAATCATCTTGACAAAGTACAGTGTCCGCTTGATGCTAGGATGTCCACACTGTCGATGAATGTCCATGATGCGCGCTGCATCCACATTACACACAACTGCTGCACATGTGTTTTGCAGATTATCAGAATCTCTCCGAGCACCAACCAGAAGCCATCGTTGATTGTCAGAGCATCTGCTCTGTTGAGCGTAGACCTGATCAACACTACGTCCACAGTCAGGTCGTACTCTGTGATGGTGTCGACCAAGGTGGCAAGCCGTCTTCGAATTAACATCTCACTCGATGCTCGTGTCGTCAGCCGTGCTTTTCTACTTAATGCATCGGTTATCCACCGATGAGTGCATGCCGAGTCAGTCATGATATGTAGAACCTTGGCTTGCCATTGAAGCGCCAAGTTAACGCCCTTCAATGTGGCATCAAGTTCGGCCAGGTTTATGTGCCTCGAATCATTCTCTGGCCGAAGTCAACAGGCATCTTCAATAATGGAATCATTAATTGCCAGGGCAACTCCAAGGGCCAGTGAACTAGCATCAACCCAGACCGTGAACTCATTCCCGCTAACGCACCACTTTCCCTGAATGGGGTCATCACTGGTCACCCTGGACACAGTCTCTGTCAGCATGCTCCTTAGGGTGGCATAGTGTACTGCATCGTCCCATGCTGACGACACGGCTGTTGCACGTCTTTTTATGGCCGCCAGGGCCACCCTGAACCAACCGCAAACAGGGAAATGGCCTACCATCTTTCCACAAAGCGAAAACACTGTTCGTCGAGTGATGTTTGATGGGACCTTGGGGACGCGACTTCCTCTTCTCCAGCAAAGTCCCTCCTTGCTATGGCGCACGTGCAGGCCGAGAACTTTTGCTCCATCGCACAGACGCTCTGGTTCCTTACATGTCAGTCCAAAGCTCTCAAAGTGCATTCTAACCGATTGCGCTGACATGAGGCTCTCATTGACGAATATATCATCGATATATGAGGATGTTGCCTGTTGCACTGCCTCATCTTGCTGCCGAATAGCATGCATGATTGCTGTCATAAAGCCTGGTGTCACATTTAGACCGAACCCTAGCCTGGTTAGACAATATCGGGTTCCTCCAATTTCCACAGTCTGCAATGGCCACAATTTCTTCTCAATGCGTATTTGCAGATAGGCCCTGCGTAGGTCCAGAGTTGCCACGTTCGATCCCTGCTGTCGCCGCTCCCTTAATTTGAGTGCACACACATCAGCCCTTGTCGTATATGGGTCGACATGCTTATTAAGCTCACGGTAGTCTAGGACGTGGCGGACCTTTTGTTTGGTCTCTTGTACGACGGCCATCAAGGGAATCAGCCCTCGCGGGGGGCCAAGCTCATCCTTAGGGTATGGAAGAAGCCAGCCATTGTCGATCCACGTTTGCAGTTCTTCTTCGTACTGTTCCCTTAGCCACATGCGTGGGGAGATATTCCGATAACCGGTTCCGCAAGGATATTGGTGGCTGATCGTTTGACCACTTCCAAGACGCCGTCCATGCATTGGTGTTTCTATCATACTCTGCATGAAAGTCAGGCTCGTCGAGAGTTATGGCAGCACAAACATGTTCCTCACATCGGGAGAACTGTACCTTGCCGGTTCTGTCCACAGTAATTCCACCCAGTTGTGTAATCAAGTCCATACCCAGGAATAGGTCGTACCCAAGAAGGTCTCCCTCCACAACTAGGGCTCGCACGGCTACTGCAGGCCCGTCGTTGATGCTTGCGCGGATAATGCTCACCCCACAAGAGGCTAGTGAACCTCCGCCTGCAGTTAGTACCGGAATTCTCTCTACTTTCCAAGTGGCACAGCATATCTTGCTTACGAGTCTGGGTGCACCCAGTGTCCACAAGCGCGAGGCGCTTGCTTCCATTAATGTGTATGCTTACAGTGGGTAGCGCCCTGCTCAATGACGATCTGGGGAGAAGAATGGCGCTGTAGCTTCTTCCCCTTGCCCGTTTCCCGGACAGGTGTGGGCCAGGTGTCCGCGTTTTTTGCACTTGTAGCACTGCGGCCCGTCAAGTTTCCGAGTTGATTGACGTGACGAAAGACAATCACGGGCCAAATGGTTGGGTCCTCCACACTTATAGCAGGTTGTAGCTGCGCCCAGGTCCTGCAATCCAACCTGTGATGGTTGTACAGCTGCCGCTTGGTCTATAGTATTAGGGCTTTTCATTAGTATTGCTCGTGCCCGCGCCAATACTTCCGATATGTCCATCTCGTCCACTTGGGATGAGGCACGGAGCAGATCTTCCACACTCTTAGGTAATCATGCAACAAAGGCGCAAACCAAGCCTTTGTCTGACATCCCTCCAAAAAGGACCGATAGCTGTTTTAGCTCAGCCAGATACACATCCACCATTTCCCCGGAATGTAATTTTCGGGCCATGAATTCCTTCCATGCAGTAACTGGATCTAACGCAAATGCTGTAAAAAGGGCGCGCTTGATGCAGGCAAAATCTGTTTTCTTCTCATCAGCCAACTGCTGGTATACTGCATATGCTCCCCTAGTGAGGCGCATTGGGACCACGCATTCCATACGCTTCACCCCACTGAGCTGATATATTAATTCTGCTTTTTCCACCAATTCCTGCACTGAACAATCAGTGCTACTGCCATCAAACAGGGGAATTAGCTTGGGGTCAAATCCTGACGTCATGCCGGAATAGCTTGTGTTCGTTACAACTCTACTTTCAACCGAGTCGTTGTTTGTTTCGTTCACCACACTCTTTTCTTCTACCTCTTCTTTTACACACGTCCGTTCGCTTTAGTGACTAACAATCGTCTGTCCTCCCGCTTTCCTTTCCTCGTTATTTATGGAATCAGGGTACGAGATTCTCCGAGATACCCCGAGATTCCACGAGACTTTTTTCCACATAAACGCATGCGGGCGCCATCTTGATTCTCAATTTGTGCTTTGCATGCACAAACGCGCAGCCGCTTTAACGGTAAGCCACTTCTTTCTTAACAGTTTACTTGTTAGCTAAAATAAGTGCTATGTAGTAAAATCTATCCGTTGCTCGATTAGGTAATTTGATTGAAAATGATATCTGTGTCAGTAAGTCGACAAATAACTTTATTGAAATCAGTTATTTTTATTTTTAGAAATGTGTAGAAATTGTGTTCGGTGTTAAAATTGAACATGTAAGAGGAAAGGGCGTTGTGTTTACCGTATATTTTTATAGAATATATATTATTTTACATATATGTTGTTACATATAATTAATGTACCTTCGCATGGAAATAATTTTGTGGATTCAGGTTTTTGTTCACTTTTAATCCTTGGTATTTTTATTATAAAAATGGATTATAAATATTCTCAGATAATATTGAAAACCTGTACAGACTTTTTTATATTCTTTTACTAATAATATAAAAAAAACATACAAAAATTGAAGACTGTTTTTCATATGCATGAATACAAAGCTTTTATATGATTCCAGCTATTTTTTCAACATAACAGATGATAGTTTGTCAAATAGTAAGTTGTTGCCTGATATTAACACATTATTCTTCTGACAATAGCAAAGATTTAAAAATAAGACGACATCACTGAGATTGCGGATACAGAAACACGTTATTCGTTTTGATACAGAAGATAGCGGAAACTACTTATATATTTCCTCAGATAATTTTCAATGAAGAACGAGCTCAAGAGATCAGCAATATCCACAGAATTGTTCGTAAGGAGTTAAAAGGTGAATGACTGCAAATATTTTTATTTCCAACTAAACTTGAGCGAATTTAAATAAATCAAAAGAATTTTGGAATTCTGTCGGACAACAGATGTACCTATAATCTAAAGAATAAAGCCACTGGTGTGAAGTTCACTGGTATTATAATAAACATTAAATTTATAATAAGTAAATGTTATATTCTTTTCATAATTCGGAAGTGATTAACGTGAGAGAATGTACTATGGAAAGTGCGATGCATTGGATTACTTTAGAAGAAATGTACTTTGTTTACTTTACATTTAAATTTTCGCATGGTGGTACAGTTAGGGAGACTGTGGGCAGGAAAAGTGATTCCAAATGTTAGAAGTTTGAGGAAATATACTTTCAGAACATTTCAGCATCTGATGATCTACAAAGTTGAGGGAGGATTTTTACTGTTTTTTCGAGACTATTCACGTAAGGAGGCATAAGAACAGAATGTTCGTTGGGGCACATTTGATTTAAGCACTTGTAAAATTAGGGATGCCACATTGTGGTAGTTATGCGGGGTCTGAAGCTTGTTAAACAGTGGGAAACAATTACACTTTTCTAACCTTTCATTTTTTTTTATTTTGAAGCATTCGTTTTTATGTCGAGTCAGCGAACTAAACATATGTTGTTTTTGTAATATTTACTGTGCAAACAAAAGTCATAACAAAAAAGATTTGAAAAATACGAACTACTGTTCTCGTCTTATATATTATTGCACAACATATCGGTGGAGTGTAACTTCGACAAACTCTAGATATATTTTGAAAAATCTTTCAGTCGAATTCAAGGATCTTCACGGAATTTAATCCAGAACGTTTTCTTTTGTAGTTCGACAAAGTTCAAGTGAGAAGGTCGGGAGGTTACATTGACCGAAACGTTGGGCGAATATGAGAATAGCAGTCTTATAAATCTAAATAATACGAACTATCCACATTTAGAAAACAAAATCCAACTTGACACATAATCATCTCATCTTATAATATCCGTTGTCTTTCAGAACGCTTCATCACCGAATCCACACGCCTTTTCCAGTTCTCTCGATATTGCATGACCCTCAGTACATCATGAAGAAGCCACGCAGAAAATCAACAGCTTTATGAGGACCTACCACAAGTATCACTGGAAGTACAGCAGAGACGGATGAGAGTAGCTAGTCATTGGATGAGGTACAGCGAGGAAAAAGCCAGCAAGCTAGTTCTCTGGATACCAATAGGTGGTTACCCAAACCGTGATAGAAGAAGAATAACCTACGTTGACAACCTGCTCCAGTACACAGGATTGGAAAGTGTTCAGGACCTGCAAACTGCGATTTATGTCATGGCTTAATGACCTTCCATTGGCATGTCACCGCAAATTTGATTTTTATGCACAACAATACACCATCCCATTCAGCCAAGGCTACGACATCCTATCTTAAGTCATTAGATATTAGTGGAGAAAATTAGATGATATGGCGACCTTGTTCTCCAGATATAAACCCAATTGAGCAGCTTTGGTCAATAATAAAGATGGAAGTTTATGAAGAAAGTATTCAATTTTAGTCGAAGGATGAAGTTTGGAGGAAGGTTTTGAAGTTTCCTATAGCATCACATCATTTCAAATCAGCCAATTAACATCATCAGTTGATAAAAAGCTATTCAAAATGATTTTGAAGCATAGCAGTTATGTTGATAAATAAATATTTCCTTTAACAAAATAATGTGAAATTCGTCCTTGTTTTTGGTTAATATTGTTGCTGGATATGTTTTTTATTTCATATAAATAGATATATGAAGTACGAATATTGTTTTATTATCGAAATTATACATTTTTATACACTTGCAATAAAGTGATACACACTTAAAATTACCAGAAAATAGAAAAATTAACATAATTTTCAAAATATTTGTTCAAATTCCACAAAAATCAGGAAAATAAGGCACCTTGTTATGCTTATCCATTATAGCTAGTTTCACTTCTCTGCGGTTCATATCACTTTCAAAATTTAACAAGAGTGCACTGTGAACGATACATAAACAAATGACTAAGTTCGGCATGTGACCCCCATTTGTCCCCAAAAGTCCTCATGGGACGTCTAATCCTGGTGAAGATGAAAAAAAAAAAACGGTGAAGTTGTCGGCCTTAACGTAAGTAAATTTGAGTTCTGAACCATGTAAAAAAGAAATGACTGTCTATCATTCGCCCCTTCCCCCCATTTAGCCCGAAAAGTACGCAAGGCCTTAACATATTTAATCTGAGTTCAGCGCCATACAAAATTGCTAAATAGACACACAGATAAAATTTGAGAAAAATATGATAAAATACTCCCAAAATGGAGTGTTTTTATTAGCCCTACAATAGCTCGTTGGGGACAAGCCAAGAGTTATCCCGAAGTATAGATAAACAAAATTATATAGAAAACAGTTAGTTATAGATTTTCAAAACGTTTTATAAAAATCCAAAACATCAAACACAAGCACAAAGTGTGAATTTTAGCTATTTAACCCGATAAACACCCCTAGGGAGACAACCGTAGTTTTCTCAGAAAATCTGTTCTGTTACTTTTTTACTCATCTCATGTTTAATGTTTGTGCAAAATTTAAAAAAATTCTAAGCCGTAGTTATCGATAAAAGCGCGAACAGACGAATGGACAAGGGTGAATTTACAGGTATACCCTCCTTTTGTTGGGGGGACCAAAAATATTCACTTGCAATAAAGCGATACACAGAGGTTATATATATATATATATATATATATATATATATATATATATATATATATATATATATGTGTGTGTGTGTGTGTGTGTGTGTGTGTGTGTGTTCGCTCATGTGTATGCGTATGTGTTTGTGTGTGTGTGTGTCAGTGTATGAAATTTATGTAAGTAAGAGTGTTTAGTAATGTTCTCCTGTTATGCCAACCAAAAATTGCCTAAAGATCGTATGCGTGTTTTTTATCAGGTTGTGTCTCGAATAGCTTAAATCGATGCGATTCAAAAATATATTGTTGATTTCTATCCTGTGTTATGGTTGCGTGAGAGTCCACAAAAAACACTTTGGCTGAGGGGAATGAACGACCGCTATAATTATTAGGGAGGGTATCAGGAGAGATAAAAGACCAAGTCTTTAGACTCACGCGACCCTCAACAATATACCTGCACACAAGTTTAATAACGAGGCCCTGTCTTATTAGAATCGAGTAGATATTTGATACGTAAGTATGGGAAGAAAAGAGCTAGGAAACGAAGGCGACAAACGAAAGAATGAAGCAGAATTTTGTATTAACATCAGAGTGAATCGTATATTTATGGATATTTTTGCTGATTGGCTTGCGATGGTCGATGAAGTTACAGACTCGCTGCTTCGTTTTATAACTTGCAATTTGTAAAAGATCAATAGGCGATTGTAAATTCTTTTATTTCTTTTGCAACTATTTCATAACTAGAAAAGAAAGCATTGTGAGTAATGTTATTTTCATGGGATTTAATAATATTATTTTTTAATGAATGTTAGTTTTATTCAACGAACATAGAAAGGAAAGCACACACACATACTATATATATATACATATATATATATATATATAATTTTATTATTTAATATTTATATAAACCTTATGCGCTACATATATGCATACATGCTTCAGCGGTGATTTCCTCGATATTAGTATTGAGAATATTTTCATTTTTAAATTAAAAATTGTGTCAATATAAAGCACTACATACAATACTTTACAGAAACTAAAGCCGCTTTATTTCTGAACAAAAACAATAATCACCAAACTGTTTTTACACATTTCCATCTAAAAAGCATTTCTGCATATTTTGTACGTTTTCACCAAGAGCACCGAGGGCTGGATTCAAGATTTTAGTGGGCCGGATTTGACTCGAAGGCCATACTTTGTAAAACACTCGTCTAACATGTAAATAACTGAACCGATAATGCCGGTCTAAGAATCATTTGAAAACAAAGGTATTTAGTCGATCTCGTAAACGATTGTATAATTAGCAGCAATGTGTGATGCTGGTATAGTTTTAGTAGGGATCTGGTCATGTTGTATAAAATAATAATAATAGGTTTTAACACAAAAGTATTATTAGTTTTCGTTAATATAATTCATTGCTTCATCTGTATGCAACTTCTGTTTACTGATGCATATAAAAGCAGATATTAACTATTTTATTTTTTATACTAATGAACGCCACTTGAGTAAGAAAATAAACGACATCATCGAAAAATAATACGAAAAGTTTAGAAAATGATGAGAACATTTTTTCTAAGCTATTATTTTGTAATCTTCTGACCTGTAGTAATGTGTTTCAAAGATTAGAAGTTCTTGGAAAGAAACTATTTTCATACAGTTTTCGTCCTGAATGATTGCATTATACTTACATATTATTGCAATATGTTAGCCCTCGTTTGTATCATTCAAAATCAGTTTCACTTGGAAAGGCCCCAAGACCTTTACAAATATTTCCGTTTTTATTTTCTTGTGATTCTGAAGATGATTTGTCTATTCTAAAAGTAAATGATTATAACGTTATAAAATAACCCCACAACGAATTTCTTAATAAAAGAATAACAAAAGAAATCAGTGCACAAACTTTCAATTAAAACAGTCAACGTAATTATGAATTTTCCGATTTCTCCAGATGAAATTGTTAGTAAATGATAGGTTTTATAGTCGCCTAGAAATTCGCCTCCAAGTTACTGTTTTTTTCTATTAGGTCCCAAGAGTGACTTGAGCACAGTCACACAATTAATATATTTTCTTTAAATCACTTCCACTTAAAAAACATTCGAATAAGATACGAAGCGTGTAAAGGAGTTTGATCCTGCATGCACATACACTGCCACTTGAACTTTCGATGTTGAGATTTGTGCAATTCGGCGAATATATGTTTCCCAAAACTCGCAGTAATTGGCGTCATGTAGTGCTATTCTTAACTAGGAGTTTGGAGAAAAATACCTTCGCCGAATTGTACAAATCTCAACATTGAAAGTTATTTAATATAAATCATATAAAATTGTTCTCTAATAAATTTCATAACCAACATGCATCATTCTTTGTTGTAGTTGTTTCCACAGTTGTTTTATTACATAACATAACCGTTGTGGCTATAGTAAATGGTCATAAAGCAATATTCGAACAACAGATTAAAGCAAAAAATAATATATTGTACTTGAAAGTGAATAGAAACAAAGGTTGGCGGTATTTTTCGAGTATTAAGTAAGTCTGTAGTCTCACGTTGAGTCGCGATATTTCCTAGCGAGAGTATAAGACTCGAGTTTTTATAACAATTAGAACAGCCCATTACGAGTTAATGGCTAAGTTCCCATAACAATATCATCTCAAGCCTTTAATCAGCAAGGGGTACTAGTACTTTTTCCGTTTTAGATCGAAAGTAAAAATATCCGTAAACTTCCTTTTTTTCCGATCGGCGAATTTCTGACGCTCCTTGAGGTGGTACGATGTCAAAAGGGTCAAATAAAAGGTCTTAATGGTCTTTCCTTTTTCGTGAGGTGCATAGTTGGAATCATCCAACTGACGTTTTCTTATTTGGTTGTCTTTTATGCGTGCATTTAGGACCTTGAATGATATACATCATATTTCTGAGGCATCTGTCTACCTAGTTTCTAAAATGACGTGTTTTTGCACGTTTTGTAGAAAATATTTTCTCCTGGGTCATATTGTTTCTTAGGTACAATAGAGGTCCTTAATTTTGTTTTCTTTGGCAACCATTTTTCGAATACGAGTCTTATTTTTCGATGGAACATTGTCTTAACTTGGGATACACATGATTGTGTATTAGGGTTCGATTGTGCATTCCACAATCTTATGCACAATCTTACCAGTTTATTCGTTCTGTAGACTGGTAGACCTTTTTTCAAGTCAAAGCTGATCAATAATATTTGGTCTACAGTATAGAAATTATTTGTGTACTTTTGTATCTTTTTCGCCGAAAATAGAGACTTTGGAGCGTGTACGAAAGGTTTTTTTCTTCCGCCCAATATTTGATGTAAGATACATGCCCTTATCTATCGCTAGCAACTATGATATCTAGTTTTGGGTCGCAGTGAGTGAGGAACAAGTATGACACCATTTTTTTTTATTTTGTCGAATACCGCCCAGCATTTCCAGACTCTATCCGTTTTTAGCTCATTCAGTGGGACCTTTCTTTTATTTTTAAACCAAAATTCTGTATTCGAGAAAATAATTTGCAAACATTTTCTCGATGTTGCTCACAAGCCTCACTCATTATGACAATATTATTCAAGTGTGCGATTCCGAAATCAAAGTAGCCAAACATAGTATCCATACTTTCTTGATAAATGGCAGGTGCTACCTTCAAACCAATTATTAATTTTTCACATTTGAAAAACCACTTATGAGTCTTAATACAAAGCAAATTGAAACTTTTTCCTCGACTGCAAATGTGAATGTGAATACGTTATTAAAATGTGAATACGTTATTAAAATGTGAATACGTTATTAAAATGTGAATACGTTATTAAAATGTGAATACGTTATTAAAATGTGAATACGTTATTAAAATGTGAATACGTTATTAAAATGTGAATACGTTATTAAAATGTGAATACGTTATTAAAATGTGAATACGTTATTAAAATGTGAATACGTTATTAAAATGTGAATACGTTATTAAAATGTGAATACGTTATTAAAATGTGAATACGTTATTAAAATGTGAATACGTTATTAAAATGTGAATACGTTATTAAAATGTGAATACGTTATTAAAATGTGAATACGTTATTAAAATGTGAATACGTTATTAAAATGTGAATACGTTATTAAAATGTGAATACGTTATTAAAATGTGAATACGTTATTAAAATGTGAATACGTTATTAAAATGTGAATACGCTATTAAAATGTGAATACGCTATTAAAATGTGAATACGTTATTAAAATGTGAATACGTTATTAAAATGTGAATACGTTATTAAAATGTGAATACGTTATTAAAATGTGAATACGTTATTAAAATGTGAATACGTTATTAAAATGTGAATACGTTATTAAAATGTGAATACGTTATTAAAATGTGAATACGTTATTAAAATGTGAATACGTTATTAAAATGTGAATACGTTATTAAAATGTGAATACGTTATTAAAATGTGAATACGTTATTAAAATGTGAATACGTTATTAAAATGTGAATACGTTATTAAAATGTGAATACGTTATTAAAATGTGAATACGTTATTAAAATGTGAATACGTTATTAAAATCAACTTTAGAGAGATTTTTTCCTCGACTGCAATGTGAATACGTTATTAAAATCAACTTTAGAGAGATTTTTTCCCGTTTAATTGCAGAATTAGGAAAAGAGTTATGGTAGTCTTTTCGTACTGATTTTAGACCGTGGAGAAGCCGGCGCAAACATGGGGTTTTCTTTGACATCTTTTTGACATAAACGGTAGAGGCTGTTCATAGGATGAATTCAACTTCCAATAAAATGACATGTTTTACAAAATTTTGAAGCGTTTCGTTAATTTTCTCCAATGAAGCCAACGGTACATTTTTTTTTATTTTTTGAATTTTGAATACCGGTTGCCTATTAACTTTGTGTTATATTCTGGCTGACATTTTTGTGCATTTTCTCTAGACTGACTGAGAAAACTTCAGAGAGACTTTCTTTAAATTCTGACTTTAGATTTTCTTTCTCTGTCTCAAGAGTTTCTAGTTTTTGTCTAATCTCACAAAGACGCTTAAAAACAGATCACAAACGAATGATAGTTATATATATATATATATATATATATATATATATATATATATATATATATATATATATATATATTCACTCCCCTGCATTTCGTCACAGCAGAGGATCTGGGGTTGTTCATCTCCATATTGAGACCTTTCCCCACTAATGGCTATACGCATTTTAGCCTATCTTGTTCATTTGATGCCTCCAGTCCAACTCAACAATGCTTATACAAACCGGAACATGTGATATACGACACGCCACGTCCGGTCACCTGTTTGGATACTTTTGAGTGCAAACTGACCAAGTCAAAAAGTTTGATAACCTGTCAAAACATGCAAATAGAGACCTTTTGCCTCATCAACACGAACGGATTATTGTCCCCGGCTTAATAGACACGCTCTTGTTTCCATGGGTGGCACCAAAAAACTTCAACATCCCTGGCCTTACACCCTCTGTCATTATCGACATTCAAGCATACTACTTATATTGGTGAACAAAACAGAAAACATCTTCTATAGTCTATCTGGTTGTCAGCATTACAATTTTCAAGATACCCTGTTTGTTAAACACTCTCATATCCGTTGCATATGACAAGCCTGCTGACATAACTTCATAGGTATCGTAATTCGCTTCCTTTTAAAGGTGTATTCGTGGTTGACGAGAGGAGAAACACTAGCCTGTAAAGCAAAGTTTGGCTATATTGACTGGAATAAAATCTCCCGACCAACACCAATTATCTCTTTCTGCACAGATGATTGTGTAAGTATTAAATACTAGTCTCTGTAGTATAAATAATTATTAATAATTGTTGAGCAATTAATAATGTATACGTATTATTGATTTCTCAAAACGCCCAGGCGAGCGGAGCAATTAAATACCACAGAATTGCCGATTAAATAATTAAATAAATCAACAATAGATCTTACATTTAAAAGCGATAAAAATCGCGCATGAAATTGGATGAGGTCCACTGGCCTTGTCGTAAAACATCAATAGTTCGATTCTTGTCAAAAGTTTAGTCATGCTGGAGACCCAGAGATGGAAAACTTTTATGCACGTGAAAATATTTAATAAAATATTTAAATCTAAAAAAAAAAAAATGTGTGTATATATATATATATATATATATATATATATATATATATATATATATATATATATATATATATATATATATATATATATATAATATTTTATGTGGATATGTATATTAAAAACTCTTTTTTCTATTGAAAAAGAAAATACACCCTTATTATATATGTGTCATGTAATTGCATGTATCTGCAAAGGATCTAGCTAGTTTGCACATACTTTGTCTAGCCTTAATTTAAACCTACGCCCCTTCCCGTTTGGTGGTGGTCGTAACACCCAAGACGTCATCTTTTTGGGGGGTTTTAACGTTCTTTTCCTCCTTCGCGGTACGGGTTCGAGCCTGCCTTTCTACTACCACTTTCTTTTTGCTCAACACACACTTCCAAACACCCGGGCAACGCCGAGAACCCATGGTAGTATATCTATAAAAGTGAAAGTGTCTGTCTGTGTGTCTGTGTGTCTGTGTGTGTACCAAAATAACTCAAACTTCGGTCTACAGAGTCGAGATTTGGCAATCTTTTTAATCGGTTTTCGGCCAGAAAATCGGTTGTTAAGGGGTCAAAGTTCAACGATTTGACCTTTGACAACTCTACCAAACTCCT
Source organism: Euprymna scolopes (assembly GCF_053919585.1). Classification (NCBI taxonomy): domain Eukaryota; kingdom Metazoa; phylum Mollusca; class Cephalopoda; order Sepiida; family Sepiolidae; genus Euprymna; species Euprymna scolopes. Next base: position 90,952,031 of record NC_136498.1, read on the forward strand.
CCGGCAATTTTGGATCTAAACACTTGAAATTTTAGATATAGGTTACTTGGACATGGATCTAACTTTATCATTGCATTTGCGGTCAAAACAATAAATGTTAAGGGGTCAAAATTGGGGTCAAAGTTTAAAAGAAATGACCTCTGCGGTCTCTACAAAATAACTCAGCCAATTTTTGGTCGAAACATCTGAAATTTTACATTAAGTGTATTCAGACATAGGTCAAGCTTTTTAATCGGTTTTTGGCCGAAATGTTGGCTGCCAAGGGATCAAAGTTCAAAAGATTTTGCATTTGCGATCTCTAGCAAACTAGTCAGCCAATTTTCGGTCTAAACATTTGAAATTTTACATAAAGGGTATTCATACATGCAGCAAGCTTTTTAATCAGTTTTGGGCGTAAGTTTCTCTGCCAAGAGGTCAGAGTTGAAAGAGTTGACCTTTGCCGGCTCTACCAAACTTCCCCGCCAATTTTGGGTCTAAACATCTGAAATTTTAGATGTAGGTTACTTGGACATGTGTCCAGCATTTTAATTTTACATTGTACATTTCCCTACGCAATAACTCTGTCAATTTTTAGTCTATAGACTCGAAATTTGAAATACCGGGTACTGAGATTTGGGAAAATCGATGTGACGGGTGTCAGCCAGAAATTTGGCTGTTAAGGGGTCAAATTTCAACGATTTGACCTTTAAGAACTCTACCAAACTCCTCCGACAATTTTGGGTCTAGACACTTGAAATTTTAGATATAGGTTCCTTGAACATGGATCTAATTTAATAAAGTGATTTGAGCCCGAAACTATAAATTTTAAGGGGTCATAATAGGGGTCAAATTAAAAAAAAATTACTCTTTTTTTTTTTTTTTGCTCAGCATACACCTCCAAACACCCGGGCAACGCCGGGCTGAAATGCTAGTATATCTATAAAAGTGAACGTGTCTGTCTGTCTGTCTGTCTGTCTGTGTACATTTCCCTACGCAATACCTCTGTCAATTTTTAGTCTATAGACTCGAAATTTGAAATACCGGGTACTGAGATTTGGGAAAATCGATGTGACGGGTGTCAGCCAGAAATTTTGCTTTTAAGGGGTCAAATTTCAACGATTTGACCTTTAAGAACTCTACCAAACTCCTCCGACAATTTTGGGTCTAGACACTTGAAATTTTAGATATAGGTTCCTTGAACCTGGATCCAACTTAATAAAGTGATTAGAGCCCGAAACTATAAATTTTAAGGGGTCATAATAGGGGTCAAATTTAAAAAAAATTGACTTTTTTTTTGTTTTGCTAAGCGTACACCTCAAAACACCCGGGCAAAGCCGGGCTAAAATGCTAGTATAATAATAAAAATGAAATCTGCATTAATCAAAATATTATATTTAAGCATATTTTACGACTGGGCAATGCCGTGCGGCTTGCTGGTATATATATATATATATATATATATATATATATATATATATATATATATATATATATATATATATATATATATGATTTTAAGGGGATTAGAACAACAGTCCGAAGAGCAGAGTATATTTTGATGTATTAGTAAATTAATACAATTAAAATAAAAGAAAATAGTGCTCGTTGCAATGCAGACATATAATAAGGTCGATAGGCATATATATCCTAGAGTTATTTTTATATTGAGTAAGATGATTGATCATTTATAATTAAAAAAGTTTAAAATTAAAAATCAGTTTCATAAGGAAGAAATCAATGAATTGATTTGTTTGTTCATTCTTATGACACCGATTTTTAATTTTTAATTTTAATTTTTACTTATAAATTATCAATCATCTTAATATATTTATATATATATATATATATATATATATATATATATATATATATATATATAAAATTGTTTCAATTTTAAGTTGTAACATTTGGGAGGAGAGATTTTTTCTTTTAAAAAATTGGCTGAGAACAGGCAATTAAACTGCAACGTGTCAAAAAAAAAAAAAAAAAAAAAAAGAAACGACATTGAGCTAACACAACTACGGAAAATGCCGACCTGTATCATTAACGCACACTAATGCACATCATCAACGAGTAAAGGTTTGTTTATGCTTTTGTTTGATTATTAATTACATTCCAGTCGTGTAGAATGTAAACATATAATTGCGAATTAGTTAAATAATTTCTTTAATTATCTGAAATAAACTTCACATAGATTCTTTAAATATATAGCAACACTCTATATTACAATTTCGTATTTAAATGGCATGTACTTTGATATATTTAATTTAAACCAATTTAAAAGTATTTCCTAAGGATATGCTTGGAATAATACATTCGAATAACATGTGATTTTTAATAGAGTGGAACGGAACGCTCAATCTACCTAGTCGATTTTTTTCAGTAACTTTCTCAATTCTCCGTCTTTTTCTTTCTAGTGGAAACGTCTTGCCCTCTCATCAAAATACTTTAAGATAATGAGGCTAATCTTAATTCCTGACGCAACGTGCATTATACCCTTTTCACGTTTTTATCCTCGATTCTTGCTTTATAGATCTCCTAGCAGTTCCGCCCGGCTTTGCTCGGGCCCTATGTACTGTTCATAAGGTTATGTGCATATATTAAAAAGTGTGAATATGTAAAGTAATGCCTTTCTGCATAATAGTCTTCCTTAACTACCATAGAGAAAGGACGGACAGACATTTTCACATTTTTAGATATATAAATAGACAGATAGATAGATTGGATGCAATATATAGTAATGATTTAAAAAGTATTAAAAAAAAAGGCTCATGCGCCACCACCGAGAATCGAAACCAAAACTTTCAGCTCAAAATTTATTTTGCATCTGCAGTCAATGACTGGGCTATGAAAATGTGTTTACTGCGATGCTAAAAACTAAAACATGAACTAATTATGGTTCCGTTATGCATCTGTAATGCCGGTGTTCGACCTTCGCCTGGCAAATTTCATTTTTTTAAATTTTCACATTTTTGCACCGATTTTTCCGGGCTATAACCCAAATATAAAGTTCTGCATGGATTCAAATTTCTTATATATGAAGTTTCACGTCTGTAGACCAAAAACTCTAGTAGGAGTTTGGTAGGCAAAAGTTGTTAAACAAAAATATGTTTGTATACATAAATATATAAGTAAGAAAAGCATTTCATCCAAGGCATGAAAATTGTTAAACAAAATATTTTTTAATATAGGCTTTAAAAATAAAGGTACAAGATTTGATTTGAAATTTATTTATTTTCAAAGTGCACTTTTATAAATTTTACAAAGTAAGGTATAAAAATTAATTTAAATTGAATCAAAAATAATTAAAAATTTAATAATGAACATATTTCATATAGATTTCATTAACAAATATTCAGTACATAACGAGAAAAATAAAGATGAACATTTCAAAAGGACTGTATAACTGGTTACGGTCAATAGTAGTTCTCGCTAGCGAAAGTCTATTATTATTCTATTATTATTATTATTATTATTTACAAAATTTTGTGTCCTGCTCTTTCGCGCGAGGAGTAATATGGAAACAATTTTATGTTTACTATAAACATTTTGCGCAAATATTATGCAAGTATAAATCATGTAGAATATTTGCAAGAATATAATTACACGTAGTAGTTTACAAAAGATGATTATCCCATTAGAAAACCGAAGCAACTAATAGGGAATAAACTAAAATGAATGTTTAAAAGAATATGCAAATTAGCTAGATCTTTTGCACGTGAATGCAAGTCCACAACCCATATATAAGAACAATTGTATTTTCTTTTATAAATAAATAGAAAAGACGGGGTTTAATATGAATACCAATACACACAAAACAAAAACGAATTTGCATATTTTATATAATTTTCATTCATTCTTGAATAAATAAGGATGGAATGGTGATGTGTATGATATATGCTGGTGATGGGTGGGGGTAATGAAAGTCTTAAGACATCCCAAAATAAAGAAAAATAACAGTAATAAAAAAAATCTACCAAATAAAACGTTAAGCGATGAATGTGTTAATGAGGACCCACTCTTACCTATTTAATTTGAAATGCTTCCTGTTTTCCGGTATCAGCTGAAAACAAGGGAGCACTTCCTAAGAGGGAATGGGCACAACTACAGACAAAATAAAGGAGAGGGGGGAATGGGGATATTCGGTGACCTCCGAGAAAAGTACCATTGGGACGGGTTTGGACTAGAATAAATTAATCAGGACTGGGCTTCTTTGGAGGTATTCTAACACCTAAAATAAAGATTGTGGATATGGAACTCATTTATACCAACTAGCTAAGGGACTGATCCACTACGGGATAGTTTTAATCTGGACTGGAGATTGCTTTTTCGGTCGGCGTGTGCCATGCCTAGGACGGGAAACACGTACTCAAGCCTGTTTCGCACGAACGCACATAAACTAGCGGTGTGAATCCACCTCCTACTAAACTGCGAGCGAGATAATCTCCTTCTATCGCATCTGATTTTGATTTTAAGTTGGTGTATAAAATACAAAATCAGATCCCGATAAGAAGGCGGCTGTCCTCCACGCACTATCTCCATGCGTGAAACCCACACTATTAGTCTAGCTACGGCCAAGGTCGCTGGGAACACAATTCATTCCTCCCTAGGACACAAGGGATCTGCGTTATATACTACGGATGCTAAATCCAGGATCGCCAGGAAGAGCAATACCGCGCATGGCCAGTACAGCAACCCTGAACCTGAGGAATCGTTCCAACGCAAGGACATATAAAAAGGGCGACAGCGGACATCCCTGTCGAACCGACCGAGAAACCGCGAACGCCGCCGACCGCACCCCGTTGACCTGAACAACTGCCGTCGGCAGAGCATACAAAATGGAGATCCATCTGCAGAAGCCGGACCCAACTCCGGCGGTCTCTACAACAGCCACCAGGAAACGATGATCAACCCTATCAAACGCCTTGGACTGATCTAAATTGATCAGCGCGGCTTCGATGCCGTCTTCTAGGTTTTCGAGGACTGTACGATTCAAATGCAAATTGTTTTGAATTGATCTCCCCTTCACAGTGGAATTCTGGTCAGGTTCGACCAAGTCAGTGATAACAACCTGCAAACGATTCACTAGCACTCGGGCCAGGATTTTAAAAGCCGTATTCAACAATGTGATTGGCCTAAAATCATTCAACCCCCCAACATGTGTGTCCTTCTTTAGAAGTGTGACCACGCCTTTGGTAACCTGACTCGGGATTAATCCCGTGTCAAACCAGTGGTTACACTCACCCGTCAGAATCCGAACAAACATGTCCGACAAACTTAAGTATAGCTCGTAGGACAGTCCATCGAGTCCTGGTAAATCTATTTTAGGCGACCTGCTTCATGGCAGCTACGACCTCCAACTTAGTAACCCGACAATCACAACTAGCCGCTCGGGATGCCTCCAGACGGGGCAAGCCAGCCAAATAGTTGCCAAACTCCTGGACGCGGAGTCTGGACAGCTGCGCGAAACGATCTTCAAAGTGCAGTCGAAACCGCTCGCAAATCTCCCGAGCCGACACTAAGGAGTGTCCTTCCGGGCTCTGAATCTTACGAATGTAGTTATCCGATTTGCGCCCGAGCAAACTGACTTGTTCCGATTTGTCCACATTCATCTTTTTAATTCTAGCCCTAACTACCTGGCCCTGATATCGCTCGCTAGCCAAACGACTCAGGTTCGCCTAAGCTATGCCTATCTCTAGGGAATCCCCCCAGCCACCGCCCGGGATAGTCTATCCTCTAGACGCTTCTCTGCATTGGCCCTATTTAGAGCGAGACGTTGGCCATATTTGTACAGAGAAGTCTCTAATGATAGATTTGGCGTTTACCCACCACCTACTCCCGGTAACAGCCCCCACTAATCCCTTCTTGATATGTTCATTTAGCCTTTCCCGGAAGTCATCTATCTCCAGTAAGGAGGTATTCAACTCCCAGTACCCGGCTAACTTGGGGTTCCTATCTAGATCTAATCTGGCCACAATTAGTATGTGGTCAGAGTGGCCTAACCAGTGGAATGTGGGACAAGATATGTATTCTATATTGCCTCTTCTAACTAACAACCGATCCAGGTAAGTACTTGAAACGGAAAGCCTGCAGGAGAGCCATGTCCACATCTCCCACCCCGGATGATCCACTCGATACCTGTCTACCAGATCGCATCTAGCCATCAGGTCTGACAGACTGGTTTCACACCCGCCTGTCCCTCTAGTCCCGCCTACCTAATCTACCCTGAGAACAAGGATGGCATTCCAATCACCCACTAGGACTAACCGTTCCGAACCCCCGAGAAACGTCTCCAACCGCCGGAAAAAAGAAACCCGCTCCTGTACGCAATTGAGTGCATACACCGCGACGACTCGAAACGCTCTATTTGCCACGGCAACATCAGCCACGATCAATCTACTATAAGTATCCGCGTGAACAACGCTAACCGTTGCAGAAAGGGTGCGCCTAACTAACAAAGAACCTCCCCTACTTTGACTATCACCGTATGCTAAAAAGACACTATAATGCCCCTCCATCACCCGATGATCGTCAACGGAATTGTAGTGAGTCTCCTGTAACGTAGCCACATCTATGTTCATCGACATGAGGTCCCTCAGCACCCTAGCGACTTTGCTTCGGCACCTTATGCCCCTTACATTCAAGCTAGCAAAGCCTAAGGACGTGGCCATTATACCTAAGCATCGACAACCACCGGCCTAAAGTCTTTTGTACCTAGGATGCCGCAGGATTGGGCGAGGTTGCCCGAAAGCAACTCAGACGTTACTCGTCCATCTCGCGCAATACTACCCCCAACATCCAATGGGAATGTTATCTTCAGGCCCCTATACAAACTAGGGTGGACGTAAATAGGGACCCTCCCTTCACATCTGGGTGCCAGTTGGTTGAGGAAGTCGTGTCCCTCTTCCACCAGTTTTATGTTTGAGAACGCCCTCTTTGACTCCTCAATCATATTCCACATGGCCTTTGTGCGACCAACTTTTGTGTGGTGCACAAATGTCATGACAAATGGGGCGTTTGGGAAATTCTTGGGGTTGGTGACTCTTTTCCCCTCTATCTTGTCCAAATTCCGGAGCGGCCTAAGTAGACCCCTATCACGCTGCGTGATATAATTATCAGCGTGAAGGAGGGGGTCTACTTCACATATCCGGTCCCCTGGAAGATAGGGGAGCTTCTTGGTTTTTTTCTCTCCGTATTGGAGAAGCAGAGGCATCTCTTCTGTTGCAGGGTGTCTCCGGCCTTTCCCGGGACAAAGATGTAGCGACCGCTGGTGGGGAATCAAAAATGGGTGGGGGTTTGGTTCAGCCGATGGGGTTTGGGTTGGGGTTTTGTGTGACTGAACCGTAGAGACAGTATTCTGTATATTCATGGGGGATGGGGAACGGGACCCTCTAGCCTTGGTCTTTTTAGCTTTTTGCTGCTTTTTTTGTTTTTTTCGGCCTTGGCACTCTGCCACAAAAGCTTCACGGCTGCCGTTATTTTTCTCTGCTTCTTTCTCCTTCTCCCGCTCCCCTTCTGATTCGGATGAGGAGACCGGATTTTTCCTCTTTAGGCCGCTCACAGCATCGCTTTTATTTTTACTGGTGGAAGAACTCGAAGACGACCCTTTGGAAACTGGCTGACCTCGTACGTCAGGGGACTGCTCTTTTGTGGAGGGGGTCTTCGCGGTCTTCCCATTTTTCCTGACCACAGTACTCCAGCCGTCAGGTGTTGTTGCTGTGCCCCCTCCGGCTGGCTTCTCAGGGGCTGCTGGTGCCACACCCTTCTGCTTTACACCAACTTTAACTTGAAGGATGCGTTTAGGGCAATCCCTCGCCATATGCCCTATTTGTTGGCAATGCCAACAGTGAGGTTTTCGCCCCTCGACGATGACGCTCATAGTTCAAACATCACTTCTGAGCAGGGCCGGTATTTTCCTGAAGCCTTCTCGGTCACAATGCATTCTCACTGAGTAGTCCCCTACCATAAGGCTACGGGGACCACGGGCCGGGAGGACAGCTTCGACGTCCCCATACTTGCTCATTATTGCACCTATTTGCACAGAGTCCAAGAACAAGGGGACGCCTAAGATTTAAACGGTTGTTTGACTCCCGCTCAGAAACACTAGCTTGCAGCGTAGATGCTTCCATTTTAGGTCGCACTTGGACAGTTTTACTGCGTCATCGACGGTCAGCACCAGCAGGTCCCACATAGCATAACTGCGACGACAAATGTACGTCGCAGGTATTTGAAGTTCCCCCAGCATCTCCGCCATGATGTCCTTAGAAACCCCTGCCAGACTTTGCTTTTTCAAATCTGTGGTGACTAATGATATTATTCTTGTGGATAGTCTTTCCACCACCCCTTGCAGGGGTTTGATAATGTTACCGTCAGTATACTCCTTATATTTGGAGTTAAATAACTGACGGAAATCTTTGGGAGTAAGCTAGGACTGGGGTCCCCACACCTTCTCTGCTGCCGAGGACGTTCTTGTTGCTGGTATTGGTGATTTTGGCAAGGGCGGTGTTCTCTGCCCTGGCGGGATCGTCGAGCAGGTTGATTCAATTGCCTGCGTATTTGTTCCTGGCAGTGTACGCCAATCTGCCGGGCTCTCCGCCGGGGTCAATGGTTTTTTAACTGGTGTGGAACCAACTGCCTCACTCTTTTGGTCTGTGCGAGCACCCCCCTTCTTCATGGGACGGGATGCTCTCGCTTCATCTGCTTTTGTCTTCGAACTCTCCTGGCCGCTTTCGTCACTGCTGCATTGCAGATCCTGGCCCAACGTCATGTTTAGCTGACAGTCCAGAAACGAGAGCATATTGATGGCCTCTTCCCGGTCGTCTGGCACTGCATTCTTAAACGCCTGATCCGGGTCGGTGGTTCTTAAAGTGGAGAAATCGGCAGAGGTGAAAGGTCTTATTCCCGTCCCTAGGAGTTCTGTCCTCCTATTGGCGGGAGGGCTGACGGTTAAAGCCCTCTTCCACTGCCGATCCCACCGAGCCAGATAACCTCTCCCAGCTGGCCTAAACCTACTACTGCCGGGGACAGCAGTGTCGTCAATTGTCCAGGAGCCGTCGCCTAGTGCGACAAATTCCTCTACAGTGACGGTGCGGGGGCCAGCACCGGGGCTTTTGCAGAGGGCAGCACCGACCGTACCTCTTGGTCTCTCTAGTGGGCCTGAACCAATGGCCGTGTCAAGGACACGACCACCAGAACCAGTGCTAGGCAAAGGAGTGGAGCCCGTACCACGTGGCGGTGGGGTGGAACTTTCTCAGGGCCTGATCTGGCCCCCAGATTGGGCCGAAGCCCCCTTTGGGAACTGGACCCCGGGCTAGGCATGTCTGCACTGGAGCCCGGACCAGCTACCCTACCCCTCTGCGTCTTCTTCCCGGCTCAGACCCGCCGATTTGGCCTGGCTGAGGATTCTGTTGGATGTGACTCCAACCACCTCAGACGCAGAGCGGCCAGCTGCTTAAGTCGAGCCTCGGAAGAGAGACAAACCTGAAAAAAATAGAAAAGTAAACACAGTCAGTGGCCTCAACAGGAGGCGAGAATAAAAACAATGAAAAAGCTTTAACGAGACCCAAGGGTCTGGTTGCTGGTTTTTGGATGTTGGGGACAGCCAAAGGGCAAACAGAAAAGACAGGAAACCAGTCTTTTCTGTTTATTTAAATATTTATTCAAAAAGAATATTCCAGACATATATTTACTAGATTTTTTTTTTACCATTACTTTTTTTTTGATAATGATTTTATTTACAATGAAATAATAAAGGTGATGCGTATGATATATGAGGGATGAAATTGTGATGCGTATGATATGTGCGGGGGTACTGAGAGCCTTAAAACACAACAAAATAAAGAAAAATAACAATAATAAAAAAATTAACAAAATAAAACGTTAAGCGATGAGTGTGTTAGCAAGGACCCGCCCTTAACTATTTAGTTTGAAATGCTTCCTGTTTTCCGGTATCAGCCGAAAAAAGGGGGTTCTTCCAAAGAGGGAATGAGCACAACTACGGACAAGATAAATGGGGGGGACATGGGGATATTCGGTGGCCTCCAAGAAAAATACTATTGGGACCGGTTTGGACTAAAATAAATTAATTAGGACTGAGCTTCTTTGGAGGTATTCTAACACCTAAAATAAAGATTGGGGACATGGAGCTAATTTATACCAACTAGCTAAGGGACTGATCCACCACGGGATCGTCTTGATTGGGTCTGGGGATTGCTTTTACGGTCGGCATGTCCCATGCCTAGGCAGGGAACACGTACTCACGCCTGTTTTGCACGAGAGCACATAAACTAGCGGTGTGAATCCACCTCCTACTAAACTGTGAGAGAGATAACCTCCTTCTATCGCATCTGATTTTGATTTTAAGTTGGTGTTTAAAATACAAAATCAGATCCCGATGAGAATGCGGCTCCCCCCACGCCCTATCTCTATGCGTGAAACCCACACTACTAGTCTAGCTATGGCCAAGGTCGCTAGGAACACCATTCGTTCCTCCCTAGGCCACAAGGGATCTGCGTTATAGACTACGGATGCTAAATCCAGGATCGTCACCTAATCGGGGACGATGCGAGCCGTAACCTCACATACGCCCAGAATTCTCGGAGCTTTGAACAAGTAAAAAATGCATGTTCTACAGTTTCTAAGCTATCTTCCTCGCACCGTGGACAAAAAGGACTAAACGTCCTACCAATTCTAAACATTATGTCATTGGGGCGTAAAGCGTTTCTAACCAATCGCCAGGTCAGGGAAAATTCGGAATTTTTTAGATATCCCCGGCCTGGCGCCCAATTCCATAGAGAGTGGACCTCCCCCTCCGACAGCTGCAGCCGCTCCTCAAGCGGGTTCGAAGCGGTCCCCACCACTTAATCCTGATACAATGCACTTCTAGTCTATGCAAGGTCAAGAGACCCTGGCATCGCTCTAAGCGCATTTCGGCATTCGTTGAAGAATTTTGATTACCCTCTAAGTCTTCTTCGATTAAGTGATTGGGGATAAGGTTGAGAAATGCTTCACCAACCGTGGGACCCCAATCAGAATCCTCAATCAGAGTTCTACCCAGGAATGCCAACCTTTCGGCATTTTCATGACTTGCCACGTCAGGCATCCCTAGGCCCCCATCTACAAGACGTTGAGTGCAGACCTGTCTACGGACAAGCGACCGTCGCTCATTCCACAACAGTGAGAAGAGCGCACGCGTTAACGCCGCCATTTTGACCACAGGCAGAGGAAGTACACAAACCGGTAAAGGATCTGCGGACACACGTAAGTAGCACATGCCTCCGCCCTGCCTTTAATGAACAATCCCCTTCGAAGCCAAACCCTCACAGACGCTTCGACCTTGGTCTGTGCCTCCGACCAATTCTAATCAAGACAGAGACTGGGTCCAAACCAAACACCAACGATCCGGACCGGGCCATCCGTCAAGACAAATGCGCCAGGCAGAGCATTCGAGCCCTGCCAAGCGAACAACTTCAGGGCCAACGGATTTGCTGAGATTGACAACTTTTTCATAACGCTTGAGAGCCTTAATCAACGTAATAATATCAACGACGCTCGAAACAAATACGGTGACATCATCGGCAAACGCTAAAACCCTGGGTCGCGCACTGCCAGGGAGAGCGATACCATGCAGGGCCGGTCCAGCCACCCGTGACCCTACGTTCCTAGGGAATGGTTCCAACGCGAGGACATATAACATGGGCAACAGGGACAACCCTGTCGCACTGACCGAGAAACCGCGAACGGCGCTGACCGAACCCCGTTGACCTGCACAACTGCCGTCGGCCGAGCGTACAAAATGGAGATCCATCTGCAGAAGCCGGACCCAAAGACGGCGGTCTCTACAACAGCCATCAGGAAACGATGATCAACCCTATCAAACGCCTTGGACTGATCTAAATTGATCAGCGCGGCTTCGCTGTCGTCTTTTAAATTTCTATGACTGTACGAATGAAATGCAAATTGTTTTGAATTGATCTCCCCTTCACAGCGTAATTCTGGTCAGGTTCGACCAAGTCAGTGATAACAACCTGCAAACGATTCGCCAGCACTCGGGCCAGGATTTTCAAAGCCGTGTTCAGCAATGTGATTGGCCTAAAATCATTCAACCCCCCCAACATGTGTGCCCTTCTTCAGAAGTGTGACCCCGCCTTTGGTAACCTGACTCGGGATTGATCCCGTGTCAAACCAGTGGTTACACTCACCCGTCAGAATCCGAACAAACATGTCCGACAACCTCAAGTATAGCTCGTAGGGCAGTCTATCGAGTCCTGGTGGTATATTATAGGCGACCTGCTTCATAGCAGCTACGACCTCACACTCTGTAACCCGACAATCACAACTAGCCGCTCGGGCTGCCTCCAGGCGGGGCGAGGCAGCCCCAAAGTTGCCAAACTCCTGGACGCGGAGTCTGAACAGCTGCGCAAAACGATCTTCAAAGTGCACTCGAAACCGCTCGCAAATCTCCCGAGCCAACACTAAGGAGTGTCCTTCCGGGCTCTGAATCTTACGAATGTAGTTATCCGATTTGCGCCCGAGCGAATAGACTCGTTCTGATTTGTCAACCTTCACAGTTTCGTTGGCCATCTTTTTAATTCTAGCCCTAACTACCTGGCCCTGATATCGCTCGCTAGCCAAACGACTCAGGTCCGCCTTAGCTAAACCTATTTCTAGGGAATCCCAACCAGCCACCGCCCGGGATAGTCTATCCTCTAGACGCTTCTCTGCATTGGCCCTATTTAGAGCGAGACGTTGGCCATATTTGACAGAGAAGTCTCTAATGCTAGATTTGGCGTTTACCCACCACCTACTCCCGGTAACAGCCCCCACTAATCCCTTCTTGATATGTTCATTTAGCCTTTCCCGGAAGTCATCTATCTCCAGTAAGGAGGTATTTAACTTCCAGTATCCAGCTAACTTAGGGTTGCTATCTAAATCTAACCTGGCCACAAGTAGTTTGTGGTCAGAGTGGCCTAACCAGTGGAATGTGGGACACGATATGTATTCTATGTTGCCTCTTCTAACTAACAACCGATCCAAGTAAGTACTTGAAGCGGAAGGCCTGCTGTATGATCCACCCGATACCTGTCTACCAGATCGCATCTAGCCATCAGGTCCAACAGACTGGGTTCACACCCATCCGTCCTTCTTGTCCCGCCCACCTTATCTACCCTGGGATCAAGGCATTCCAATCACCCACTAGAATTAACCGTTCCGGACCCCCGAGAAACACCTTCAACCGCCGGAAAAAGGAAACCTGCTCCCCTACGCAATTGGGCGCATACACCGCGACGACTCGAAACGCTCTATTTGCCACGGCAACATCGGCCACGATCAGTCTACCTTTAACATTCGCGTGAACAACGCTAACCGTTGCAGAAAGGGTGCGCCCAACTAACAAAGAACTATCACCGTATGCTGAAAAAACATCATTATGCCCCTCCAGCACCCGATGATCGTCAACGCAATCGTAGTGTCTCCTGTAACGTAGCCACATCTATGTTCATCGACATGAGGTCCCTCAGCACCCTAGCGGCTTTGCTTCGGCACCCCAACGTTCCAACTACATAAGCTCAAGGACGTGGCCATTGTACCTAGATATCCGCAAGCACCGACCTAAAGTCTTTGCTAAGAAGGGTGCCGCAGGATTAGGCGAGGTTGCCCGAAAGCAACCTGGACGTTACTCGTCCATCTCGTGCAATGCCTCTGACATCCAACAGGAAACGTTTATTAAAGGGCCCTATACAAAAAAGGGGGTGGACGTAAATAGGGACTCTCTCTTCGCATCTACGCGCCAGCTGATTGAGGGAGTCGTGCCCCTCTTCCACCAACTTTAAATCCAGAATCGCTCCCTTGGCATCGTCGATCATATTCCACATGGCCTTCGTGCGTCCAGTTCTTGTTTGACGCATAAAGGTCATGACTAAGGGGGCGTCTGGGTAGTTTTTGGGGTTGGTAACTTTCTTTCCATCTATGGTCTTCATTTCTCTCAGCGGCTTGATTAGACCCCTATGACGCTGCGTTATATATGTGTCAGCGTGAAGTGGGTCTACGTCGCAGATCCGGTCTCCAGGAAGGTAAGTGAGCTTTTTCGTCTTTTCACTCCTTACAGGAGATTCTGAGGCGGCTCTTCTACCGCGGTTGGTTTTTGTCACCGGTTTTTCCCGGTACAACGATCGGGCACCGGTTGGGGGGGTATCACAAAGGGATTGGGATTTTGGTTCAACCAAAGGGGTTTGGGTTGGGGTTTTGGGTGGCTGAACCGTAGAGACAGTCTTCTCTACGTTCATAGGGGACGGGGAACGGGACCCAGCCTCCTTGTTCTTCCTTGCCTTCATCTTGCTTTCCTTTTTCGGAACTTGGCACTCTACCACAGTAGCCATTTCCTTATCTAGCAACTCTTCCGAGTCAGATGAGGAGACCGGATGATTCCTTTTCTGGCCGCTGGCAACTTCTTTGGTGACGACGTTTGTGGAAGAAACCGTAGACGACCCTGGGGGAACTGGCCGACCTTGTACCTCAGGGGGCTGCTCTCTTGTGGAGGGGGTCTTAGTGGTTCTGCCATTCTTCTTAACCACTGTTGTCCAGCCGCCCGATGTTGTTGCAGTCGTTTCTTTGCCCCTTCCGGCCAGCTTCTCAGGGGCTGCTGGTACCACTGCCGACGGATTTGCTGCTACTACTCCTGGCTGCGGGTTTCTTTTCAGACATTCCCGTGCCATATGGCCCTGCTGTGTACAATTCTATCAGTGAGGCTTTCGACCTTCTACAATAATGCTCATTGACCATATGTCAAATCTGAGCATGTGGGGAATGTTTTGTAGACCTTCCTTGTCTACACGCATTTTCAGATTATAGTCCCCTACCATAATGTTACGGGGACCACGGACAGGGATGATGGACTCTACGTATCCATATTGGCTCTTAAAAGCCCCTAATTGCTCAGGGCCAAGAAAGCAGGGAACGCCCAAGATTGACACATTGGTCCGTGTCTTACTTAAATATTCAGGTTTAAGACGGATGTATCTTCAATTTAGTTCTAACTTGAATATTTTTACGGCGTCTTCTTCTTTTGGCAGCAGCAGATCCCACACTGCATAGCTTCTACGGCAGATGTAGGTTGCGGGGATGTTGACTTCCCCCAAAATTTCCGCCATGCCGTCTTTTGACACCCCGGTTAACGCTCTTTTTTTCCGAGTCCATGGAGACTAGCGATACTATCCTTTTCGATAGTCTTTCCACAGCTCCTGGCCCCGCTTTAATAACATTACCATCGGTCAAATCCTTGTATTTTGAATCGAATAACCGACGGTAATCTTTGGGGGTTAGTTGCGCCTGGGGGCCCCATTCTTTAACTGCTGCCGCGGCCGTCTGTGGTGTTGATATCACCGGCGACTCGGGGGATGGAGGGGTCCTCTGACCAGGGGGAATAGTTGAACCAGGAGTCTATCGTCTGCGAACTCCCTGGCAATGCTGGCCACTCCGCTGGTTTCTCCTTTGGGGACGATAGTTTAGGGACAGGTGCCGGCTTCTTCATGGCAGTGGTACCCGCTGCTCCGCTCTTGTTTTCTGGCTGAGCAGCCCCCCCTCCTCCTCTAATGACGGGAAGCTCTCGCTTGTCCTAGCAGTCCGCTCTCATTTTCGTCCTGACTGCTGTCGTCGCTGCTGCACCGCAGGCCGGTTCCCAACGTCACGTTCAGCTCTTCCCGGTCGTCTGGCACATCGTTCGTAAACGTCTGATCCGGGTCGGTTGTTCTCAAAGTTGAGAAATCGGCAGAGGTTGATGGTTTTATTCCTATGGGTGGGAGGGCTGACAGTTAAAGCCCTCTTCCTCTTGCGGTCCCACTGAGCCGGATCACCTCTCCCAGCTGTCCTAAACCTACCACTGCCGGGAACAGCATTGTCACTAGTAGACCAGGAGCCGCCGCCTAGAGCGACGAACTCCCATACAGTAACGGTGCGGGGGCCAGCACTGACCCAACCTAGCAGTCTATCTACTGGGACACGACCACCAGAACCCGGACTAGGAAAGGGAGCGGAGCCCGGACCGCGTGGCGGTGGTGGGTGAACTTTTTCAGGGCCTGATCTGGCCCCCAGATAGGGCCGAGGCTCCCTCTGGAAAGTGGACCCGAGCTAGGCATTTCTGCACTGGAGCCCGGAACAGCTACCCTACCCCTCTGCGTCTTCTTCCTGGCTCAGACCCGCCGATTTGGCCTGGCTGAGGATACCGTTGGATTTGACTCCAACCACCTCAGACGCAGACCGACCAGCTGCTTAAGTCGAGCCCGGGCAGAGAGACAACCTGCAAAAAATAGAAAACAAGGCAGTTAATGACCTCAACAGGAGGCGAAAACAGAAAAATGCAAAAACAATGCTTTGAACCAGACCCCAAAGGGTCTGCTAGCTGTTCTTTGGATGTCGGGGACAGCCAAAGGTAAACAGAAACGACAGGAGACCGGTCTTTTCGGTTTATTTAAATATTTATTTAAGAAGAAAAATCACAGATTTTACAAAATTTTAAAATTAAAATTACATAAAATAGGTAAGTAATTCTTTTTAAACGTGGCATGAGGCCAAAAACGGTGTGGGGGAAGAATGGGGGTCGGGGGTAGTCCACTTGTCTATTCCCTATAACTAGTTGCATCCACCACAATACCGCATTCACTCTAGGGGTTGGATCTACTTGAAGTCCCAGATGACAATATATACACGCTTTTTTTCTTTTTTTTAATTTTTAAATTTATATAATGATTTTTATTTACAATGCAACAATGAAAGATGGAAATGGTGATGCGTATGATATATGCGGGTGATGGGCGGGGATAATGAGAGCCTTAAAACACCCCAAAATAAAGAAAAATAACAGTAATAAAAAAAATGAACGAAATAAAACGTTAAGCGATGAATGTGTTAATAAGGACTTCCCTTACCTATTTAGTTTTGAAATGCTTCCTGTTTTCCGGTATCAGCCGAAAACAAGGGAGCACTTCCTAAGAGGGAGTGGGCACAGCTGCGGACAAAATAAAAGGGGGGGGATGGGGATATTCGGTGACCTCCGAGAAAAATAACATCGGGACGGGTTTGGACTAAAATAAATTAATCAGGACTGCGCTTCTTTGGAGGTATTCTAACACCTAAAATAAAGATTGGGGACATGGAACTCATTTATACCAACTAGCTAAGGGACTGATCCACTACGGAATAGTCTTGATCTGGTCTGGGGATTGCTTTTACGGTCGGCGTGTGCGATGCCTAGGCAGGGAACACGCACTCAAGCCTGTTTCGCACGAACGCACATAAACTAGCGGTGTGAATCCACCTCCTACTAAACTGTGAGCGAGATAACCTCCTCCTATCGCATCTGATTTTGATTTTAAGTTGGTGTTTAAAATACAAGATCAGATCCCGAGGAGAATGCGGCTCCCCCCCCACGCCCTATCTCTATGCGTGAAACCCACACTACTAGTCTAGCTTTGAACCAGACCCCAAAGGGTTTGGTAGCTGGTCTTTGGATGTCGGGGACAGCCAAAGGTAAACAGAAAAGACAGGAGACCGGTCTTTTCGGTTTATTTAAAAAGAAAAAAAAACAATTTTCTTATATATGGGTCGATGAATTGCATTAATCTGCAAAAGATCTAGCTAATTTTCATATTCTTTTAAACAATCATTTTAATTAATTCCCTATTAGTTCTTTCAGTTTTCTCATGGGATAATCATCTTTAGTTAACTATTACATGTAATTATATTCATGCAGATATTCTACTTGATTTATACTTGCATCATATTTGCGTAAAAAGATTATAGTGAACATAAAAGTGAACGTGTCTGTGTGTGTGTCTGTGTGTGTGTTTGTGTACATTTCCCTACGCAATAACTCTGTCAATTTTTAGTCTACAGTCTCTCAATTTGATATACAGGGTACTGAGATTTGGGAAAATCGATGTGATTTGTTTTCGGCCAGAAATTTGGCAATTAATGGGTCAAAGTTCAACGATTTGTCCTTTGAGAACTCTACCAAACTCCTCCGGCAATTTTGGGTCTACGCACTTGAAATTTTAGATATAGGTTCAGTGGACATGCATCTAACTTTATAAGTTGATTTGAGCCCAAAACAATAAATTTTAAGAGGTCATAATAGGGTAAAAGTTAAAAAGAAAATTGACCTCTGCGGTCTCTTCCAAATTACTCAGATAATTTCTGGTCTAAATATTTGAAATTTGACATAAAGGGTATTCAGAGATAGGGCAAGCTTTTTCATCAGTTTGGGTCGAAAATTCTTAGTTACCAATTTATAAATGTATGTATGTATGTCTGTTTGCATGTCTGCCTTAACCTTTCAATAGAGGCGACGGATTTTACCAAGATTTATATCGTTTTAAAGTTCGACCTTTCATACGACAAATATCGAAAACTTGGCTAAAAACATTAATATCTTCCCCTTCAACCGGGCACTTCTCTACAGGGGGGGAGCACTTTTTTCGCCGATATTTTTTAAAGTTATCCTCTCATTTAGATTGTCTAGTCTTAATTTTTAAAAATGTCGCTTCCGGTTTTGCGGTGGTCGTAACAGCATAAACGTTAGGCTTTACCCCGTTCTTTTCCTCCTTTGCGGTACGGGTTCGAGCCTACCTTTCTACTACTACTTTTTTTTCTTTTTTGCTCAACATACACAACGCCGGGTTGAAATGCTATTATATCTATAAAAGTGAACGTGTCTGTGTGTGTGTCTGTGTGTCTGTGTACATTTTCCTACAAAATAACTCTGTCAATTTTTAGTCTACAGGCTCGAAATTTGATATAAAGAGTACAGAGATTTGGAAATTTTTATTTTAGATATAGGCTCCTTGGACATGGATCTAACGTAATAACTTGATTTGAGCCCAAAACAATAAATGATAAATGGTCATAATAGGGGTCAAAGTTAAAAAAATTGATCGTTTTTGTTTTTTTGCTCCAAACACCCGGGCAACGCCGAGCACCCATGCTAGTATATCTATAAAAGTGAACGTGTCTGTCTGTGTACATTTTCCTACGCAATAACTCTGTCAATTTTAAGTCTATAGACTTAAAATTTGATATACCTAGTACTGAGATTTGGGTAAATCTTTGGGATTGGTTTTCGGACAGAAATTTGGCTGTTACGTGGTGAAAGTTCAGTGATTTGACCTTTGAGAACTGTACCAAACCCTTCCGACAATTTTAGGTCTAAACACTTGAAATTTTAGAGATAGGTACCTTGGACATGGATCTAATGTAATAACTTGATTTGAGCTCAAAACAATAAATGGTAAAGGGTTATAATAGGGGTCAAATTTAAAAAAAGAAATGCGGTGTCTACCAAATTACTCAGACAATTTTTGGTCTAAACATTTGAAAATATTCAAAGATAGGTCAAGCTTTTTCATCGGATTGGGTCGGAAAGTTTTAGTTACCAATATATAAATGTATGTTTGCATGTCTGCACAACACTTCCGACTGAGTCGACGGATTTTCTTAAGATCAGTATCGTTTTAACTTCGACCTTTCAGACGACAAATATAGAAAAATTGGCTAAAAACATTAATATCTTCACCTTCAACCGGGCAATTTTGTACAGGAGGGGGTCGCGTTTTTCTCCGATATTTTTAAGTCATCCTCTCCATTAGATTGTCTAGCCTAAATTTTAAAAAATATCACTTCAGGGTTGGCGGTGATCGTAACAGCATAGACGTCAGGTTTTTTTCCCCGTTCGTTTCCTCCTTTACAGTACCGGTTCCACTGTTTATTAATTCCTACTACCACTGTTTATTAATTGTTTGCTCAACATATACATCCAAACATCCGGGCAACGCCGGGCTGAAATGCAAGTATATATATATATATATATATATATATATATATATATATATATATGTGTGTGTGTGTGTTAGTTGAAAGTGCCCATTTTAGAATAAAGCTGACTTTCAGATTGAATTCTAAATACAAAGTAATTACTTGCGATAATAAATGTTCTCTGAAAATATTTCTGATTGACATAATTTTTAAAAGCTGTAATAAATTTTATTGAAGTAAACTAAACTGCAAAAGTGTGATGCTTTTAAAAGATAAATTAAAAATAAATTCATCATCCAATGCTTTACAAACGTTAAATACACTTGCGATTAAAAGCTGTAAACTTGCATAAAAAAGATTTCCTGGTGACTTTCATCTATCAAAATATTTTAGCGATTAATTGAATAGTGGAAATCCCTCAGATTTGCTACTAGAACAGGAAAAACTCTTAAACAAACCTAAAAACAAATAGTTCTCTTTGAAAAATGTACATTATATTAAATGTTTTAGAAAAAAAGAGAAGATTTCAATTATTTGATAAAATATTTCATAATATTATTAGCCTTGAAAACGACTGTGTTATGGTTGTGAAACATCTCTCCGGTATTGTATTCCACAGCATTCTTCATGGAATTTACTGATGAGAACGATGCTCCATAATTTCAGATTATAAAGTTGATTATATTTAGTGTTTTTGCTTTTAGTTTTGTTCACCTCAAACAAAGCATATTGCCACAGATGTACAAGGGGCTACAGTGATTAGGGGCTAAATTTATTGAACACATTCGAAGTATGGACTTGTTTATCACGTACAAGGTCACTTCAGATTTATTACACATTAAACAATTTTGAAAATGTCATTAAGAATAGGTTGTCGCGCTGCATAACCAGTAGTTTGATCTTGGATAGAAGTGCAGCATCCACGTATCGCCCGCAAGGCTTTTCTATGTTTTCTGTTTGACGTAAATCAGTACGCATAAGTGAAAGGAAATAAACGTTGTTTTATGTTTTGCCAAAGGCAAGTTTTGGCTTTGAGTTATGGTTCTAGAGATGATAGTGTTCAATATGATTGGATGTAAGAGAAGTTTTTGATGATTCGTCTGGTGTTTATTAAAGGCAAAATGTGGCACAAACCATAGTTGTGGTACTTGCCTGACAGGAAAGCAAATACTAAAACTTTTCCAAAAAACATTTTTTACGTAAGCAAACAATGCCTAACAACGTTAAATTGTTGGCACACATTACATATTCTTGTTTCATGTCAGAAGTTTTTTTCTGTCAGTAACTCAGATTCTCTTTAAATATATAGTGCGTCATAGATACTGGATTTGTGTTTATTCAAGCTGACAGTATGTAGTTACATACTCATTATACCGTGAGAGAGCAAGGGATCCTGTCTTACTTTAAGAATGTATTAAATAATTAACACTTATATAATATACTCCTAACCTAATTAATCAAAATTAAAGCTCATCATAATGCCCAGATTTTAACCTAATAGATTTTACCGTTTGAAATTTACACATCAAACAATATCGAGGGTCTGACATATAGATATGGCCATATATAAAGCCGTATATGATTTGATAAAACACTGGTCTTTAAATGAAACGTGATAAATTTTGAGATAAATCGGAATATTAGTTTAGAAATTATAAAAGTAAACTGTTGTACCTTTTAAAACAAATCTGTTTTTCATCTGCTCATAAAGCAGGAAGTACGGTACAAGTAAAATAATACTGGACAAACAAAATAATGGCTTGTTTTGATTTGGGCCTTACTTTGTCGGAAACACTACGACATTTAGATGCGATCGTACGCACATGATACTAAATGCTATGATTACCAATATTCTTTTTAATATGTTTGGGATATCAATGGAATATAAAGGAAACAGAGTTGGACTTAGAATTGAGCCAATCAAAAGATTGATAGGAAAAGAGAACAATAATATACTATCCAGGGTTACTTTCATGCTTCGATTAGAAAGAAAAGACTTAATAATGTCAAGAATATACTTGCGATAATAAATGTTCTATGAAAATCATAATCTTGAACATTATGTAGAAAACCAAAATGCCACACAAACGCCTTCGATATGTTGAGTGCAATAGGCGTACCCTCTCTTGATTGATCCATAAGCCACACAGTTACACTCGTTAGAAGACCAGGAGCCATACTGAACATTATTAAACAGGCCCAGATTTTCCAGAAAATCAACAAGCTTGCCAAAAATTAACATTTAGAAAGCTTTACTAATAACAGAGAGGAGACTAACAATACGAAACATTGTTGGGTCGGAGCGATTTATTGTGGACTATTATCCTCCTCTTTTTGGCTGTTGATGGAAGGAATTAATTCCTGAGAATGCAGTTAGGAGATTCAGAGTTCCTGTCCCGTCGCGGTTACCACCTGACGAAGGCCAGAGGAATAGTTGGCCGAAACATCGTGAAACAACAATCAAATAGAAGAAGATGAGGATAATAGTCTGCAATAAATTAAGAAATCAACTTGGAAGGTAAAAGTGTCTTGCATTTGGTTACATTTATTTGCTTCATATTTGTTTTTCAAGCGTTTTTATTTACTTAAAACGGAAAAATATTAAAATAATCGTTTGTGCTCGGCATTAATCGTCCATTTTATACAGCAGCAAACACTGGCATAAGAAGAGCGTCAATTTGCTGAATCCCAAAAGCGGGAAACGCAAAGTTTATCCCTTCGTTATTCATCCACATATAGATGATTAAATGGAGTTGATCGACATATACCACTGCGCAGAGTTCTCATGTCGGTGAATGATACTGAAGAAAGATTGGCGATTATTTTTTCAGTAAACCAACCTTGATTTTTTCAAAAAAAGATTAATGGCCTGACGACACGAGTCGACCCCCAAGTGCTGAATACAATGTTAAACGTGTTCCTAATTCGATTTTGCCATACTGTATTTTTAAAGAATTTTTGATAACTGTCTATGTTCCTTTATTTTTTTTTTACGCATTTTGGCCTTTGTTTTTCTTATTTTTTTTTACAATTTTGCGTTTTTTCGGTCGATTGTTTTTGTACAAACACCCTTGTTACCGTGCTGGAAAATATAGTTGTTTTATTATATCACGTAAAAAAAATGCTTGCTAGAAGGTGCGTTTTGCGTTGAAACATATAAAAGTCAACTTCTTTGGAGTTGGCGCTATTATAAAACTTTACCTATTCATATAAAATAATCGGAAAGGTGCAAGGTTAAAGCCCCCTTCCCCAAAAAAAGAAAAAAAGGGGACCACAAAGACCAAAATAATTTACAAAGAAAGCTAAATTCACAAAATTTGGCCTAAATATATCGAGAATGTTAACCCGAAATGACTTTTTCAGGGAATTAATCGTTGAGCAGAAATTGGAAGCAAACAAGGACCTGCAGAACCTTAACAAAACTTTGTTGTAAAAAGAACATTTTTGAAACAAAATTGGCAGTACTCGTTTTTTTTTATTTTGTAAACAGAAGCTGGTTTTATATAAGAAAATATGAATGTTTTTTTTAATTAAAACCGTAAATTGTTAGGTGAAAGTACAGAAAAGTTTTTCCAAGAAAATTTAGGGTACATATGCATTTTGATAACGTGCTGAAAGAATACCGTTATTTTTTTTTCAGCCATTCTTACCATGGGGATGGGAGGGTGTTTTATAACTATTCTGTGCTTTCAACTAACTATTTATTTAAAAAAGATTTCGTGAAATTTTTATTTAACTTGGATATACAACATGGACGGCGCGTCCAACATTGTAGTCGGTGCCTATTTGGCAATGGGTGTCCGATCTGTGTACGTCATGTTTTTTTTTTTACCGTAAATTATTAGGTTAAAGTAAAGTTGTTTATTCTTTCCAGAATACTTTCTTTTACTAAAATTAGTAGAAAACTTTTGTTTTTGTAAGCAGAAGTTGTTTTTTTATAAGAAAATATGAATGCTTTTTTATTAAAATCGTAAATTGTGAGGTGAAATACATTTTTTACAAGAAAATGTACAGTCCATATGCATTTTGGCACCGTGCTGAAATAATTTTTGACACCTTATTAAAATGGGAGGGTGTTTTATAACTATTCTGTGCTTTCAACTAACTATTTATTTAAAAAAGATTTCGTGAAATTTTTATTTAACTTGGATATACAACATGGACGGCGCGTCCAACATTGTAGTCGGTGCCTATTTGGCAATGGGTGTCCGATCTGTGTACGTCATGTCTTTTTTTTTACCGTAAATTATTAGGTTAAAGTAAAGTTTGTTTATTCTTTCCAGAATACTTTCTTTTACTAAAATTAGTAGAAAACTTTTGTTTTTGTAAGCAGAAGTTGTTTTTTTTATAAGAAAATATGAATGCTTTTTTATTAAAATCGTAAATTGTGAGGTGAAATACATTTTTTACAAGAAAATGTACAGTCCATATGCATTTTGGCACCGTGCTGAAATAATACCATGGGTAGAGAAGGGTGTTTTATAACTATTATTTTCTTCCAACTAACAATTTATTAAAAATAAAGATATTGTGAAATTTAAATTTCACTTGGAAAAAGTATTTCAAAATACGGCGGTACATAAGTACCAAATTTACAAATCAATTTTTGTCAACAAATGTTAAAAAGAATAAGCAGAAACATACCCCCTTCGGGTTTGTATTACTATACACATATATTTTAATAAGGTGTCAAAAACAAATATATAACAAATAAATGCTATCAAAGACAAGATAAATTACGTTTCTACCTAACTGGATAACTTTTAATGTTTTTATTTAATGTAACATGATTATTCGATTTGAAAAACATTCAGTGTTCATCGGTGTATTTGAAAAAGACAAATGATGGCGGACACTCTGTTGATTATATTAAGTTTTGAAAATGAGTTAAAACTAAAAAATTATACAAAATACTGTAAAAAGTCCATCGAATATATGTCATCATATGTCACAGTAACATATATTCGGTGGGTTTCTCGCATTATTTTGTATAGTTTTTAATTTTAACTCATTTTCCCAAACTTAACGTATATAACAGAGAGTTCGACGCCATTTATCTTTTTCAAATACATCGATAAACACTGTATTTTTTCGAGTCGATTAAACATATTATATTAAATAAAAATACTAAGAGTAATCCAGTTAGGTATAAAAGTAACTTCTATTGCCTTTCATAACACATATTTGTTATACATTTATTTTTGACAAATTGTTCGAATCTATATGTGTAGTAAAACAATCTCTACTTCACTCAAATACTAATTAAAAACAAACATCTTTTAATACAACCCCCCCCGAAAAAAAACTCGATTTAGCGTCTCAACATTTTAGCAACGGTCGGATTAATCCAGTGATTGCTAGTCAAACCGAAGCCATGATTGACAGAAACTCCCGAGGATTCGGGTAAAATTCTGCAAGAGTACAATTTTTTCTTCTCATTTTTGCCTTTTATTTCAATTATTTGAGCGGATAATTCATGATTGTTGTACTAAGAATATAGTTTTTTAAATTTTTCCATTGCACCAAATTGAGCCACAGCAACGCGTGGCAGGGTACAGCTAGTATATATATATATATATATATATATATATATATATATATATATATATATATATATATATATATATATATATATATATAAAATAACTGTCCATTCATGTGTGGTCGCCTTTTGCTTCGCCATATTCTCTCTGCTTCACTTTTTTTGTTATCAAGTGGGATCTTTGACTTACTTGTTGTTTCATCAAATACTTTTGCATGCAAAATCCGATCCCGCATTTTGCTAATCCCTACCCTCTGATGAGAAGGAAAGTATTTCTTCGAAACTCCGCGGATTAAGGACTATCCACTTATCTAGTGTTTCCTTTTCAGATTAAATATGTTTTTAACTCATTTCAAAGTGTTTTTTAACATATTTTATTAACTGTTTGCTCGTATATATATATATATATATATATATATATATATATATATATATATATATATATATATACAAAACCATTCTTGACAGTGGGGAAAGTTTTCTATTAATTACAGTGGATGTGGCCTGATTATGCAAATCAATTTTTTGCTCCCCAAAATTTAATTTTTCACATTCTCTGATAAAATTTTGAAGTATATAGTTTAATTGTTATATATTTCTCCCTATACAGAGATATACCTGAAAATATTCAGTTTGATTGCCTTGTTTATGGAAATTTTCGAAAATGTCGTGATTTTAGTCGCCCGACTTCATTAAGCACGAGTGACAAAATGGGGAAAAGGCCAGCTTTAATCAATTCCGGTCCACTTCAAATAACTGCAACGTTTGGTAAAGGAATGACTATTATCGAAATATCCAAAAACTTTGTAGAGACCATCGAACTGTCAAAGCGTATGTGGTCAATGGAAATACCAGAAGGAAAGTATCTGAAAAAACTCATTTAAGAAAACTTGATGAGAGGAATAAGCGCCAGATTGCCAAGGAGATAATCAGAACACCCCCATTCTACTAGCAGGATTTTTTTCTGCGAGCTGGAGCGCCCCAAATGTATACTTCAGGGTGAATTCAGGAGTGTTGGAAAAGTGAAGAGCTTTAAAATAAACGCCCCTATTGAGCAAAAATCACATGAAAAGGCGTGTTCAATATTTACTGAACAATATTTACAGTTGGATTTCAAGAACGTTGTCTTCACTGATGAATGCTGAGCGACGTCCTATTAACCAGACGGATGGTCGTCTGATTGGGTATTGAATAGTCGTCCAGTTGCATTACTAATCCGCCGACAGCAAGGCGGTGGAGGTATAATGTTCTGGGCAAGAATCAAAGGCAATGAAATTATTGGACCATTTAGAGTGCCACAAGAGGTAAAAAATTACTTAGAGTGCCACAAGGGGTAAAAAATTATTTAGAGTGCCACAAGGGGTAAAAAATTATTCCAAGGGCTACTGCCAACTTCTTACAGACTTATTCATTCCCTGGCCGAAAAAATCAAACTTTTATGAAGAGAAAATCCTTTGTATTTTAGCAAGATAATGCACCTGCGCAAAAGTTCCGTTAAGGGATCACGATTTTACAGACAGCAGATTAATGATTTCGCCGCCCAACAGCCCCCACTAAAACCCAATCGAAAATTCGTGAGCCATCATGAAGCGGAAAATTTATGCTGATGGGACGCAATTTAACACCTTCGATGCCCTCTGGAATGCAGTAGTGGGAGCCTGTAGATCAATGAAGCCATGTGAAGTCTAAAAACTTACTTCTGCCGTCGACAAGGGTCTTCTTAAAATCCTCAAAAATGGAGGTGGCTATGTTGACTCGTAAGATGAAGTGAATAACATTGCAACTGTTTTCTTTGTTTTATTTTATAGTTTACTGTGCGTTCTATTCGTTTTGATTGTGTATTTGTTAAATAAAAGCATTGGAAATAGCAAAATAATGTTTTGCCTTTTGCATAATCTAACCAGACACTTAATATTGTATAAAAAAAATAAGTTAATAAAAATGTTTGGCGTTTAATGCACAAGTACATGATAATAACAACACTTTCAAGATCCAATATATGTTAGTAGAGTTATAGAAAACAGGTGTTGCACTCACTGCTTTCTCTTTGAAGAAATGTTCATATTTTGCTTGCAATTATAAAGATTTCATCGTTTATTAGACTGACTTGCAATACTGTAAAAGAACATAATAATAGTAATACTATAATGAATATCAAAATAGATGAACACATTTACATAAATAACACATTTACATAAATAACACATTTACATAAATAACACATTTACATTAAAAAAAACTCCCAGAAAATGAGATTCTAATTTTCCATTTGGTGATTTATGGAAGAAAAAATTAAACAACTATTTTATAATTTTGAGTTGAAAATATAGTTATACGAAGAAAAAAAATAAATAAAATAAACCATTCTTTCAGTTGTCCATTTTTGTTCATAAGTCACACAAATTAAATATATAATATATATAATATATATAAATCTATATAAATTAATATATATATTATTTTTATAATGTATATGTGGATATTTACATTTAAAAATATATATATACCGCTCCCCATATGTGGGTACCAAATTGGTTAAAGGGAAAATTATTCCCAATGCACTTTCGTAATTAATTGGATTCATTCAAAAACCAAAACAAACAACATAGTACAATAAGAGTATGAAATTGAAGACACAAAACTATATATTGGTAGATATAGATCGATCATTTATTGAATAGGAGGAATAAGAATCCACCAAATCAACACATCTACGGATGATCACCCTAACGAAATATTAGGAGAAATATGGACTTTAACGGACAGCTATAAACTATGCTTCTTGTATCTCTTGGAGATTAAAACTACTACATTAAGTAGTTACG
The DNA here is from genome assembly GCF_053919585.1 of Euprymna scolopes. Classification (NCBI taxonomy): domain Eukaryota; kingdom Metazoa; phylum Mollusca; class Cephalopoda; order Sepiida; family Sepiolidae; genus Euprymna; species Euprymna scolopes. Next base: position 90,980,180 of record NC_136498.1, read on the forward strand.
CCGATTCGATGGACCTGTCCCTCGTGTTCATAACCCACGGCACAACCAAAAATAATGACCACTAGACGAATCAAATAAAAAAAATTGTCCACGGTCTTTAAAAACGGAAAAAACTGAATATTTGAGGCAAAATTTAAAAAAAAATGGCAGACCAGTACACACGCGCACAAAAAAAAAAATGCACTCAAAAAGAAAATTCAGAACCTGAAAAAAAAATTGTCTTGCACCTACAAACAAAAGCAGTTACAAATGATCGATAAAAAAAGAGAATTGAAAAATACCCCTTCGAAAAAAAAGTAAGAAATGTGTCCTACACACAAAAAAAAACAGACGAACAAGTGTGTCTAGAATATGCAATATCTCTTTCTCTCTCACGCTTTCTCTCTTCCTGTCTCTCTCAAGATATATATCTATATGTGTGTATAGCTATGCATCTTGTTATTACATGAAAAAAAATCCTTCAAACACGAAGCTCGAAAAATAAATTTAAAAGAGAAAAAGGAAAGAAAAAAAGGATACCTAACATTTTTTATCTGATCTTTATTTCAGGTTTATAAAAATATAGGACTTTTTTAAAAAATTGCTTTTGACTTTGCAAATGTAAAAACCTTGTAGAATGTAAATGACTTTTTCTATTTGGATTTGAGAAAATGGAACTCTGTTTCGGCACTGTGTTTCACAAACAGTTGATATGTCCTTTTTCAGGTTAGGTAACAATTAACGCTGAAACATAAGGGGACTTTTTTGATTTGATAATGTTTTTTTTATTGATTTTCTTTGTCTGTTTAAAAAAGAAAACAAGGGAAAGAAAAAGAGTATTGCTAAAAATTTAAATTACATAATATGAATTTTTTGTGTGAGCGCCTTACAAAATTGATAAAAACACGATTTTTTCTATTTTATTTTTTTAAACTGTAGAACTGTTTAAGTCTACCTGTCACTCATTTGCTTAACACACACATATAAAAGTGAGTTGGTGGGCCGGTTTGGCCTCACCGTTATAAGTGAGGAGGGTGTTGGACCAATGCGACCTGCCTCTATTTCTCTTCCTCTCTTCTCTCTCCACCTCTCGTGTTGTCTACCATTCAAATGCTTCAGCAACCACGGGACCTCAATCAGAATCCTCAATCAGAGTTCTACACAGGAATGCCAACCTTTCGGCATTTTTATGACTTGCCAGGTCAGGCATCCCCAGGCCCCCATCTACAAGACGTTGAGTACAGACCTGTCTACGTACAAGCGGCCGTCGCTCATTCCACAACAGTGAAAAGAGCGCACGCGTTAAGGCCGCCATACGGACCGCAGACAGAAGTACAGCCAGCCGGTAAAAGATCAGCGGAAACACGTAAGTAGAGCATACTCCCGCTCTACCTTTAGGGGACAATTCCCTTTGAAGCAAACCCCTCACAGACGCTTCGAACTTGGTTTGTACCTCCGACCAATTCTTATCTAGACAGGGACTGGGTCCAAACCAAACACCAAGGATCCGGACCCGGCCATCCGTCCAGACAAATGCGACAGGAAGAGCATTTAATCCCCACCAAGCGGCCAACCTGAGGCCAACGGATTTGCTGAGATTGACTACGGCCCCTTAAACTTTTTCATAATGTTTGAGAGCCTTAATCACCGTGATAATATCAACGATGCTCGAAACAAATACGCTGGGACATCATCGGCAAACACGTAAACCCTATCTCGTGTACCGCCAGGAAGAGCAATACCGCGCAGGGCTGGTCCAGCCACTTGGACCTCACGTTCCTAAGGAATGGTTCAAACGCGAGGACATATAACATGGGCAACAGCGGAACCCCTGTCGCACCGACCGAACAAACGCGAACGGCGCCGACCGCACCCCGTGGACCTTCACAACTGCCGTGGGCCGAGCGTACAAAATGGAGATTTATTTGCAGAAGCCAGACCCAAAGCCGGCGGCTCTACAACACCCATCAGGAAACGATGATCAACCCTATCAAACGCCTTGGACTGATCTAAATTGATCAGCGCTGCTTTGGTGTCGTCTTCTAGGTCTTCGAGGACTGTACGAATCAAATGCAAATTGTTTTGAATTGATCTCCCCTTCACAGCGTGATTCTGATCCGGTTCGATCAAATCAGCGATAACAACCTGCAAAAGATTCGCAAGAACTCAGGCCAGGATTTTCAAAGCCGTATTCAACAACGTGATGGGCCTAAACTCATCCACACCTCAACATGTCTGTCATTCTTCTTTGGAAACCTGACTCGGGATAGAACCCCTGAGTCAATCAGTGGTTAAACACACCCGTCAGAATCGGAACAAACATGTGTGACAAACTCAAATATAGCTCGTATGGCAGTCCATCGAGTCCTAGTGATCTATTATAGGCGACCTGCTTCATAGCAGCTACAACCTACCACACTGTAACCCGACCATCACAACTAGCTGCTCGGCCCACCTTCAGGCGAGGCGAGCCAGCCAAATAGTTGCCAAACTCCTGGACGCAGAGTCTGGATAGCTGTGTGAAACGATCTTCAAAGTGCACTCGAAAACACTCGCAAATCTCCCGAGCCGACACTAAGGAGTCTCCTTCCGGGCTCTGAATCGAACGAATGTACCTATCCGGTTTGCACCCGAGTGAATAGACTCGTTCTGATTTGTCAACATTCACAGCTTCGTTGGGCATCTTTTTAATTCTACCCCTAACTATCTGGCCCTGATATCGCTCGCTAGCCACACGACTCAGGTCCGCCTTAGCTAGGCCTATCTCTAGAGAACCCCCCATGCTGCAACCGCCTAGGATAGTCTATCCTCTAGACGCTTCTCTTCCTTGGCCATATCTAGGGCGATGCGTTGGCCATATTTGACACAGATGTCTCTAATACTAGATTTGGCGTTTACCCACAACCTACTCCCGGTACCCGCCCCCACTAATCCCTTCTTGATGTCATCTATCTCCAGTAAGGAGGTATTTAACTCCCAGTCCCTGGCTAACATTGGGTTCCTATCAAAATCTAACCTGACCACAAGTAGTTTGTGGTCAGAGTGGCCTAACCAGTGGAACGTGGGACAAGGTATGTATTCTATATTGCCTCTTCTAACTAACAACCGATCCAAGTAGGTACTTGAAACGGAAGGCCTGCTAGAGAGCCACGTCCACATCTCCCGCCCCGGATGATCCACGTGATACCTGTCTACCAGATCACATCTCGCCATCAAGTCTGACAGACTGATTTAACACCCATCCGTCCCTCTAGTCCCGCCCACCTTATCTACCCTGGGGGAGGATAGCATTTCAATCACCCACTAGAATTAACCGTTCCGAACCCCCGAGAAACACCTCCAACCACCGGAAAAAGGAAACCCGCTCCCGTACGCAATTGGGCGCATACACCACGACGGCTCAAAATGCTCTATTTGCCATCGCAACATCGGCCACGATCAGTCTACCATCAGTATCCGCAGGAACAACGCTAACCGTTGCAGAAATGGTGCGCTTAACTAATAAAGAAACCCCCCTACTTTGACTATCACCGTATGCTGAAAAGACATCATAATGCCCCTCTAGCACCCGATGATCGTCAACGGAATTGTAGTGAGTCTCCTTTAATGCAGCCACATCTATGTTCATGGAGATGAGGTCCCTCAGTACCCTAGCTGCTTTGCTTCGTCAGCTCATGCCCCTAACGTTCAAGCTAGCAAGGCTCAAGGTCATGGCCATTGTGCCTATTAATCGACAACCACTGGCCTTAAGTCTTTTGTATCTAGGATGCCGCAGGATTGAGCGAGGTTGCCTGAAAGCAACTCGGACGTTACTCGTCCTCTCGCGCAATACCCCCAACATCCAATGGGAATGTTAACTTCAGGGCACTATAAAAACTAGGATGGACGTAAATAGGGCCCCTCTCTTCGCATCTGGGTGCCAGCTGGTTGAGGGAGTCGTGCCCCTCTTCCACCAGTTTAATGCTTGGGAACGCCCCCTTACCTTTCTCAATTATATTCCACATGGCCTTCGTGCGTCCAGTTCTTGTTTGACGCATAAAGGTCATGACTAAGTGGGCGTTTGGGAAATTCTTAGGGTTGTTGATTTTCTTTCCCTCTACTTTCTCTAAGTTTTGGAGCGGCCTAAGTAGACCCCTATGACGCTATGTGATATAACTATCAGTGTGAAGGGGGTCTACGTCGCATATACGGTCTGCTGGAAGATAGATGAGCTTCTTTATCTTCTCTCTCCGTATTGGAGAAGCAGAGGCAGCTCCTCTGTTGAGGGGTGTCTCCGGCCTCTCCCGGGACAAAGATCTAGCAACCGCTGGGGGGGGGGGGAATCAAAAAGGGTTGGTTCAGCCGATGCGGTTTGGGTTGGGGTTTTGGGTGACTGAACTGTAGAGACAGTATTCTATACGTTCATGGGGGATGGGGAACGGGACCCAGCCTCCTTGGTCCTTTTAGCTTTTTGTTTTCTTTTGGTTGCTTGTTTTCGGCCTTGGCACTCTTCCACAAAAGCCTCACTGTTGCCATCATTTTACTCCACTTGTTGGTCTTTCTCCTGCTACCCTTCTGAGTCGGATGAGGAGACCGGATTTTTTTCTTTTAAGGCCGCTCACAGCATCGATTTTCCCTCTACGGGTGGGAGAAACGTCACTGAACGACCCTGTGTGAACTGACCGACGTTGTACATTCGGGGGCCACTCTCTTGTGGAGAGGGTATTCGTGGCTCTGGAATTTTTCTTGACCACCTTGGTCCAGCCATCCGATGTTGTAGTTTCAGCTGTTGAGGTGTTCCCTCCTGCTGGCTTCTCAGGGGCTGCTGGTACCACCGCTGATGGTTTTGCCGCTACTCCCACAGGCCTCCGGTTTCTCCTGGGGCATTCCCGTGCCATATGGCCACGCTGTTGACAATGTCAGCAGTGGGGTCTGCGACCTTCAGCTATGATACTCATCAAACATATGTCGCATCTGAGTAGGGGAGGAATTTTTTGCAGCCCTTCCTTGTCCAATCGCGTTTTTAGATTGTAGTCCCCTACCATAAGGTTACGGGGACCACGGACCGGGAGAATGGATTCAACGTCCCCATACTGGCTCGTAAATGCCCCCAATTGCTCAGGACCAACGAAGCAGTGGACGCCCAAGATTGAAACATTAGTCAGGGTCTTACTCAAATACTCAGGTTTAAAGCGGAGGTTTTTCCACCTTATCTCTGACCTGAATATTTTTACAGTGTCTTCTTCCCTCGGCAGCAGGAGATACCACATCGCATAGCTACGACAACAGATGTAGGTTGCGGCAATGTTGAGTTCCCCCAGAATTTCTGCCATGCTGTCTTTGGCAATCCCAGTCAATGCTCTCTTTTTGAGTCTATGGTGATTAACGATACTATCCTTTTCGATAGTCTTTCCACAGCTCCTGGCACCGCTTTGATGACATTACCGTCGGTCAACTCCTTGTATTTGGAGTCGAATAACCGACGGTAATCTCCGGGGGTGAGTGGAGCCTGGCGGACGCATTCTTTTACAGCTGCCGAGGCCGTCTGCGGTGTTGATATCTCCGGCGACTCGGGGGACGGAGGGGTCCTCTAACCAGGGGGAATACTTGAGCCAGAAGAGTCCAGCGCCTGCGAACTCCCTGGCAATCCTGGCAACTCCGCTGGTTTCTCCTTTGGGGACGATGGCTTAGGAACAGGCGCCGGCTTCTTCATGGTTGTGGAACCCGCTGCCCCGCACTTGGTGTCTGGTTGAGCAGCCCCCTTCTTCCTCCTGGAACGGGATGCTCTCGCTTTCACTTCTTCCTGGCTACTATCATCCCTGCTGCACCGTAAGTCATCACTGAACGTGATGTTCAGTTGCGAGTCCAGCAGTGAGAGCATGTTGATGGCCTCTTCTCGGCTGTCTGGCACTGCGTTTGTAGACGCCTGATCCAGGTCGGTGGTTCTCAAAGTGGAGAAATCGGCAGATGTGGAAGTTTTTACCCCCGTCCTAAGGAGTTCTGTCATCCTATGGGCGGGAGGGCTAACAGTTAAAGCCCTTTTCCTCTGCCGAACCCACCGAGCCGGATCACCTCTCCCAGCTGGCGCAAACCTACCACTGCCGGGGACACCAGTGTCATTAATATTCCAGGAGCAACCGCCTAGTGCGATAAACTCCTCTACAGTTACTGTGCGGGGGCCAGCACCGGGTCTAGTACGGGGGGCAGCACCGACGGTACCTAATGATCTCTCGAGTGGACCTGAACCGGTGGCCGTGTCAGGGATACGACCACCAGATCCCGGGCTAGGCAAAGGATCGGGGGCCGGACCGCGTGGCGGTGGTGGTGGGACTTCCTTTTGGCCTGATCCGGCCACCAGATTGGGCCGAAGCTCCCTTTGGGAACTGGACCCCGGGCTAGGCATTTCAGCACTGGAGCCCGGACCAGCTATCCTCCCTCTCTGCGTCTTCACTACGGCTCAGACCCGCCGATTTGGCCTGGCTGAGGATTATATTGGATTTGACTCTTATCACCTCAGACGCAGACCGGCCAGCTGCTTTAGTCGAGTATTGGAAGAAAGACAAACCTTCAAAAAATAGAAAATGAAAAGCAGTTAGTGGCCTCAACAGGAGGCGAAAACAAGCAATAAAAAAAAGCTTTGAACCGGACCCCAACGGGGTCTGGTAGCTGGTCTTTGGATGGCGGGCACAGGCAAAGTGCGAAACAGAAAAGACAAGAAACCGGTCTTTTCGGTTTAAATATTTATTAAAGAAGAAAATGTACAGATTTTACAAAATGTTTTAAATAAAAATGATATAAAACATGTAGATATATTTTTTCAATGAGGCATGAGGCCAAAAAGGGTGTGGGGGGAAAGTGGGGTCGGGGGTCGTCCGCTTGGTCTATTCCTTATAACTAGTTGCAGTCACCACAATACCACAAGCAGTCTAGAGGTTGGATCTACTTAAAGCCCCAGATGACATGAGCAACAGTTAGAAGTTTTTACAATGATTTTTTTTTTATTTAAAATTTTTTTAATTTTTTTATTTACAATGACTTTTTTTTAAAGTGATTTTATTTACAATGAAGCAATGAAGGTGATGCGTATTATATATGAGGGATGAAATTGTGATGCGTATGATATATGCGGGTGATGGGCGGGGTTAATGAGAGCCTTAAAACACCCCCAAATAAGATAAATAACAATAATAAAAAATAAATGAACCAAATAAAATGTTAAGCGATGAATGACTGGGCTTCTTTGGAGGCATTCTAACACCTAAAATAAATATTGGGGACATGGAGCTCATTTATACCAACTAGCTAAGGGACTGATCCACTACGGGATAGTCTTGATCTGGTCTGGGGATTGCTTTTTCGGTCGGCGTGTGCCATGCCTAAGCAGGGAACACGTACTCAAGCCTGTTTCGCACGAACGCACATAAACTAGCGGTGTGAATCCACCTGCTAATAAACTGTGAGCCAGATAACCTCCTTCTATCGCATCAGATTTTGATTTAAAGCTGGTGTTTAAAATACAAATTCAGATCCCGATGAGAATGCGGCTCCCCCCACGCCCTATCTCTATGCGTGAAACCCACACTACTAGTCTAGCTACGGCCAAGGTCGCTAGGAACACCATTCGTTCCTCCCTAGGCCACAAGGAATCTGCGTTATAGATTACGGATGCTAAATCCAGGATCGTCACCTTATCGGGGGCGATGCGAGCTGTGCCTCACCGACATACCCCCAGAATTCACGCAGCTTGGGACAAGTAAAAAATGCATGTTCTACAGTTTCTAAGCTATCTTCCTCACACCGTGGACAAAAAGGACTAAATACCATACCAATTCTGAACAGTATGCCATTGGGGGTAAAGCGTTTCTAACCAATCGCCAGGTAAGGGAAAATTCGGAATTGTTGCCGGCCAAATCCATTGAGAGCGATCCTCCCCCTCCGACAGCTGCAGCCGCTCCCCAAGCGCGTCCGAAGCGGTCCCCACCACTAAACCCCGATACAATGCGCTTCTGGGCCTTGCAAGGTTAAGAGACCCTGGCATCGCTCTAAGCACATTTCGGCATTCGTTGAGGAATTTTCATTGCCCTCTAGGTCTTCTTCGATTAAGTGATTGGGGATAACGTTGAGAAATGCTTCACCAACCGCGGGACCCCAATCAGAATCCTCAATCGGAGTTCTACCAACCTTTCGGCATTTTTATGACTTGCCAGGTCAGGCATCCCCAGGCCCCCACCTACAAGGTGTTGAGTACAGACCCGTCTACGGACAAGCGGCAGTCGTTCATTCCACAACAGTGAAAAGAGCGCACGCGTTAAGGCCGCCATACGGACTGCAGACAGAGGAAGTACAGCCAGCCGGTAAAAGATACGCGGAAACACGTAAGTAGCACATGCCTCCGCTCTACCTCTAAGGGACAATCCCCTTTGAAGCAAAACCCTCACAGACGCTTCGAACTTGGGTTGTACCTCCGACCAATTCTTATCTAGACAGGGACTGGGTCCAAACCAAACACCAAGGATCCGGACCCGGCCATCCGTCCAGACAAATGCGCAAGGCTGAGCATTCGATCCCCGCACCTCACCTCAGGCCAACGGATTTGCTGAGATTGACTACGGCCCCTTAAACTTTTTCATAATGATTGAGAGCCTTAATGACCTTAATAATATCAACAATGCTCAAAACAAATACGGTGACATCAGCGTCAAACGCGGAAATCCTGGCTCTCGCACCGGCAGGAAGAGCAATGCCGCGCAGGGCCTGTCCAGCCACCCTGGACCTCACGTTCCTAAGGAATGGTTCAAATGCGAGGACATATAACATGGGCGACAACGGACACCCCTGTTGCACTGACCGAGAAACCGCGAACAGCGCCGACCGCACCCCGTGGACCTTCACAACTGCGTACAAAATGGAGATCCATCTGCAGAAGCCATACCCAAAGCCGGCGGTCTCTACAACACCCATCAGGAAACGATGATCAACCCTATCAAACGCCTTGGACTGATCTAAATTGATCAGCGCTGCTTTGGTGTTGTCTTCTAAGTTTTCTAGGACTGTACGAATCAAATGCAAATTGTTTTGAATTGATTTCCTTTTCACAGTGTAGTTTGGATCCCGTTCGATCAAGCCAGGATTTTCAAAGCCGTATTCAACAACGTTATGAGCCTAAAATCACCCCCAACATGTGTGTTCTTCTTCTTCAGTAGTGTGACTACGCCTTTGGTAACCTGACTAAGGATGGATCCTGTGTCAACCAGTGGTTAAACACACCCGTCAGAATCGGAACAAACATATGCGACAACCTCAAGTACAGCTCGTAGGGCAGTCCATCGAGTCCTGGTGATCTATTTTAGGCGACCTGCTTCATAGCAGCTACAACCTCACACTCTGTAACCCGACCATCACAACTAGCCGCTCGGGCCGCCTGCAGGCGGGGCGAGCCAGCTAAATAGTTGCCAAACTCCTGGATGCGGAGTCTGGACAGCTGCCCGAAGTGATTTTCGAAGTGCACTCGAAACCCCTCACAAATCTCCAGGACCGACACTAAGAAGTGTCCTTTCGGACTCTGAATCTTATGAATATAATTATCCGATTTGCACCCGAGCGTATAGACTCGTTCTGATTTGTCCACATTCACGGCTTCGTTGGGCATTTTTTTAATTCCCCCCCCCCTAACTACCTGGCCCTGATATCGCTTGCTAGCCAAACGACCCAGGTCCGCCTTAGCTAGACCTATTTCTAGGGAATACCCCCCTGTCACCGCCAGGGATAGTCTATCTTCTAGCCGCTTCTCTGCCTTTTCCCTATCTAGGGCGAGGCGTTGATTTGACACAGATGTCTCTAATACTAGATTTGGCGTTTACCCACCACCTACTCCCGTAACCGCCTCTACTAATCCCTTCTTGATATGTTCAGTTTGCCTTTCCCGGAAGTCATCTATCTCCAGTAAGGAGGTATTTAACTTCCAGTACTCGGCTAACTTGGGGTGCCTATCTAAATCTGACGTGGCCACACGTAGTTTGTGGTCAGAGTAGCCTAACCAGTGGAACGTGGGACAAGATATGTATTCTACATTGCCTCTTCTAACTAACAACCGATCCAAGTAAGTATTTGTAACGGATGACCTGCTAGAGAGCCACATCCACATCTCCCACCCCAGATGATCCACTCGATACCTGTCTACCAGATCGCATCTAGCCATCAGGTCCGCCAGACTGATTTTGCACCAATCTGTCCCTCTAGTCCCGCCAACCTTATCTACCCTGGGATTAATGATAGCATTGCAATCACCTACTAGGACTAACCGTTCCGAACCCCGCGAAACACCTCCAACTGCCGGAAAAAGGAAACCCGCTCGCAATTGGGCGTATACACCACGACAACTCGAAACACTCTATTTGCCACGGCAACATCGGCCCCGATCAGTCTATCTGTGTGACCAACGCTAACCGTTGCAGAAAGGGTGCGTCTAACTAACAAAGAAACCCCCCTACGTTGACTATCACCGTATGCTGAAAAGACATCATAATGCCCCTTCAGCACCCGATGATCGTCAACGGAATTGTAGTGAGTCTCCTGTAACGTAGCCACATCTATGTTCATGGAGATGAGGTCCCTCAGTACCCTAGCGGCTTTGCTTCGTCAGCTCATGCCCCTAACTTTCAAGCTACCAAGGCTCAAGGACGTGCCCATTGTGCCTATTCATCGACCACCACTGGCCTTAAGTCTTTTGTACCTAGGATGCCGCAGGATTGGGCGAGGTTGCCCAAAAGCAACTCGGACGTTACTCGTCCTCTCGCGCAATACTACCCCCAACATCCAATGGGAATGTTAACTTCAGGGCCCTATAAAAACTTGGGTTGACGTAAATAGGGCCCCTCTCTTCGCATCTGGGTGCCAGCTGGTTGAGGGAGTCGTGCCCCTCTTCCACCAGTTTAATGTTCGGGAACGCCCCCTTCGCCTCCTCAATCATATTCCACATTGTCTTTGTGCGACCAACTTTTGTGTGGTGCACAAAGGTCATGACTAAATGGGTGTTTGGGAAATTCTTGGGTTGGTGCCTCTTTTCCCCTCTATCTTTTCCAAATTCCGGAGCGGCCTTAGTAGACCCCTATGACGCTGTTTGATATAGCTATCAGTGGGAAGGGGGTCTACGTCGCATATCCAATCTCCTGGAAGATAGGGGAGCTTCTTTATCTCCTCTCTCCGTATTGGAGAAGCAGAGGCATCTCTTCTGTTGCTGTGTATCTCCGGCCGCTGGAGGGGAATCAAAAAGGGGTGGGGATTTTAGTTCAGCCGATGGGGTTTGGGTTGAGGTTTTGGGTTACTGAACCATAGAGACAGTATTCTCTACATTCATGGGGGATGGGGAACGGGACCCAGCTTCCTTGGTCTTGTTCGCTTTTTGCTTCCTTTTGGTTTTTCGGCCTTGGCACTTTGCCACAAAAGCCTCACTGCTGCCGTTATTTTTCTCCACTTGTTTTTCCTTCTCCTGCTCCCCTTCTGATTCGGATGGGGAGACCGGATTTTTTCTCTTTAGGCTGCTCACAGCATCGATTTTTGTTTTACTGGTGGAAGAACTCGTAAACGACCCTTTGGGAACTGGCCGACCTTGTACCTGAGGGCGCAACTCTCTTGTGGATGGGGTCTTCGCGGTCTTCCCATTTTTGCTGACCACGGTATTCCAGCCGTTAGGTGTTGTTGCTGTGCCCCATTCGGGCTGGCTTCTCAGGGGCTGCTAGTGTCACACCCTTTGGCTTTTCTGCTGCTGTCTGTTGAGTGACCTGCTTGGGGCAATCCCTCACCATATGTCCTATCTGTTGGCAATGCCAACATTGCGGTTTCCGCCCCTCGACGATGACACTCATTGTCCAAGTGTCACTTCTGAGCAGGGCAGGGATTTTCTGAAAGCCCTCCCGGTCTAGACGCATTTTGATCGAATAGTCCCCTATCATAAGGCTACGAGGGACATGTGCTTGGAGGACAGCTTCGACGTCCCCATACTGACTCATTATGGCTCCTAGTTGCATAGAGTCAAGGAACCAGTGGACGCCTAAAATGTAAATATTTGTTTGCCTCCTGCTCAGATATTCCGGCTTGAAGCGCATGGAACGCCTCGTTCGAGGAGGTGGCTAGGACTCTTATTTCACTGCATCTCGGCACGTGGTCGTGTAGGCTCCTCGGAGGTTGTTACATAATCTTGTATGCTGAAAGCGAATATCGAAGCGGCAGGCAGGAAGAAAGAGAACCATTGTAGTCTACCTACAAAAGCTTAATTCTAATAAAATTATGTACAAATGTTTTTACAATTCTAATTCAGATTTTGTAAGTTCTTTTCAAAGTCTCTACAGACAGCGACTGACGGATGGATGAGGTGGGGAGGGACCACGTCTCTTCTCTACTCTGATCTGAACTCTGTTCGACTCAACTCCGAAACTCTTCTCACTCTTCTCTTTAATTTAATCTTCACGAATCCTAAGCCCCAGGGATTTGCGTGGGTACAATTTCCACACTGAAATCTAAGCATGATTTTCAAGGTTCAGGTAAGGCCAGACAAGGTTCTAAGTTAAATTTCCTGTTGTCAACTTTTTAGCCGTAAAAATATATTTTTCTGGTTTCCAACAATACCTATTTTGACATGAAATAAAATATGTATATTTATCTTCTATATCGTAAATCCTTGGATTATCTGGCGTCACCCGGGAATACAAAGCTACCTCAGCGTAGTTCTAACGCTTCTTAATGGGGGATTACGTTACAGCAGATTTTTCCACTTCAAGTCGGACTTGGACAATTTAATCACGTCATCGTCGTTTGGCAGCAGCAGGTCCCACATGGCATAACTGCGACGACAAATGTACGTCGCAGGTATTTTGAGGTCCCCAGCACCTCCGCCATGATATCTTTTTAAACCGCTGTCAGACTTTTTTTCTTCCAGTCCGTGGTTATCACGGATACTATCCTTTTTAATAGTTTTTCGACGACTCCTGGAAGGGGTTTAATAATATTACCGACAGTGTATTCCTTGTACTTGGAGTCAAATAACTGTCGGTAATCGTCTGATTCAGTTGGGACTGGGGACACCACTTTTTCTCTGCTGCCGAGGGCGTTGGTATTGTTGGCATCGGCAATTTCGGCGAGGGTAGTGTTCTCTGCCCCGGCGGGATCGTTGAGCAGGTTGACTGAATTGCCTGCGTGTTGGTTCCCGGCAGTGAAGGCCAATCTGCCGGGCTTTCAGCCGGGGACGATGGTTTTGGTATTGGTGTGACACCAACTGCCCCACTCTTTTGGTCTGAGTGAGCAGCCCCCTTCTTCCTCCTGGAACGGGATGCTCTCGGTTTGTCTTCTTTTCTTGACTTTGGACTCTCTTCCTAGCCGCTTTCATCGCTGCTGCATTGCAGATCCTGGCACAACGTCACGTTTAGCTGACAGTCCAGAAACGAGAGCATATTGATGGCCTCTTCACGGTCGTCTGGCATTGCATTCTTAAACTCGTGATCCGGGTAGGTGGTTCTCAAAGTGGAGAAATCGGCAGAGGTGGAATGTTTTATTCCAGTCCCTAGGAATTCTGTCCTCCTATGGGCGGGAGGGCTAACAGTTAAAGCCCTCTTCCTCTGCCGATCCCACCGAGCCGGATCACCTCTCCCAGCTGGCCCAAACCTACCACTGCCGGGGACACCAGTTTCATTAATATTCCAAGAGCCGCCGCCTAGTGCGATGAACTCCTCTACAGTTACTGTGCGGGGGCCAGCACCGGGTCTAGTGCGGGGGGGGAGCACCATCGGTACCTAATGGTCTCTCCAGTGGGCCTGAACCGGTGGCCGTGTCAGGGACACGACCACCAGATCCCGGGCTAGGCAAAGGATCGGGGGCCGGACCGCGTGGCGGTGGTGGTGGGACTTCCTTTTGGCCTGATCCGGCCCCCAGATTGGGCCGAAGCCCCCTTTGGGAACTGGACCCCGGGCTAGGCATTTCAGCACTGGAGCCCAAACCAGCTACCCCCCTCTCTGCGTCGCACCGTGGACAAAAAGGATTAAACGTCCGACCAATTTTGAACAGTATGTCATTAAGGGGTAAAGCGTTTCTAACCAATCGCAGGTCAGGGAAAATTCGGAATTGTTAAGATATCCCCGGCCTAGCGCCCAATTCTAGTGAAGGCGGACCTCCCTACCGACAGCTGTGGCCGCTCCCCAAGCGGGTCCGAAGCGGTCACCACCACTAAACCCCGATACAATGCCCTTCTAGGCCGGTGGTCGTAACAGCAAATAGGTCACATTTTACCTGTTCTTTTCCTCCTTCACGGTACGGGTTCAAGCCTGCCTTCCTGTTACCACTCTTTGTTTTGCTCAACACACACGTTCAAACACCCGGGCAATGTCGGGCACCCACGCTATATATATATATATATATATATATATATATATATATATATATATATATATATATATATATATAAAGGCTGAAACGATAAAATTGACGCTCTAGAATATAAACAGTTCCATTTCATTTTGATGAAAACCGGTTTTCTTTTCTTTTTTTTACTGTATACCATCTTCTAATCGGCTGGATGTGTACAAATCCCCAAAGCTATAGGCCTTTTCTATTATGTCTGAAATTTACACAAGATTACCGGCGATAGGCCACTATACAAATATTCATTGAGAAAGAGCCTGTACAGGGGAGAAGGAGATATTTTTCCACTGAAGTTTAAAGTTCATTTTGTATTTAAATTAATTTAATATTAATGTAATAAATACTAGAAAAAGAGCTCTGGGTGGCACTAACCAAAATGTAGTAGAAGTATCAATTATGTGATTCTTATGGTAAACTTAAAACTCTCACAGTGACGCAGTATACGGAAGATCCATCAGCCGTAATGTAGTCGTTCAATGAATGTAAATGGCGTTTAATATTCGTAGATTTTTATGATTTCGCAACCAGCTTTACGAGCTGATCTGGTATTTGTTTTACTTGCATTAACAAGAAAAAAGTAGGGCTTCTATTTTAGAGTAAATTCGTGTGAGTGTTCCCTGATAAAAACCACTTGCTTGGAAAACGACGATCAAATAACAGCTTTCCTTGTTCACTGTACATTAAACTTTCTAACATTCGTAAAATCAGAGTTCAGATAATCATATGTTTCCTAACGATCTACAATCGCGTTTTTTCACCAAATTCTAAAACAACAAACATTCAAAAAAGCAAAGCAGTCCAATTCTTAAGATGAGTTTATTTAATCTGCTCGTTTAATATTGAAAAAAAAGTGCTTAAACATCATCATAACAGACAAGCATAATGCGATTTCAAATCATAATAGCAATGAAAATGATTTAAAACTTAATTTTACCATTACAGTAAAAATGCGATTTACAAACTTAACCACCCAGTTGATGAGAAAGTTCTTGCGAGTTTTAACTTTTAAATTCAGATGAACAAATATCGGTTAAAAACAAAACCAAATTACTCATCAACACAATTATAAGAAATAAGCAGATTTTCGGCTTAGCATGAATTGAAATGTTTCAGCAGATTTTCAGTTGAGCATGAATTGAAATGTTTCAGCAACTTTTCGGCTTAGCATGAATTGAAATGTTTCAGCAAATTTTCGGGTTAGGATGAATTAAAATGTTTCAGCTGATTGTCGGTTTAGAATGAATTGAAATGTTTCAGCAGATTTTCGGCTTAGAATGAATAGAAATGTTTCAGCTTATTTTCGGCTTAGAATGAATTGAAATGTATCAGCAGATTTCCGGCTTAGCATGAATTGAAATGTTTCAGCAGATTTTCGGCTTAGAATGAATTGAAATGTATCAGCAGATTTTAGGCTTTGTATGATTTTGAAACGTTTCAGCTGATTTTCGGCTTAGAATGACTTGAAATGTTTCAGCAGATTTCCGGCTTAGAATGAATTGAAATGTTTCAGCAGATTTTCGGCTTAGAATGAATTGAAATGTTTCAGCAGATTTCCGGCTTAGCATGAATTGAAATGTTTCAGCTTATTTTACGCTTAGAATGAATTGAAATGTATCAGCAGATTTCCGGCTTAGAATGAAATGAAATGTTTCAGCTAATTTTCGGCTTAGAATGAATTGAAATGTTTCAGCTTATTTTCGGCTTAGAATGAATTGAAATGTATCAGCAGATTTCCGGCTTAGCAGGAATTGAAATGTTACAGCCGATTTTCGGCTTAGAATGAATTTAAATGTCTCAGCAGATTTTCGGCTTAGCATGACTTGAAATGTTTAAGCTGATTTTAGGCTTAGAATGAATTGAAATGTATCAGCAGATTTCCGGCTTAGAATGAATTGAAATGTTTCAGCAGATTTTCGGCTTAGCATGAATTGAAATGTTTCAGCAGATTGTTGGTTTAGAATGAATTGAAATGTTTCAGCTGATTTTCGGCTTAGAATGAATTGAAATGTATCAGCAGATTTTCGGCTTAGCATGAATTGAAATGTTTCAGCTGATTTTCGGCTTAGAATGAATTGAAATGTATCAGCAGATTTCCGGCTTAGAATGAATTTAAATGTTTCAGCAGATTTTCGGCTTAGCATGACTTGAAATGTTTCAGCTGATTGTCGGCTTAGAATGAATTGAAATGTTTCAGCTGATTGTTGGTTAAGAATGAATTGAAATGTTTCAGCAGATTTTCGGATTAGCATGACTTAAAATGTTTCAGCAGATTTTCGGCCGAGAATGATTGAAATGTTTAAGCTGATTTTCGGCTTAGCATGACTTGAAATGTTTCAGCTGATTTTCGGCTTAGCATGACTTGAAATGTTTCAGCTGATTTTCAGCTTAGAATGAATTGACATGTTTCAGCAGATTTTCGGCTTAAAATGAATTGAAATGTTACAGCTGAATTTAGGCTAAGAATAAATTCAAATGTTTCACCTGATTTTGGGCTTAGAATGAATTGAAATGTCTCAGCAGATTTTCGGCTTAGCATAGAATTGAAATGATTCAGCAGATTTTCGGCTTAGCATGAATTAAAATGTTTCAGCAGATTTTCGGCTTAGAAGGAATTGAAATGTTTCAGCTTATTTTTGGCTTAGCATGAATTGAAATTTTTTAGCTCATTTTCCGCTTAGCATAAATTGGAAGGTTTCAGCATATTTTCGGTTTAGTATTAATTAAAATGTTTCTGCTGATTGTCGGCTTAGCATCAATTGAAATGTTTTAGCAGATTTTCGGCTTAGCATGAATTGAAATGTTTCAGCTCATATTAGGCTTAGCATTAATTGAAATGTTTCAGTTGATTTGCGGCGTAGCATGAATTGAAATGCTTCAGCTGATTTTCGGCTTAGCATGAATGTAAATTTTTTAGCTGATTTTCGGCTTAGAATAGATGTAAATGTTTCAGCTGATTTTCGGCTTCGAATGATTAAAAATGTTTTAGCTGATTTTCGGCTTAGCATGAATTTAAATGTTTCAGCTGATTTTCGGCTTAGAATGTATTGAAATGTTTTAGCAGATAGTCGGCATAGCATACATTGAAATTTTTCAGCTGATTTTCGGCTTAGTAATAATTGAAATGTTTCAGCAGATTGTCGGCTTAGATTGAATTGAGATGGTTCAGCTGATTTTCGGCTTAGCATGTATTGAAATGTTTCAGCTGATTTTCAACTTAGAATGAATTGAAATGTTTCAGCTGATTTTCGGCTTAGTATGCATTGAAAATTTTCAGCTTTTTGTTTGGCTTAAAATGAATTGAAATGTTTCAGCAGATTTTCGGCTTAGCATGAATTGAAATTTTTGAGCTTATTTTCGGCTTCGAATGAATTGAAATGTTTCAGCAGATTGTTCGCTTAGAATAAATGTAAATGTTTCAGCTGATTTTCGGCTTAGAATGAATTTGAATGTTTCAGCAGATTGTCGGCTTCGAATGAATTGAAATGTAACAGGAGATTTTCGTCTTAGACTGAATTGAAATGTTTCAGCCGATTTTCGGCTTAGAATAAATGCAAATGTTTCAGCTGATTTTCGGCTTAGAATGAATTGAAATGTTTCAGCAGATTTTCGGCTTAACATAAATTGAAATGTTTCAGCTGAATTTCGACTTAGAATGACTTGAAATGTTTCAGCTAATTTTCGGCTTAGCATTAATTGATAAGTTTCAGCGTATTTTAGGTTTAGCATGTATTGAAATGTTTCAGTAGATTTTAGGCTTAGCATGAATTGAAACGTTTCAGCAACTGTTCGGCTTGCATGAATTGAAACGTTTCAGCAGATAGTCGGCTTTGCATGAATTGGAATGTTTCAGCAGATTTTAGGTTTAGCATCTATTGAAATATTTCAGCAGATTTTCGGCTTAGCATGAATTGAAATGTTTAACCGGATTTTCGACTTAGAATGTATTGAAATGTGTCAGCTGATTTTCGGCTTAGCATGAATTTAAATGTTTCAGGAGATTTTCAGCTTAGCATAGATTGAAAGGTTTCAGCAGATTTTCGGCTTACCATGAATTGAAATGTTTCAGCAGATTTTTGGTTTAGCATAAATTGAAATATTTCATCAGATTTTCGGCTTAGAAGTAATTGAAATTTGTCTACTGATTTTCGGCTTAGCATGAATTGAAATGTTGCAGCTGATTTTCGGCTTAGAATGAATTGAAATGTGTCAGGAGATTTGCGGCTTAGCATTAATTAAAATGTTTCAGCAGCTTTTCTGATTAGCATGAATTGAAATGGTTAAGCTGATTTTCGGCTTAGCATAAATTGATATGTTTCAGCTAAATTTCGACTAAGAATGAATTAAAATGTTTCAGCTGATTTTCGGCTTAGCATGAATTGAAATGTTTAAGCTGATTTTCGGCTTAGCATGTATTGAAATGTTTCAGCTGATTTTCGGCTTAGCATGAATTTAAATGTTTCAGCAACTGTTCGGCTTGCATGAATTGAAATATTTCCGCAGATAATCGGCTCAGAATGAATTGAAATATTTCAGCTGATGGTCGGCTTAGAATGAATTGAAATGTTTCAACAGATTTTCGGCTTAGCATGAATTGAAATGTTTCAGCAGATTTTCAGCTTAGCATGTATTGAAATGTTTCAGCAGATTTTCGGATTAGCATGATTGATATGTTTTAGTAACTTTTCGGCTTCGAATGAATTGAAATGTTTCAGAGGATTTTAGGCTTAGAATGAATTGAAATGCTTCAGCAGATAGTCGGCTCAGAATGAATTGAAATGTTTCTGTTAATTTTCGGCTTAGAATGAATTGAAATGGATCAGCAGATTTTCGGTTTAGAATAAATGTAAATGTTTCAGCTCATTTTCGGCTTAGAATGAATTGAAATGTCTCAGCAGATTGTCGGCTTCCAATGAATTGAAATGTTGCAGCTTATTTTCGGTTTAGCACGAATTAAAATGTCTCTTGCATATGTTCGGCTTAGAATAAATGTAAATGTTTCAGCTGATTTTCGGCTTAAAATTAATTGAAATGTTTCAGGAGATTTTCGGCTCAGCATGAATTGAAATGTTTCAGCAGATTTTCGGATTAGCATGAATTGTAATGTTTCAGCTAATTTTCGGCTTAGAATGAAATGAAATGTTTCAGCTGATTTTCTGCTTTGCATGAATTGAAATGTTTCAGCTGATTTTCGGCTTAGAATGAATTGATATTTTTCAGCTGATTTTCGGATTAGCATGTATTGAAATGTTTCAGTAGATTTTCAGCTTAGCATGCATTGAAATGTTTCAACTGATTTTGTGCTTAGCATTAATTGAAGTGTTTAAGCATACTTTAGGCTTTTCAAGAATGTAAATGTTTCAGCAACTTTTCGGCTTAGCATTAATTCAAATGTATTTCCAGATTTTCGGCTGTAATGTAATGTAAATGTGTCAGCTGATTTTATGCCTAGAATGAATGGAACGTTTTTAGCTTATTTCGGCTTAGAATGAATGTCAGCTGTTTTTCGCTTTAGCATGAATTGAAATGTTTCATTTGATTGACGGCTCAGCATAAATGTAAATGTTTCAGCTGATTTTTTGATTAGAGTGAATTGAAATGTTTCATCTGATGTTCGTCTTACAATGAATTGATATGTTTCAGCTGATTTTCGGCTTAGTATGCATTGAAATTTTGCAGCTGATTTTCGGCTTAGAATGAATGGAAATGTTTCAGCAGGTTTGCGGCTTAGCAGAAATTGAAATGTTTCTGCATATTTTCGGCTTAGCATGAATTGAAATGTTTCAGCAGATTTTCGGCTTAGAATGAATTGACATGTTTCAGTAGATTTCGCCTTAGACTGAATTAAAATGTATCAGCGAATTTTCGGCTTAGAAGAAATTGAAATGTTTCAGTTGATTTTTGGCTTAGTATTAATTGAAATGTCTCAACAGATTGTGGGCTTAGAATGAACTGAAATGTTTCAGGAGATGTTTGGATTAGCAATAATTGAAATGTTTCAGCAGACTTTCGGATTAGCATGAATTGAAATGTTTCAGCTGATTTTCGGCTTAGAATGAATTGAAATGTTTCAGCAGATTTTCGGATCAGGATAAATTGATATGCTTCAGCTGATTTTCGGCTTAGAATTAATTGAAATATTTCAGCTAATGCTCGGCTTAGCATGAATTGAAATGTTTCAGCTGATGTTCGGCTTAGCATGAATTGAAATGTTTCAGCAACTGTTCGGCTTGCATGAATTGAAATGTTTCAGCAGATAATCGGCTTAGGCTGAATTATGATTTATCAGCTAATTTTCAGCTTAGAATGAATGTAAATTGTTCAGCTGATCTTCGGCTTAGAATGAATTGAAAGAGTTAGCAGATTTTCGGCTTAGCCTGAATTGAAATGTTTCAGGAGATTTTCGGCTTTGCATGAATTGAAATGTTTCAGCAGATTTTCGGCTTCGCATGAATTGAAATGTTTCACAAGATTTTAGGTTTAGCATCAATTTAAATATTTTAGTAGATTTTCCGCTTAGTATGAATTCAAACGTTTCAGCAGATTTTCGGCTTAGCATGAATTGAAATGTGTCAGCAGAGTTTCGGCTTTGCATGAATTGAAATGTTATAGCAGATTTTAGGTTTAGCATAAATTGGAATATTCCTGTAGATTTTCGGCTTAGAATGAATTGCAATGTGTCAGCTGTTTTTCGCTTTATCATGAATTGAAATGTTTCAGCAGATTGTCGGCTCAGCATAAATTGAAATGTTTCAGCTGATTTTCGGCTTAGAGTGAATTGAAATGTTTCATCTGATGTTCGTTGAAACATTTCAATTCATTCTAAGCCGAAAATCAGCTGCAAAATGTCAATGCATACTAAGCCGAAAATCAGCTGAAACATATCAATTCATTCTTAGTATGCATTGAAATTTTGCAGCTGATTTTCGGCTTAGAATGAATTGAAATGTTTCAGCAGATTTGCGGCTTAGCATTAATTGAAATGTTTCAGTAGATTTTCGGCTTAGAATGAATTGACGTGTTTCAGTACATTTTCGCCTTAGAATGAATTAAAATGTATCAGCGGATTTTAGGCTTAGAAAAAATTTAAATGTTCCAGGTGATTTCCAGCTTAGTATGAATTGAAATGTCTCAACAGATTGTGGGCTTAGAATTAATCGAAGGTTTCAGGAGATGTTCGGATTAGCAATAATTTAAATGTTTCAGGAGATGTTCGGCTTAGAATATATTGATATGCTTCAGCTGATTTTCGGCTTAGAATTAATTGAAATATTTCAGCTAATGTTCGGCTTAGCATGAATGGAAATTTTTAAGCTGATTTTCGGCTTAGCATGTATTGAAATGTTTCAGTAGATTTTCGGCTTAGCATGAATTTAAATGTTTCAGCAACTGTTCGGCTTGCATGAATTGAAATGTTTCAGCAGATAATCGGCTTAGGGTGAATTGAAATTTATCAGCATATTTTCAGCTTAGAATGAATGTAAATTTTTCAGCTGATCTTCGGCTAAGAATGAATTGAAATGGTTAGTAGATTTTCGGCTTAGCATGAATTGAAATGTTTCAGGAGATTTTCGGCTTTGCATGAATTGAAATGTTTCAGCAGATTTTCGGCTTCGCATGAATTGAAATGTTTCAGAAGATTTTAGGTTTAGCATACATTGAAATATTTAAGTAGATTTTCGGCTTAGTATGAATTGAAACGTTTCAGCAGATTTTCGGCTTAGCATGAAGCGAAATGTTTCAGCAACTGTTCGGCTTGCATGAATTGAAATGTTTCAGCTGATTTTCGGCTCAGAATGAATTGAAATGTTTCAGCAGATTTTCGGCTATAGCATTAATTGAAATGTTTTAGAAGATATTCGGCTTAGCATGAATTGAAATGGTCCAGCAGATTTTTGGCTAAGCATCAGTGTAAATGTTTCAGTAGATTTTAGGTTTAGCATAAGTTGAAATATTTTAGTAGATTTTCTGCTTAGTATGAATTCAAACGTTTCAGCAGATTTTCGGCTTAGCATGGAGTGAAATGTTTCAGGAGATTTTCGGCTTAGCATGAATTGAAATTTGTCAGCAGAGTTTCAGCTTTGCATGAATTGAAATGTTTTAGCAGATTTTAGGTTTAGCATAAATTGAAATATTTCAGTAGATTTTCGGCTTAGAATGAATTAAAAAGTTTCGGCTGTTTTTCGGCTTAGAATTAATTGAAATGTTTCAGCAGATTTTCGGCTTAGCATGAATGGAACTGTGTCAGCTGATTTTCGGCTTAGAATGAATTAAAATGTTTCAGCTAATTTTCGGCTTCGAATGAATTGAAATGTTTTAGCTGATTTTAGGCATAGCATGAATTGAAATGTTTCAACAACTCTTCGGCTTGCCTGAATTGAAATGTTTCAGCCGATAGTCCGCTTAGCATGAATTGAAATTTTTAAGCTGATTTTCGGCTTAGCATGTATTGAAATGTTTCAGTAGATTTTCGGCTTAGCATGAATTTAAATGTTTCAGCAACTGTTCGGCTTGCATGAATTGAAATGTTTCAGCAGATAATCGGCTTAGGGTGAATTGAAATTTATCAGCATATTTTCAGCTTAGAATGAATGTAAATTTTTCAGCTGATCTTCGGCTAAGAATGAATTGAAATGGTTAGTAGATTTTCGGCTTAGCATGAATTGAAATGTTTCAGGAGATTTTCGGCTTTGCATGAATTGAAATGTTTCAGCAGATTTTCGGCTTCGCATGAATTGAAATGTTTCAGAAGATTTTAGGTTTAGCATACATTTAAATATTTAAGTAGATGTTCGGCTGAGTATGAATTGAAACGTTTCAGGAGATTTTCGGCTTAGCATGAAGCGAAATGTTTCAGCAACTGTTCGGCTTGCATGAATTGAAATGTTTCAGCTGATTTTCGGCTCAGAATGAATTGAAATGTTTCAGCAGATTTTCGGCTATATCATGAATTGAAATGTTTTAGAAGATATTCGGCTTAGCATGAATTGAAATGGTCCAGTAGATTTTCGGCTTAGCATGAATTGAAATGGTCCAGCAGATTTTCGGCTAAGCATGAGTTTAAATGTTTCAGTATATTTTAGGTTTAGCATAAGTTGAAATATTTTAGTAGATTTTCTGCTTAATATGAATTCAAACGTTTAAGCAGATTTTCGGCTTAGCATGGAGTGAAATGTTTCAGGAGATTTTCGGCTTAGCATGAATTGAAATTTGTCAGCAGAGTTTCAGCTTTGCATGAATTGAAATGTTTTAGCAGATTTTAGGTTTAGCATAAATTGAAATATTTCAGTAGATTTTCGGCTTAGAATGAATTAAAAAGTTTCGGCTGTTTTTCGGCTTAGAATTAATTGAAATGTTTCAGCAGATTTTCGGCTTAGCATGAATGGAAATGTGTCAGCTGATTTTCGGCTTAGAATGAATTGAAATGTTTCAGCTAATTTTCGGCTTCGAATGAATTGAAATGTTGTAGCTGATTTTAGGCATAGCATGAATTGAAATGTTTCAACAACTCTTCGGCTTGCCTGAATTGAAATGTTTCAGCCGATAGTCGGCTTAGCATGAATTGAAATTTTTAAGCTGATTTTCGGCTTATCATGAATTGAAATGGTTCAGCTTGTTTTCGGCTTAGAATGAATTGAAATGTTTCAGCTGATTTCCGGCTTAGAATTAATTGAAATGTGTCAGCTGATTTTCGGCTTAGTATGCATTGAAATGTTTCAGTTGATTTTCGCCTTTCAATA
The DNA here is from genome assembly GCF_053919585.1 of Euprymna scolopes. Classification (NCBI taxonomy): domain Eukaryota; kingdom Metazoa; phylum Mollusca; class Cephalopoda; order Sepiida; family Sepiolidae; genus Euprymna; species Euprymna scolopes. The sequence continues at coordinate 91,004,284 of NC_136498.1, forward strand.
AAGTGACATGTTTCAGCAGATTTTCGGCTTAGAATGAATTGACATGTTTCAGTAAATTTTCGCCTTAGACTGAATTAAAATGTATCAGCGGATTTTCGGCTTAGCATGAATTGAAATGTTTCAGTAGATTTTAGGTTTAGCATGAATTGAAATATTTCAGTACATTTTCGGCTTAGCATGAATTGAAATGTTTCAGCAACTTTTCGGCTTAGCTTGAATAGAAATGCGTCAGCAGATTTTCAGCTTAGCATTAATTGAAATTTTTCACCAGATTTTAGGTTTAGCATGAATTGAAATATTGCAATAGATTTTCGGCTTAGAATGAATTGAAATGTTTCAGCTAATTTTCAGCTTAGAGTATATCTTAATGTTGCAGCTGATTGTCGGCTTAGAAAAGAATTGAAATGTTTCAGCAGATTTTCGGTTTAGCATCAATTGAAATTCATCAGCAGATTGTCGGCTTAGAATAAATGTAAATATTTCAGCTGATGTTCGGCTTTAAATGAATTGACATATTTCAGCAGATTTTCGGATTAAAATGAATTGAAATGTTTCACCTGATTTTGGGCTGAGAATTAATTGAAATGGTTCAGTAGATGTAAGGCTTAGCATGAATTTTAATGTAGCAGTTGATTTTCGGCTTAGAATGAATTGAAATGTTTCAGCTGTTTTTCGTCTTAGCATTAATTGAAATGTTTCAGCTGATTTTCGGCTTAGCATGTATTGAATGTTTCAGTAGATTTTCGGCTTAGCATGAAGCGAAATGTTTCAGCAACTGTTCGGCTTGCATGAATTGAAATGTTTAAGCAGATAGTCGGCTTAGCATTAATTGAAATTTTTCAGCTGATTTTAGGCTCAGAATGAATTGAAATGTTTTAGCTGATTTTCGGCTTAGGATGAATTTAAATGTTTCAGCAGGTTTTCGGCTATAGCATGAATTGAAATATTTTAGTAGATTTTCGGCTTAGTATTAATGTAAATGTTTCAGTAGATTTTTGGCTTAGCATGAATTTAAAGGTATCAGCATATTTTCGGCTTAGAATGAATTGAAATGTTTCAGCTGATGTTCGGCTTAGCATGAATTGAAATGTTTCAGCTGATTTTCGGCTGAGCATGAATTGAAATGTTTCAGCTGATGTTCGGCTTAGCATGAATTGAAATGTTTCAGCTGATGTTCGGCTTAGCATGAATTGAAATGTTTCAGCTGATGTTCGGCTTAGCATGAATTGAAATGTTTCAGCAGACTTTCGGCTTAGCATGAATTGAAATGTGTCAGCAGAGTTTCGGCTATAGCATGAATTGAAATGTTTTAGCAGATTTAAGGTTTAGCATAAATTGAAATATTTCTGTAGATTTTCGGCTTAGAATTAATAGAAATTGTTCAGCTGATTTTCGACTTAGAATGAATTGCAATGTGTCAGCTGTTTTTCGCTTTATCATGAATTGAAATGTTTCAGCAGATTGTCGGCTCAGCATAAATTGAAATGTTTCAGCTGATTTTCGGCTTAGAGTGAATTGATATGTTTCATCTGATGTTCGTTGAAACATTTCAATTCATTCTAAGCCGAAAATCAGCTGCAAAATTTCAATGCATACTAAGCCGAAAATCAGCTGAAACATATCAATTCATTCTTAGTATGCATTGAAATTTTGCAGCTGATTTTCGGCTTAGAATGAATTGAAATGTTTCAGCAGATTTGCGGCTTAGCATTAATTGAAATGTTTCAGTAGATTTTCGGCTTAGAATGAATTGACGTGTTTCAGTACATTTTCGCCTTAGAATGAATTAAAATGTATCAGCGGATTTTAGGCTTAGAAAAAATTTAAATGTTTCAGCTGATTTCCAGCTTAGTATGAATTGAAATGTCTCAACAGATTGTGGGCTTAGAATTAATCGAAGGTTTCAGGAGATGTTCGGATTAGCAATAATTTAAATGTTTCAGGAGATGTTCGGCTTAGCATATATTGATATGCTTCAGCTGATTTTCGGCTTAGAATTAATTGAAATATTTCAGCTAATGTTCGGCTTAGCATGAATGGAAATTTTTAAGCTGATTTTCGGCTTAGCATGTATTGAAATGTTTCAGTAGATTTTCGGCTTAGCATGAATTTAAATGTTTCAGCAACTGTTCGGCTTGCATGAATTGAAATGTTTCAGCAGATAATCGGCTTAGGGTGAATTGAAATTTATCAGCATATTTTCAGCTTAGAATGAATGTAAATTTTTCAGCTGATCTTCGGCTAAGAATGAATTGAAATGGTTAGTAGATTTTCGGCTTAGCATGAATTGAAATGTTTCAGGAGATTTTCGGCTTTGCATGAATTGAAATGTTTCAGCAGATTTTCGGCTTCGCATGAATTGAAATGTTTCAGAAGATTTTAGGTTTAGCATACATTGAAATATTTAAGTAGATTTTCGGCTTAGTATGAATTGAAACGTTTCAGCAGATTTTCGGCTTAGCATGAAGCGAAATGTTTCAGCAACTGTTCGGCTTGCATGAATTGAAATGTTTCAGCTGATTTTCGGCTCAGAATGAATTGAAATGTTTCAGCAGATTTTCGGCTATAGCATTAATTGAAATGTTTTAGAAGATATTCGGCTTAGCATTAATTGAAATGGTCCAGTAGATGTTCGGCTTAGCATGAATTGAAATGGTCCAGCAGATTTTTGGCTAAGCATCAGTGTAAATGTTTCAGTAGATTTTAGGTTTAGCATAAGTTGAAATATTTTAGTAGATTTTCTGCTTAGTATGAATTCAAACGTTTCAGCAGATTTTCGGCTTAGCATGGAGTGAAATGTTTCAGGAGATTTTCGGCTTAGCATGAATTGAAATTTGTCAGCAGAGTTTCAGCTTTGCATGAATTGAAATGTTTTAGCAGATTTTAGGTTTAGCATAAATTGAAATATTTCAGTAGATTTTCGGCTTAGAATGAATTAAAAAGTTTCGGCTGTTTTTCGGCTTAGAATTAATTGAAATGTTTCAGCAGATTTTCGGCTTAGCATGAATGGAACTGTGTCAGCTGATTTTCGGCTTAGAATGAATTGAAATGTTTCAGCTAATTTTCGGCTTCGAATGAATTGAAATGTTTTAGCTGATTTTAGGCATAGCATGAATTGAAATGTTTCAACAACTCTTCGGCTTGCCTGAATTGAAATGTTTCAGCCGATAGTCCGCTTAGCATGAATTGAAATTTTTAAGCTGATTTTCGGCTTAGCATGTATTGAAATGTTTCAGTAGATTTTCGGCTTAGCATGAATTTAAATGTTTCAGCAACTGTTCGGCTTGCATGAATTGAAATGTTTCAGCAGATAATCGGCTTAGGGTGAATTGAAATTTATCAGCATATTTTCAGCTTAGAATGAATGTAAATTTTTCAGCTGATCTTCGGCTTAGAATGAATTGAAATGGTTAGTAGATTTTCGGCTTAGCATGAATTGAAATGTTTCAGGAGATTTTCGGCTTTGCATGAATTGAAATGTTTCAGCAGATTTTCGGCTTCGCATGAATTGAAATGTTTCAGAAGATTTTAGGTTTAGCATACATTGAAATATTTAAGTAGATGTTCGGCTGAGTATGAATTGAAACGTTTCAGGAGATTTTCGGCTTAGCATGAAGCGAAATGTTTCAGCAACTGTTCGGCTTGCATGAATTGAAATGTTTCAGCTGATTTTCGGCTCAGAATGAATTGAAATGTTTCAGCAGAGTTTCAGCTTTGCATGAATTGAAATGTTTTAGCAGATTTTAGGTTTAGCATAAATTGAAATATTTCAGTAGATTTTCGGCTTAGAATGAATTAAAAAGTTTCGGCTGTTTTTCGGCTTAGAATTAATTGAAATGTTTCAGCAGATTTTCGGCTTAGCATGAATGGAACTGTGTCAGCTGATTTTCGGCTTAGAATGAATTGAAATGTTTCAGCTAATTTTCGGCTTCGAATGAATTGAAATGTTTTAGCTGATTTTAGGCATAGCATGAATTGAAATGTTTCAACAACTCTTCGGCTTGCCTGAATTGAAATGTTTCAGCCGATAGTCCGCTTAGCATGAATTGAAATTTTTAAGCTGATTTTCGGCTAAGCATGTATTGAAATGTTTCAGTAGATTTTCGGCTTAGCATGAATTTAAATGTTTCAGCAACTGTTCGGCTTGCATGAATTGAAATGTTTCAGCAGATAATCGGCTTAGGGTGAATTGAAATTTATCAGCATATTTTCAGCTTAGAATGAATGTAAATTTTTCAGCTGATCTTCGGCTAAGAATGAATTGAAATGGTTAGTAGATTTTCGGCTTAGCATGAATTGAAATGTTTCAGGAGATTTTCGGCTTTGCATGAATTGAAATGTTTCAGCAGATTTTCGGCTTCGCATGAATTGAAATGTTTCAGAAGATTTTAGGTTTAGCATACATTGAAATATTTAAGTAGATGTTCGGCTGAGTATGAATTGAAACGTTTCAGGAGATTTTCGGCTTAGCATGAAGCGAAATGTTTCAGCAACTGTTCGGCTTGCATGAATTGAAATGTTTCAGCTGATTTTCGGCTCAGAATGAATTGAAATGTTTCAGCAGATTTTCGGCTATAGCATGAATTGAAATGTTTTAGAAGATATTCGGCTTAGCATGAATTGAAATGGTCCAGTAGATTTTCGGCTTAGCATGAATTGAAATGGTCCAGCAGATTTTCGGCTAAGCATCAGTTTAAATGTTTCAGTAGATTTTAGGTTTAGCATAAGTTGAAATATTTTAGTAGATTTTCTGCTTAATATGAATTCAAACGTTTCAGCAGATTTTCGGCTTAGCATGGAGTGAAATGTTTCAGGAGATTTTCGGCTTAGCATGAATTGAAATTTGTCAGCAGAGTTTCAGCTTTGCATGAATTGAAATTTTTTAGCAGATTTTAGGTTTAGCATAAATTGAAATATTTCAGTAGATTTTCGGCTTAGAATGAATTAAAAAGTTTCGGCTGTTTTTCGGCTTAGAATTAATTGAAATGTTTCAGCAGATTTTCGGCTTAGCATGAATTGAAATGTGTCAGCTGATTTTCGGCTTAGAATGAATTGAAATGTTTCAGCTAATTTTCGGCTTCGAATGAATTGAAATGTTGTAGCTGATTTTAGGCATAGCATGAATTGAAATGTTTCAACAACTCTTCGGCTTGCCTGAATTGAAATGTTTCAGCCGATAGTCGGCTTAGCATGAATTGAAATTTTTAAGCTGATTTTCGGCTTATCATGAATTGAAATGGTTCAGCTTGTTTTCGGCTTAGAATGAATTGAAATGTTTCAGCTGATTTCCGGCTTAGAATTAATTGAAATGTGTCAGCTGATTTTCGGCTTAGTATGCATTGAAATGTTTCAGTTGATTTTCGCCTTTCAATAAAGTGACATGTTTCAGCAGATTTTCGGCTTAGAATGAATTGACATGTTTCAGTAGATTTTCGCCTTAGACTGAATTAAAATGTATCAGCGGATTTTCGGCTTAGCATGAATTGAAATGTTTCAGTAGATTTTAGGTTTAGCATGAATTGAAATATTTCAGTACATTTTCGGCTTAGCATGAATTGAAATGTTTCAGCAACTTTTCGGCTTAGCTTGAATAGAAATGCGTCAGCAGATTTTCAGCTTAGCATTAATTGAAATTTTTCAGCAGATTTTAGGTTTAGCATGAATTGAAATATTGCAATAGATTTTCGGCTTAGAATGAATTGAAATGTTTCAGCTAATTTTCAGCTTAGAGTATATCTTAATGTTGCAGCTGATTGTCGGCTTAGAATAGAATTGAAATGTTTCAGCAGATTTTCGGTTTAGCATCAATTGAAATTCATCAGCAGATTGTCGGCTTAGAATAAATGTAAATATTTCAGCTGATGTTCGGCTTTAAATGAATTGACATATTTCAGCGGATTTTCGGATTAGAATGAATTGAAATGTTTCACCTGATTTTCGGCTGAGAATTAATTGAAATGGTTCAGTAGATGTAAGGCTTAGCATGAATTTTAATGTAGCAGTTGATTTTCGGCTTAGAATGAATTGAAATGTTTCAGCTGTTTTTCGTCTTAGCATTAATTGAAATGTTTCAGCTGATTTTCGGCTTCGCATGTATTGAATGTTTCAGTAGATTTTCGGCTTAGCATGAAGCGAAATGTTTCAGCAACTGTTCGGCTTGCATGAATTGAAATGTTTAAGCAGATAGTCGGCTTAGCATTAATTGAAATTTTTCAGCTGATTTTCGGCTCAGAATGAATTGAAATGTTTTAGCTGATTTTCGGCTTAGGATGAATTTAAATGTTTCAGCAGGTTTTCGGCTATAGCATGAATTGAAATGTTTCAGGAGATTTTCGGCTTAGCATGAATTGAAATGGTCCAGCAGATTTTAGGTTTAGCATAAATTGAAATATTTTAGTAGATTTTCGGCTTAGTATTAATGTAAATGTTTCAGTAGATGTTTGGCTTAGCATGAATTTAAAGGTATCAGCATATTTTCGGCTTAGAATGAATTGAAATGTTTCAGCTGATGTTCGGCTTCGCAAGAATGTAAATGTTTCACCGGTTTTTTGGCTTAGTATGACTTGAAATGTTTTAGCAGATTTTAGGTTTAGCATCAATTTAAATATTTTAGTAGATTTTCGGCTTAGTATGAATTCAAAGGTTTCAGCAGATTGTTGGCTTAACATGAAGTGAAATGTTTCAGGAGATTTTCGGCTTAGCATTAATTGAAATGTGTCAGCAGAGTTTCGGCTATAGCATGAATTGAAATGTTTTAGCAGATTTAAGGTTTAGCATAAATTGAAATATTTCTGTAGATTTTCGGCTAAGAATTAATAGAAATTGTTCAGCTGATTTTCGACTTAGAATGAATTGCAATGTGTCAGCTGTTTTTTGCTTTATCATGAATTGAAATGTTTCAGCAGATTGTCGGCTTAGCATTAATTGAAATTTTTCAGCTGATTTTCGGCTCAGAATGAATTGAAATGTGTCAGCTGATTTTCGGTTTAGCATGAATTTAAATGTTTCATGAGATTTTCAGCTTAACATAGATTGAAAGGTCTCAGCAGATTTTCGGCTTACCATGAATTGAAATGTTTCACCACATTTTTGGTTTAGCATAAATTGAAATATTTCAGCAGATTTTCGGCTTAGAAGTAATTGAAATTTGTCTACTGATTTTCGGCTTAGCATGAATTGAAATGTTGCAGCTGATTTTCGGCTTAGAATGAATTGAAATGTGTCAGGAGATTTGCGGCTTAGCATTAATTAAAATGTTTCAGCAGCTTTTCTGATTAGCATGAATTGAAATGGTTAAGCTGATTTTCGGCTTAGCATAAATTGATATGTTTCAGCTGAATATCGACTAAGAATGAATTGAAATGTTTCAGCTGATTTTCGGCTGAGCATGAATTGAAATATTTAAGCTGATTTTAGGCTTAGCATGTATTGAAATGTTTCAGCAGACTTTCGGCTTCGCAAGAATGTAAATGTTTCAGCGGTCTTTTGGCTAAGTATGACTTGAAATGTTTCAGCAGATTTTCGGCTTCGCATGAATTGAAATGTTTCAGCAGATTTTAGGTTTAGCATCATTTAAATATTTTAGTAGATTTTCGGCTTAGTATGAATTCAAAGGTTTCAGCAGATTTTTGGCTTAACATGAAGTGAAATGTTTCAGGAGATTTTCGGCTTAGCATGAATAGAAATGTGTCAGCAGAGTTTCGGCTATAGCATGAATTGAAATGTTTTAGCAGATTTAAGGTTGAGCATAAATTGAAATATTTCTGTAGATTTTCGGCTTAGAATTAATAGAAATTGTTCAGCTGATTTTCGACTTAGAATGAATTGCAATGTGTCAGCTGTTTTTCGCTTTATCATGAATTGAAATGTTTCAGCAGATTGTCGGCTCAGCATAAATTGAAATGTTTCAGCTGATTTTCGGCTTAGAGTGAATTGATATGTTTCATCTGATGTTCGTTGAAACATTTCAATTCATTCTAAGCCGAAAATCAGCTGCAAAATTTCAATGCATACTAAGCCGAAAATCAGCTGAAACATATCAATTCATTCTTAGTATGCATTGAAATTTTGCAGCTGATTTTCGGCTTAGAATGAATTGAAATGTTTCAGCAGATTTGCGGCTTAGCATTAATTGAAATGTTTCAGTAGATTTTCGGCTTAGAATGAATTGACGTGTTTCAGTACATTTTCGCCTTAGAATGAATTAAAATGTATCAGCGGATTTTAGGCTTAGAAAAAATTTAAATGTTTCAGCTGATTTCCAGCTTAGTATGAATTGAAATGTCTCAACAGATTGTGGGCTTAGAATTAATCGAAGGTTTCAGGAGATGTTCGGATTAGCAATAATTTAAATGTTTCAGGAGATGTTCGGCTTAGCATATATTGATATGCTTCAGCTGATTTTCGGCTTAGAATTAATTGAAATATTTCAGCTAATGTTCGGCTTAGCATGAATGGAAATTTTTAAGCTGATTTTCGGCTTAGCATGTATTGAAATGTTTCAGTAGATTTTCGGCTTAGCATGAATTTAAATGTTTCAGCAACTGTTCGGCTTGCATGAATTGAAATGTTTCAGCAGATAATCGGCTTAGGGTGAATTGAAATTTATCAGCATATTTTCAGCTTAGAATGAATGTAAATTTTTCAGCTGATCTTCGGCTAAGAATGAATTGAAATGGTTAGTAGATTTTCGGCTTAGCATGAATTGAAATGTTTCAGGAGATTTTCGGCTTTGCATGAATTGAAATGTTTCAGCAGATTTTCGGCTTCGCATGAATTGAAATGTTTCAGAAGATTTTAGGTTTAGCATACATTGAAATATTTAAGTAGATGTTCGGCTGAGTATGAATTGAAACGTTTCAGGAGATTTTCGGCTTAGCATGAAGCGAAATGTTTCAGCAACTGTTCGGCTTGCATGAATTGAAATGTTTCAGCTGATTTTCGGCTCAGAATGAATTGAAATGTTTCAGCAGATTTTCGGCTATAGCATGAATTGAAATGTTTTAGAAGATATTCGGCTTAGCATGAATTGAAATGGTCCAGTAGATTTTCGGCTAAGCATGAATTGAAATGGTCCAGCAGATTTTCGGCTAAGCATCAGTTTAAATGTTTCAGTAGATTTTAGGTTTAGCATAAGTTGAAATATTTTAGTAGATTTTCTGCTTAATATGAATTCAAACGTTTCAGCAGATTTTCGGCTTAGCATGGAGTGAAATGTTTCAGGAGATTTTCGGCTTAGCATGAATTGAAATTTGTCAGCAGAGTTTCAGCTTTGCATGAATTGAAATTTTTTAGCAGATTTTAGGTTTAGCATAAATTGAAATATTTCAGTAGATTTTCGGCTTAGAATGAATTAAAAAGTTTCGGCTGTTTTTCGGCTTAGAATTAATTGAAATGTTTCAGCAGATTTTCGGCTTAGCATGAATGGAAATGTGTCAGCTGATTTTCGGCTTAGAATGAATTGAAATGTTTCAGCTAATTTTCGGCTTCGAATGAATTGAAATGTTGTAGCTGATTTTAGGCATAGCATGAATTGAAATGTTTCAACAACTCTTCGGCTTGCCTGAATTGAAATGTTTCAGCCGATAGTCGGCTTAGCATGAATTGAAATTTTTAAGCTGATTTTCGGCTTATCATGAATTGAAATGGTTCAGCTTGTTTTCGGCTTAGAATGAATTGAAATGTTTCAGCTGATTTCCGGCTTAGAATTAATTGAAATGTGTCAGCTGATTTTCGGCTTAGTATGCATTGAAATGTTTCAGTTGATTTTCGCCTTTCAATAAAGTGACATGTTTCAGCAGATTTTCGGCTTAGAATGAATTGACATGTTTCAGTAGATTTTCGCCTTAGACTGAATTAAAATGTATCAGCGGATTTTCGGCTTAGCATGAATTGAAATGTTTCAGTAGATTTTAGGTTTAGCATGAATTGAAATATTTCAGTACATTTTCGGCTTAGCATGAATTGAAATGTTTCAGCAACTTTTCGGCTTAGCTTGAATAGAAATGCGTCAGCAGATTTTCAGCTTAGCATTAATTGAAATTTTTCAGCAGATTTTAGGTTTAGCATGAATTGAAATATTGCAATAGATTTTCGGCTTAGAATGAATTGAAATGTTTCAGCTAATTTTCAGCTTAGAGTATATCTTAATGTTGCAGCTGATTGTCGGCTTAGAATAGAATTGAAATGTTTCAGCAGATTTTCGGTTTAGCATCAATTGAAATTCATCAGCAGATTGTCGGCTTAGAATAAATGTAAATATTTCAGCTGATGTTCGGCTTTAAATGAATTGACATATTTCAGCGGATTTTCGGATTAGAATGAATTGAAATGTTTCACCTGATTTTCGGCTGAGAATTAATTGAAATGGTTCAGTAGATGTAAGGCTTAGCATGAATTTTAATGTAGCAGTTGATTTTCGGCTTAGAATGAATTGAAATGTTTCAGCTGTTTTTCGTCTTAGCATTAATTGAAATGTTTCAGCTGATTTTCGGCTTAGCATGTATTGAATGTTTCAGTAGATTTTCGGCTTAGCATGAAGCGAAATGTTTCAGCAACTGTTCGGCTTGCATGAATTGAAATGTTTAAGCAGATAGTCGGCTTAGCATTAATTGAAATTTTTCAGCTGATTTTCGGCTCAGAATGAATTGAAATGTTTCAGCTGATTTTCGGCTTAGGATGAATTTAAATGTTTCAGCAGGTTTTCGGCTATAGCATGAATTGAAATGTTTCAGGAGATTTTCGGCTTAGCATGAATTGAAATGGTCCAGCAGATTTTCTGCTTAGCATGAATTGAAATTGTCCAGCAGATTTTCGGCTATGCATGAGTTGAAATGTTTCAGCAGATTTTAGGTTTAGCATAAATTGAAATATTTTATTAGATTTTCGGCTTAGTATTAATTGAAATGTTTCAGTAGATTTTTGGCTTAGCATGAATTTAAAGGTATCAGCATATTTTCGGCTTAGAATGAATTGAAATGTTTCAGCTGATGTTCGGCTTAGCATGAATTGAAATGTTTCAGCTGATTTTCGGCTGAGCATGAATTGAAATGTTTAAGCTGATTTTAGGCTTAGCATGTATTGAAATGTTTCAGCAGACTTTCGGCTTCGCAAGAATGTAAATGTTTCAGCGGTCTTTTGGCTAAGTATGACTTGAAATGTTTCAGCAGATTTTCGGCTTCGCATGAATTGAAATGTTTCAGCAGATTTTAGGTTTAGCATCATTTAAATATTTTAGTAGATTTTCGGCTTAGTATAAATTCAAAGGTTTCAGCAAATTTTTGGCTTAACATGAAGTGAAATGTTTCAGGAGATTTTCGGCTTAGCATGAATAGAAATGTGTCAGCAGAGTTTCGGCTATAGCATGAATTGAAATGTTTTAGCAGATTTAAGGTTTAGCATAAATTGAAATATTTCTGTAGATTTTCGGCTTAGAATTAATAGAAATTGTTCAGCTGATTTTCGACTTAGAATGAATTGCAATGTGTCAGCTGTTTTTCGCTTTATCATGAATTGAAATGTTTCAGCAGATTGTCGGCTCAGCATAAATTGAAATGTTTCAGCTGATTTTCGGCTAAGAGTGAATTGATATGTTTCATCTGATGTTCGTTGAAACATTTCAATTCATTCTAAGCCGAAAATCAGCTGCAAAATTTCAATGCATACTAAGCCAAAAATCAGCTGAAACATATCAATTCATTCTTAGTATGCATTGAAATTTTGCAGCTGATTTTCGGCTTAGAATGAATTGAAATGTTTCAGCAGATTTGCGGCTTAGCATTAATTGAAATGTTTCTGTAGATTTTCGGATTAGAGTGAATTGACATGTTTCAGTATATATTCGCCTTAGAATGAATTAAAATGTATCAGCGGATTTTCGGCTTAGAAAAAATTGAAATGTTTCAGCTGATTTTCGGCTTAGTATGAATTAAAATGTCTCAACAGATTGTGGGCTTAGAATGAATTGAAGGTTTTAGGAGATGTTCGGATTAGCAATAATTGAAATGTTTCAGGAGATGTTCGGCTTAGCATTAATTGATATGCTTCAGCTGATTTTCGGCTTAGAATTAATTGAAATATTTCAGCTAATGTTCGGCTTAGCATGAATGGAAATGTGTCAGCTGATTTTCGGCTTAGCATGTATTGAAATGTTTCAGTAGATTTTCGGCTTAGAATGAATTGAAATGGTTGGCAGATTTTCGGCTTAGCATGAATTGAAATGTGTCAGGAGATTTTCGGCTTTGCATGAATTGAAATGTTTCAGCAGATGCTCGGCTTCGCATGAATTGAAATGTTTCAGAAGATTTTAGGTTTAGCATACATTGAAATATTTAAGTAGATTTTCGGCTTTGCATGAATTGAAATGTGTCAGCAGAGTTTCAGCTTTGCATGAATTGAAATGTTTTAGCAGATTTTAGGTTTAGCATAAATTGACATATTTCAGTAGATTTTCGGCTTAGAATGAATTAAAAATTTTCGGCTGATTTTCGGCTTAGAATTAATTGAAATGTTTCAGCAGATTTCCGGCTTAGCATGAATGGAACTGTGTCAGCTGATTTTCGGCTTAGAATGAATTGAAATGTTTCAGCTAATTTTCGGCTTCGAATCAATTGAAATGTTTTAGCTGATTTTAGGCATAGCATGAATTGAAATGTTTCAACAACTCTTCGGCTTGCCTGAATTGAAATGTTTCAGCAGATAGTCGGCTTAGAATGAATTGAAATGGTTAGCAGATGTTCGGCTTAGCATGAATTGAAATGTTTCAGGAGATTTTCGGCTTTGCATGAATTGAAATGTTTCAGCAGATGTTCGGCTTCGCATGAATTGAAATGTTTCAGAAGATTTTAGGTTTAGCATACATTGAAATATTTAAGTAGATTTTCGGCTGAGTATTAATTGAAACGTTTCAGCAGATTTTCGGCTTAGCATGAAGCGAAATGTTTCAGCAACTGTTCGGCTTGCATGAATTGAAATGTTTCAGCTGATTTTCGGCTCAGAATGAATTGAAATATTTCAGCAGATTTTCGGCTATAGCATTAATTGAAATGTTTTAGAAGATATTCGGCTTAGCATGAATTTAAATGGTCCAGTAAATTTTCGGTTTAGCATGAATTGAAATGGTCCAGCAGATTTTCGGCTAAGCATGAGTTTAAATGTTTCAGTATATTTTAGGTTTAGCATAAGTTGAAATATTTTAGTAGATTTTCTGCTTAGTATGAATTCAAACGTTTCAGCAGATTTTCGGCTTAGCATGAAGTGAAATGTTTCAGGAGATTTTCGGCTTAGCATGAATTGAAATGTGTCAGCAGAGTTTCAGCTTTGCATGAATTGAAATGTTTTAGCAGATTTTAGGTTTAGCATAAATTGAAATATTTCAGTAGATTTTCGGCTTAGAATGAATTAAAATGTTTCGGCTGATTTTCGGCTTAGAATTAATTGAAATGTTTCAGCAGATTTTCGGCTTAGCATAAATGGAAATGTGTTAGTTGATTTTCGGCTTAGAATGAATTGAAATGTTTCAGCTAATTTTCGGCTTCGAATGAATTGAAATGTTTTAGCTGATTTTAGGCATAGCATTAATTGAAATGTTTCAACAACTCTTCGGCTTGCCTGAATTGAAATGTTTCAGCAGATAGTCGGCTTAGCATGAATTGAAATTTTTAAGCTGATTTTCGGCTTATCATGAATTGAAATGGTTCAGCTTGTTTTCGGCTTAGAATGAATTGAAATGTTTCAGCTGATTTCCGGCTTAGAATTAATTGAAATGTGTCAGCTGATTTTCGGCTTAGTATGCGTTGAAATGTTTCAGTTGATTTTCGCCTTTCAATGAAGTGAAATGCTTCAGCAGATTTTCGGCTTAGCATTAATTGAAGTGTTTGGGGAGATTTTCGGCTTAGCATGAATTGAAATGTTTCAGCAGATGTTCGACTTAGCATGAATTGAAATATTTCAGTAGATTTTAGGTTTAGCATGAATTGAAATATTTCAGTACATTTTCGGCTTAGAATGAATTCAAATGTTTCAGCTGATTTTCGGCGTAGAGTAAATTGAAATATTTCAGTAGATTTTCGGCTCAGAATGGAATGAAATTTTACAGCAGATTGTCGGCTTCGAATAAATTGAAATCTTTCAGGAGATTTTCGGCTTAGCATGAATTGAAATGTTTCAGCTTATTTTCGGCTTAGGATAAATGTAAATGTTTCAGCTGATTTTCGGCTTTGAATGAATTGAAATGTTTCAGCAGATTGTCGGCTTCGAATGAATTGAAATGTTTCAGGAGATTTTCTGCTTAGCATGAATTGAAATATTGCAGCAGATTTTCGGCTTAGCATGAATTGAAATTTTTCAGCTTATTTTCGGCTTAGGATAAATGTAAATGTTTCAGCTGATTTTCGGCTTTGAATGAATTGAAATGTTTCAGCAGATTTTCGGCTTCGAATGAATTGAAATGTTTTAGGAGATTTTCGGCTTAGCATGAATTGAAATTTTTCAGCAACTGTTCGGCTTGCATGAATTGAAATGCTTCAGCATATAGTCGGCTTAGCATGAATTGAAATTTTTAAACTGATTTTCGGCTCAGTATGAATTCAAATTTTTCAGCTGATTTTCGGCTTAGATTGAATTGAAATGTTTCAGCTGATTTTCGGCTTAGCATGAATTGAAATTTTTCAGCAGATTTTCGGCTTAGCATGAATTGAAATGTTTCAGCAACTTTTCGGCTTAGCTTGAATAGAAATGCTTCAGCAGATTTTCAGCTTAGCATTAATTGAAATGTATCAGCAGATTTTCGGCTTAGCATGAATTGAAATATTGCAATAGATTTTCGGCTTAGAATGAATTGAAATGTTTCAGCTAATTTTCAGCTTAGAGTATATTTTAATGTTGCAGCTGATTTTCGGCTTAGAATGAATTGAAATGTTTCAGCAGATTATCGGTTTAGCATCAATTGAAATTCATCAGCGGATTGTCGGCTTAGAATAAATGTAAATATTTCAGCTGATGTTCGGCTTTAAATGAATTGACATGTTTCAGCAGATTTTCGGATTAGAATGAATTGAAATGTTTCACCTGATTTTCGGCTGAGAATTAATTGAAATGGTTCAGTAGATGTAAGGCTTAGCATGAATTTTAATGTAGCAGTTGATTTTCGGCTTAGAATGAATTGAAATGTTTCAGCTGTTTTTCGTCTTAGCATTAATTGAAATGTTTCAGCTGATTTTCGGCTTCGCATGTATTGAATGTTTCAGTAGATTTTCGGCTTAGATTGAATTGAAATGTTTCAGCTGTTTTTCGTCTTAGCATGAATTGAAATGTTTCAGCAGGTTGTCGGCTTTGCATTAATAGAAATTTTGCAGCTGATTGTCGGCTTAGCATGGATTGAAATGTTTCAGTAGATAATCGGCTTAGCAATAATTGAAATGTTGCAGCAGATTGTTGGCTATGCATGAATTTCAATTCTGTTTCAGCAGATTTTCGGCTTAGCAAAAATGTAAACGTTTTAGCAGATAGTCGGCTTAGCATGAATTGAAATTTTTCCGAAGATTGTCGGCTTAGCATGAATTGAAATGTTTCAACAGATGTTCGGCTTTGCATGACTTGAAATGTTGCAGCAGATTTTCAGCTTATCATGAATTGAAATGATTCAGCAGATTGTCGGCTTAGCATAAATTTAAGGTTTCAGCAGGTTGTCGGCTTAGTAATAATTGAAATGTTTTAGCAGATTGTCGGCTTAGCATGAATTGACATGTTTCAGCAGATTCTCCGCTTAGCCTGAATTGAAATGAGAAAATTGTGAGAATTTGCTTTTTCCATATTGTATTCAACGTTCTGAAAAGAAACTAATTGTTTTAACACGATTGTAATTTAAACATTAGATAAACTTAAAACTATCTGTTAAATGATATATTGATTAAAGGTAGTGTATTGGAAACTTTTTTTAAATCAAAGTTAAAATTCCGTAAAAATTGTTTCTTAACCTAATACATCGGACCCACAAAATTATATTCAAAATTTATTTAATATGCCGGCAAATACTTTATTACAAACTTTATTATAATATGCCAGTAATATTAGTATTTTTACAATTAACTACAATAAAGACATAAAAAATGCTTTAACTTTAATTTTAATAGATTTGCTAAAATGCTATTTTTAACTTAATCAACGAAAATATTGTGTTAAGCTAACTCGTAACAGAACAGTAGCAATTAGATTGCAAACTTAATTTAGTTAATATACTATTTCAAACTAACTAACTAACTAACTAACTAACTAACTAACTAACTAACTAACTAACTAATAATAATAATAATAATAATAATAATAATAATATTAATAATAATAATAATAATAATAATAATAATAATAATAATAATAATAATAATATTAATAATAATAATAATAATAATAATAATAATAATAATAATACGGCTTTAAACTAAATTTTACGCACAAAAATTTATCCCAAATTTAATTTTAATATACTAGTAAAACTACCATTTCGGAGTTAATCTTAACTAACCGGCAAAATCCGATTAGAAGCGTTATATATATTTTAAATGTTACTTTTAACTTCATCTTAACAGAAAAGCTAAATTGCAATTTCAAACTTAACTACAATGGACCCAGAAAATGCTATTTAAAACATAACTGTTTACATAAAAAAAATCTATTACAAACACCACTTTCAACGGAACCATTAAAATGCAAAAAAATTACACAACGGACCAGCGAAATTGGTATTTCAGACAATTTCGAAAAACTAACGAAAAGATTATCCTAATTTGATCATGAATTTTTATATTTATGATTTACCACTTAGCAAATCAATAGGTCACATGAGGATTAGAATTAACAATATTCTCTAGTTGCGATCAACAACCTGTTTCGGAAGATTAGAATTGCTTATGTAGTCAGAATTTGATTATTTGAGCAGGCAGCCCGAGTGGAATTTGTAAATATTTTATATTAGTATAGAATTGTATGTTGTCCAACGATAACAGAATAACGAAGATGTTATTTCAGACTTTGCAGAAACCTAACCACAGATAAAGCATGAAACTTAATGTGACAATTAAGTTGCTGGACTACAATCATGAGTTTAGACGGCCACTTTTATTATTAAAGTATGATCCAGAGTGACTTGCGATTTACTGTCACCAACAAAAACGTGATATAAAGATATAAATTGATATAAAGATATAAAGATATATAAGATATAAAGATATAAAACGTGATATAAAGATATAAATTGCTGAATCTAGTTGCAGGATAAACTCGTAGACTTAATCAATTACATCACTTGCAAGATAATCACACACAATTCTATATGTTTGTCTGATCGTCTCTTATCAAACATATATGATAGAGTTGCTCTTCAATCGTTAATGTTCTAATTCAATTATCATTTTACGTCCTGTACATTCGTATAAGATTAAAGTTGAATCTGGCTCGTTTCCTTCGATGTAATTCATAGTCTACTTTATCACCATCACATATTTTTCTTCCTTTAATGAATCCGAGTGAATTGAAATAGGTTAACAAGTACTATTGTGATTGATTATTTTGGATGCATTTTTTCGAATAGTTTCTTAACAGATTACGTCTGCGTTTTTACAACTCATTCATCACTATAGAGCTCCTAGTATGTTTTGGTAACAGATAATGGCATATGTAGGAATGTATATGTAATTTAGATTAAGTACTACACGTGTTAGACAACACGTTTGTCACTTTGCAACCTTCCATTGTTTAGACACGGTGACATGTCAAGGCAAGACAGTCGGGATTCATTTAAAACTACAGGCGTTACCTCATAGTTCTCTTCTAGATGAGTTTTCATGTTCCTATTGTGAATATAGATGATCTCCTCATTGATAATCCAAGCTATAAAATATATACATTTCTGCTTGTCAAGTAAACGAGTAGTAAGATTTTTAATTGAATAAAAGATTATTACACGTAATCTCTCGAATTATTTTCATTACAAGTTATTCAATTAAGGATGGAACAATTTATGCGACCGTAGCGATTTACAACAGATCCAGAAAGCAACAAGTGCTGGGAATATTGGCGGGAGACATTTATAAATTTCATCGAGGTTCTACATTCAGAAAGACCGGCACGTCCCATGAATAAGCGTGCACTCCTAACCAACAACCTGTTTCACACAGTCGACGAAATTATCTCGGATGTCGTTACCCATGAAGAAGCAATCGCTGTACTGAACGCTACATACATAAAGGCCGAAAATGAGATATTTTGTAGACACCTACTTTCGACTCGCCGACAAGAATCAGGCGAAATATTGAACCATTTCCGTAATAACTTTCGGACACTGGGCAAAGATTGCAACTTTTGCCCAATAACGGTATTAGAGGCTCAAGAGCAAAACATTGCGACGCCTTCATTAACGGCTTACGTAATGCTCAGGTAAGACAACGTCTTCTTGAGAATAAGACCCCTACACTTAGAACAGATTACGAGCAATCCTATACTTTGCAATGTGCTATACAGCAGTCTAGTTCTTATTTACAGGCAGACACCGTGGGCGCCCGCTAAACTCACCTGTTCCTGCTACCCTCCCTCATGATAATAGTCCGACGAAGCTTCAATAACAATCGATTACTGCCGCTTTATAAATTGACACCTGCTATTTTTGTGGCTTATCTAAACATCTACGAGTTTCATGCTCTGCCAGCGATACTTATTGTCATAAATGTGGAAAACTTGGTCATTTTTCAAAAGTATGCAAATCTTCTAAAATTCGATACAAAACCACTCGTGAAAAAAATACATCTGCAACTTTAGCCGCCTCTCAATAATGCCTTTCAAAAACTATTGTAAAAGTGAAAATTAACGGGAGATCTACGAATGTTTTGCTCAATACCGGCAGCTCATAAAATTTTATCAAAGAAAACTTGGTAAAAACCAACATATTGGGTTTTGTCCCCACCTCCGGCAAATGTCAAAGTCGTCATTGTCAGCACAAGTAAATGGTTATTGTTTGGTGGACTTACTATTGAATGACGTTTCCTATAATATCACTAAATTATCCGTAATGAAAAACCTTCGTTGTGAAATAATACTGCGGCTACATTCACAAATTAAAATTCCATTTGGCGGCTCAATGTCCGCATTGAAATTTGTGAATTGCCGACAGCAAAAACCCAGTACCCGTCACTTTTCGAAAAATTAACTGAAAAATGCAAACCCATAGCAGTGAAAGCAGATGTTTTCTTATAATAATAAAAAAACATTGACTGAGATAAAAAAAAAAGACTACTCAAGGAGGGTATAATTAAGCCTCGCAAATTCCTTAGAGGTTTCAGGTAGTTAAAACCACTTCTGAAAACCATAAAAAGAGAATGCTTATAGATTACTCCCAAATCATGAACAGATTTACTCTTTTGGACGCTTTCCACTACCTTGGAGAGATGAAATGATAAGCGAAATAGCCAAATATCGCATGTTTAGCCCTCTAGACTTGAAAACCGCGTACCATCAGATCGCAATTAGACTTTGAGAAAGCTATACACAGTTTTCGAAGCGAACGGGCAACCATATCAATTTCGAAGGATTCATTTTAGCGTTACGAATGGGGTAGCCAGCTTCCAAAGGATAGTCGACCAAATCATAACAGCTGAGAAACTGGAAGACACATCATGCATTGGCAACATCACAGTGTGTGGCCATAATAAAAAGGAACACGACGAAAATCTCAGACGGTTCATGAACACCGTCGTCAAATAAAACCTTACCCTAAACAACGACAAATGCTCGTTTGGACAGGACAAAATAAACGTACTGGGGCATACCATAAACAAAGGATTTATAACACCGGACGCAGATCAATTGAAACGTTTACTTCAGATGCCATTCCTCACAACTGGCCTTTCCTTTGACATGTTATGGGTATGTTTGCTCACTACTCCCAATTGATTGTATCGTTCCTAGAAAAGATACATTCATTAACACAAGTAGAGATGTTTCCTCTGTCCCGTCAAGCCGGTGAGATATCCGAGGGACTGAAAAAGGATATTGCACAATCAGCAATTACAACAATAAATATTTCTCTGCTTGTTAAAACGGATGCGTCAGACAATGCTATTTCTGCTTCTTTGAGACAAGTTTGTCGTCTTGTAGCTTTTTTAAGGGCCCTCTCACGGGCGAAACGACGATACCCCGCAATTGAAAATGGAAGCCTACGCCATAGTCGAGGCATTAAGAAGATGGTGGCACTACCTGATCGGACGGCACTTTAAACTTATTACTGACCAAAACTCAGTTGCTTTTATTTTAAACTCTAAGACTACAAGAAAAATGAAGAATGAGAAAATAACGAGGTGGAAAACTGAACTATCTTGTTCCTCTTTTGACGTCAGCTACCGACGCGACAAGAAGAACTTAGTAGCTGATACACTGTCAAGAGTATGCTGTACGGCATCAAACGTGGATTGACTCCGAACGCTACATAACAATTTCTGTCACTTGGGCATTACATGAATGGTGCATGCTGTGACGTGTAGAAACTTGCCTTTCTCAGTAAAGGAAATAAAAGAATTACAAATTCCTGCCGAAAGTATGCTGAATAAAGCCTCGGTTTATAAGCCCAGAACTGGCGTTTTAATAAAAGCAACACAACCGTTTGAAAGATTAAATCTTGCTTTTGAAGGACGGCTTACCAAGCAAAATAAGAAACCGATATATATTAACTGTTGTCGACGAATATTCGCGGTTTCCTTTTGCCTTCCCTTGCTCAGACATATCGGCTACTGCAATTATATAATACTCCTCTTCATTATTCGCTGTCTTTCAAGTTCCTGCCTATATAAATTCGGGGCGAGGGGCTTCTTTCATTTGAGAGCAGCTTCGATAATTTCTACAGGAACGAGGAGTATCTATAAGTCGGACAACTCCCTACAACACTAAGGGCAACAGCTAATACGAAAGATATAACGGCATTATTTGGAAGACAGTCCAATTGGCTGCATTAAATAACGGACGTCTGATTGATAATATATAGCAAAATTCCCACCTCCTTCTAAGGGTGACGCAGGAACAGGAACGTGACGTTTCACCGTGAAACTGAATAAAGTTCCAGTTGTCCAAAAAAAATGAAACGTCCATCTGTTGTTATGCATGAGAGAACTTTTGTTCCAGGTGAGCCGACACGGTTAAGAGATGTGGAGACGAGATAAAAGGTACATTCTGCTTCATTTTATAATCCCCCCAAAGGGCGAATGGGGCGTAAATGTGAACATTGAATCACATTAATAGATACTAATTCTCCCAAAAAAACAAGAAGAGCCACAAGCCAGATTTGATGATAAGGTCTTTTTGAAACGCTTATCATTTATGATATTTAATCAACCATCACAATAATAATAACCTTGAAAAGACAGATACTTACATGTATAAATACATGTTTCCTCGTGAATTCTGTTGAAAGGTGGTTTGGATATTATCCTAAGTCTGGAACCAGATTTGGTTGTCTCTTTAATGCGGTTATCATTTAATATTTTAAAACAGCTAACGAGAGGTCATCCTCCGCATCAACACGATGTATAAACGAGAATTCAGTTAGAGAAAAAAAGTTTGAAAAAAAAATCTAGATCTGAATTTAGTTCTTTGATACGATCATTATTTACGATATTTAAATGTCTTAGCAAAGCACATCATCAAATGCTTTGTTAATAATAAGAACGTTGCAAACACAAATACTTTTATCTTCGCTAATCCGGATGGAATTTTTTCAATGCTGTCCGCAAAACGAATAATAATAAAATATTGCATGCTCTTGCTTGCAGAATTTAATTGCTTGAATCAAATCAAATGCACATCTTTTAATCGTTACCTTGTAAAATATTTGGCATCCTTTTACAACTTTCATATCTAGATGGTAGTGGTAGACGGACAAATAAAAGCACTGATACGATGCATGTGTGTGCAAAACCCTCACAAAAACGTAATGATCGGATTCAATGATTTCCCACTGACAGTGACGTTCATTAACGTAACTCAAGTGTCGAACTCGACCCGCAAATCTGCGCCATCTTAATACGTGTTGCCATGGCGATCGGCATCTCGACTTGCAACTCGAACGACAGTTTAATGATTCTCTCGCAAAGATTTTTAACGGTCGACGAAGACGAGGCGAATGAAGTAGGTTGAAGATGATAAGGGAGCGAAGATGGCGAGAGGACGGAAACATCTCGGTGGAGAGATTATGGCGGCGGGTTAGGGTTGACAAATAGTCATCTATCATTTATATCTACTGGTCCTCATTTATAGGCACGGCTATCTTTATAGTATATAAAGCCTGCTTACAAGAGCTGCTACAGATTTAATAAATTGAGACAACAGAATATTTGACCTTTTGACCAGGAGCAAGGTATAGTATTTGGTTTGATGGTACACAACATCTTTTGGTTTCGGTAAGCGACAGCAAAATCCTTATAGACTAATGAAATTCAAATTTTGTCCCAATCCAGTGTACCTGTTTTGAAGAATTTGCTCATATAAGAAATTCATGACCTTAATCTTAACTTTGTATTGTAAGGAGGCGGGTAAATGTTATATATTTTTCCTTTTAGATTTCTTTAACCAAACTGGCGAGGATTAGTGGTTATATATATATATATATATATATATATATATATATATATATATATATATATATATTGCATATACTACATGCAGGGGTTGGCGTGTAGGTACCTGAGCAACATTGAAATGAAAATCCATAGACGATCATAAGCGGCTCTATGTTCTTCCTTTTATTATGATGTTCCGAAAACTTTGAAAGAAGTTAATTATTCAAAGAAATGTTATTTGTATCTTCCATAATATATCAAAATTATGTCATGCGCTTCGAGATGTAAACACCTATGTTGTGTGACGTGGAATAATGGCTATGTTCAAGTTCGTCATGGTAATGGCATTATTATTCCGTTCAAGATTTGTGTCTGACAATGACGCATTAATACTATTTGCAAATATTTACTTAATATTCGTAGGAACGGTAGGAACTGGGTCCCAAATCTGAAGAAAACGAATCTGAAATAAAGAAAACTCTATTATATTATAAAACTCTAATAGGCTTGTGTACGCCTTGAAACCGCCCATCCGGTTCATGAGTTCCGGTCAAAAAAATTCTGCACATGCGTAAATAAATAAATAAAAGCAATTTACGAATTGTCTTTCTAATTTTATTTATTTTTAAATAGATTTATACATTATATTTTTCTACATTCCTAGAACAAATAAACCAATATAAATAAATAAAACGAAATATTATTTAAAAAAAAAAATTTTGCGTTACGAATGAAATAGATTGTTCCGCTTAAGTTTTTTTTACTTTTTTTCATTCATAATGCAATACACAAATAATGTTTCCATAATTTGCCGGTGAATGTTGAAACTAAAATAATACGTAAATGTTATATTCATGTATTATAAAAACAGATGAAATTAAAAAGAATAATATTTAGTTGCATCCCACAAGGCCAAATGTCAGATTGTGTAATTAAAGGCGTTTAATTATTTTATATTTAAATTATGCAAGTGAAACCAAAAGTATAAATGACTTTTACTTTTATTTTACATTGACATTTTATTAATTTTATTTGTATTTTTTATTACAAGTTGGAATCGTTTTCAAACAAAAACAAAACAAATATGTTTACGATTTAACCGATTTTAGAGTCTTATATATTCTGTAATTGACAGTATAAAAACGTCAAAATGAGTCGTATATATATATATATATATATATATATATATATATATACATATATATATATATATATATATATATATATATATATATATATATATATATGATTGCAACATTTTATCAGACGAGTGCCACTCCCTCAGACAAAGTACATGAGCCCAAAAATTACTTTTTTTTAGTCCTACCGGTAAATTCACACGTTCAAGACGGGTATATATATATATATATATATATATATATATATATATATATATATATATATATATATATATATATATGTAAAAGAGATTTAGAAGGCTGTCACAATGCGAGGAATGAATTATAGTCGCTGTTGATAAGAGGAGACGAGAACAAGTGGCGATTTACAAATCAATAAGTACATATATATGCAACTAGCCCACTCTGGGCCATCCCTTAGACAGAAACTCTCTAAACGCAGGCAAAGCGAGGACCCACAACCATGCCCATTAGCAAATTGCCCCGTATACCCCGCAACAATCTGCCACCGCACACACGTAGTATACATACTAGAGTGCTCTGCCTGCGGAAAATTCTACGTTGGCAGCACCACGAGACCTCTACACATAAGAATCAAAGAACACATATATACACAAGCATCATCATTCCGAAAACAACTCAACACCTGCAGAAACACTAGCAAATCTATTAAAGTCGATATTTTAACCACAGAACGCAATATTGGGAACCTTCGCATAAAAGAATCGCTACTAATATCCAAATTACGGCCAGAACTCAATAACAGACTGGAGCTCGGATCTTCATTCATTATATAACTCTACACACGGCTCCCACCCAACAGTTACCATTACAACCATAACCCATTAGAACAGATACACCACTTCACCCAGCTCACAGCCCGCCTCATATTCCAAACAGGACATTACCACAACCTCCTCCCATATAAATAATACAAAAAAATAAATAAATAAAATAACAATAATATACTAAAAGAAACCTAATAAATAAAACAGCAGTATATATTTAATTAAAAAAAAATTAATTAAAATTAAAAGTTACTGAAGTAATACAAACCAACTAAAATTAAAAGTTAGCCGAAGTAGTACAAACCAATTAGAATAAAAATAAAATAAATAATATAAAAATCTACTACCACTCATGAAAATAAATAAATTTACAACTCCCAAAGAATGTCACCCCTATTCCCCTTCCCTTCCCCTCGCCTATCTTCCTACCCCAGCAACACTAACCTAAACACCCAGCTGCCAACCCCAACCTCTCCCCCTCTTTCACATCCCGCCCCTACAGTAGCCGACCGGACGCAGCCCAGCAGCGACTTAAGTGACCCAGAAAAGCAGAGACGCCCACACATCAACAGAAAAAAAAAAACAAATAAAACAAAAATAAACAATAATAATGATAAAGACAACATAACAATGAACAATAAAAAAGCTCACGCTAAAACAAATTATAAACCAAAAAAAAATAAATAAAATAAAAATAAAGACAAATAAAAATAGCAAATTTATAAACATGTTAATTACCTAATCATACCATACATAAATCCCCTGCTCACATTTGCCCCGAGGCCTCACATAGCTACACAACTTCCGGCCCTTCATCCAGCATGCTTTGAACCGACCTGTTACGCACACCATTTGAAAAGGGAAAAATTTTCCGAAATTAATAATGGAATACGTCGCATGGAATTACAAGTAAGACATTTTACCATACAACTGAATAAATATATATATAAAAATAATAATAAAAAATATATATATATATGTATGTACTTATTGATTTGTAAATCGCCACTTGTTCTCGTCTCCACTTACCAACAGCGACTATAATTAAATCCTCGCATTGTGACAGCCTACTAAATCTCTTTTACATACCAATCCCACACAATGCTTCAAGCAAACTACATATCAATCATATATATATATATATATATATATATATATATATATATATATATATATATATATATATACATGTGTGTGTGTGTGTGTGTGTACGCATGTATGTGTGAGTGTGTGTCTGTGTTGGGGATATAATACTTAAATTCCATTGCCTGGTTTGAGTAATAAAGTGATTGTATATTTTAGGTAACATACTTTAAATAATTATAGTTTAAAACTCGCAACGCCATTTAAAAGTTTGTTTTTTTATTTGCTTAATTTTGCGGCGGAGGAAGGGAAGATATACGATCGACCGTGGTCCATTTCTGATTCTATTATTTGCCTATTTTTTTTTATTGTTTTGGAATATAAATTAACTTTTCATAGCGAGTTATGAGAGTCCAGGGATACTCCGGAATAGAGGGAGAAGGAAAAGAAGGGACGAACGTTTTATTTAAATGATAAGAAAGGAAAATGGCGTCGACTGGAAAACGATTATTCAGTTGATGAGAAGCTTCGCCTTTTTTAACCGATATCGTTTTACCGAACCCAGTTTACAGTTGTTCATTTTACTTCATTTTGTCGCGAGGTTATCTACTAAGTCAATCATTTTTTTTTTGGTGTTTTTTTTTTCTAAATACATAGCGAATGAAATACAACCGAGATTTATCGGAGTGTTAAATGACGACAACCTTCGAGAAAATAACGAACGTCAAGAAATATAAACACGGATTTTCATGAAAACATCATTTTGCTTTTTGCTTTTTTTGTCTCTTTATTCAATGTGCGTGTTTAGACGCATACTTTTTTTTTGACTTTTTTTGTGTTTTATATTTAATTTATTTCTTCCTTTCAGTGTTTTCACCAGTCTTGCTATGTGATGAATTTACATTATTATTCTTTTTCACTTTTTTTCGGCTTTTTTCTGCCTTTTTTATATTGTTTTTCTTAATTTATTTATTGATATTTCTAGCTTTACTGCGTTCCTTCTTTCTTTCTAGTTTTTGCATTCTTATTTTTTTAATTAATACATATTTCTTATTTTATTTCTTTCAGTATTTTCTTCATTTTATATCTTCCTCAGTTTTGTTTTGTTTTTATTTATTTATTATTATTATTATTATTATTATTATTGTTATTATTGTTATTATTGTTATTATTATTATTATTATTATTATTATTATTATTATTATTATTATTAATGCCCCAAACGAGGCAAATTACCAAATGGATGCAAGGGAGTACCATTTTGAACCATATCTACAGGGACACTCAGTAGGATGTTGGACAACCAAGTGTGTGTGTACACATTACATTTAAATTTCTGCATGTCAGTACAGTCAGGTAACAGGAGACGGGGAGGGAATTCCAAAGTCTAGCAGTTCGAGGAAAAAATGATCAAATATTTTCTTACATCTAAAGATCCCAGCAGTTTGTAAAGTGGTGATCATTTACGTTGATGAGAACAAATGTTACGAGTACGTCAGCGTACATTCTTTTAGAATACATGTAATCCAGGAACAAGAATACAAGATTGTGACGATAAAAGTTAGGTTGAGAGTTTCCTACTATGTTCGAGACACACGTTTTTTATTCTGTCTGAGAAGGGGAAAGTAGCATCAGCCTCAAATTTGGCACCGATGCTCCATGCGTGTAAAGATGCAGGGTACTCTCAGGTGGGATTTTCTGATGAAGTAGCGAGAACCCGTACTCTTTTTGTGTTTCTTATTAATCGCCACATTTCTTTGTTCTCATTTCTTCGTTACTTTTTGGTTTTACGATTTTGCTTTCTATCATTTTGTTTCTTTGTATTTCTGTATTTGTACTTTTGTTGTATTCATTTATTGAATGTTTGCTTATTCATTTATTAATATGTACAGATTTTTGTTTATTTACATTTTCCACTGTTTTCTTTATTTCTTTTCATTCATATCAATATTGATATGTGCCTATATTTGTTTGTCTACTTTTTCATTTTTTCTCTATTTTTTTAATTTTTGTCTGACATCAACTGCAATCATTATTTTCATGGACACTGTGTGTTTTTACATCCCCCAATGAGTTGAATAACACATTGGTGTCATTTCCATGTGCATTTATTCAATGCTTCTATTCATACATAGGGTTCATTATCATTATATAATTATACTTATTAAATGTATGAGATTATCGTGTCGAATTTTCGAAGTAATTGCTAGCAATTATCAGCTAAATCGATATTTGCCTTTTACATGGAATTTTCTTTCTTCTTAGAATGTGTAAGTGTTTTTCTTTTTTCAATACAAATTTATTTAACTTCAGTTTTGTTCATATCTTACTGTTTCTAGTACGGAACCTTGTTAAGATGAAGCAATTTTTCTTAATGACCTTTAAATCTTCAATTGCATAAAAACTGCATTTATTTATCTTCAATATGAACAGCTTGTATATAAACTATAAGATACTTTTAGAAAAAAATATTTGTTAAAATGACTTTATATTTCAGTAGAAGATACAGATCTATATTTTAATATATCATGTAATAATGGTCTACACGAAATTATGTAAGTCGCTTTTTTGATATTTCATGGACTTATTGGGGAGTCTATTTTTATGTCTTTTATTATTTTGGTAAAAATATTATTAACGTACTTTTCCTTTGACACGTATGAATAAAGTATTAATCATTTGAATTAGGACCCATGCATTTCGTATGAAACACTATTAACACCGTAATATTTATCTAACACTATTTGCCAATGGTTATTCAAAGTTCTAAACAAATTCGATTTTAGTAAATTGCAAATATGATTGACAACGCTTATTCTATTATCGATATGTATATATTTGGTTTTTACATAGATTTCAAATATAAATAAATAAACTGTAAAAATTTACAATAAGATAGCTGTTGAACGGATCTGATGTTGACACGATAAATCAGTAGGAGCGCGTTTATTTCACACTTTTTTATATTTAGGATTGTAAAGGTTCAATATTGCAATAGTAAATGGGTCGCATGGCCTTTTGTAGTTTATTTTCTAGAATCAGTATATGAAACTGTGTTTTTGTATTTTTCAATTTCATTTGAGCGGAAGTAATCAGAAATACCTTTTAAAACATTACGTTGATAATATTTTATTAGCTAATTAACACATTTTTATATATTACTAGCATTTCGGGTGTTTGGATGTGTATCCAAAAAGTGGTAGTAGGAAGGCAGGCTCGACCCCTACCACGAAGGAGGAAAAGAACGAGGAAAAAAACCTGACGGCTTTGCTGTTACGAACACCGCCAAACCGAAAGTGACTTATGTTTAAATTAAGGTTAGACAATCGAATGAGAGGATGGCTTTCAAAAATATCGGTGAAAAAAGTAGAAAAGTGCCCAGTTGAAGGTAAAGATATTAATGTTTTTAGCCAATTTTTCGATATTTGTCGTCTGAAATGTCGAACTTCAAAACGATACAGATCTTGTAAAAATCCGTCGCCTCTGTCGAAAGTTGTAGGCAGACATGCAAACATACATACATGCATTTATATATTGGTAACTAAAAATTGTCGACACAAACCGATTAAATAGCATGCCCTATGTCTGAATAACCTTTATGTAAAATTTCAAATGTTTAGAAATTGTTTGAGTAATTTGGTAGAGACCGCTTAGGCCATTTTTTTTATCAAATCAAGCACTAGTATTATTTAGATGCATGGTCATTCGCCGGGACAACGTTATCATACCAATTTATGTATTCTTTTCGGAGTTACATTCTCCCATATTTGCACACTACATTGCTTTGTTCCAACGTTTTTATAGCCGGTGAGGACGTGTTTCTAACCACAAGGTTTTTTCTTATTGTAGTAGATAAATTAAATTTTAGAATTACTTTCAAAAGGTGTCAAGTATCTTCGCATGATAATTTAATTGCATTTTCTTCGATTCTGAAGTTTTTTTTTTTTTTTACATGGAGTCACCACTTATCAAGGCCCGGAAGCCACTCAGGGATAAGGTTTATTGCGTGTACAGTGATCAATGGGATAGTAGCGTAGTAATCGCTAGTATTGGAGATTTGATAAAGTGTCTTACTTAAGAGGCGATTCATCAGGAATTTGTTTATGTTGGACTTGAAGTTGTACTCAGCTGGGAAACAGACAAACGGAAGAGAGTTCCACAGGCGTGCACTTCTAAGAAAGAAACTTTGTTCATGGAATCTACGTTTTGATTAAGGGCACAGATAAAGAGTGGGGAAAATTACTGACAGTTATTTCAGTTAGACGGGTGTTTTTCGTGAAAGATTGGCGAGGGGGGACCAGAGATTTGAGCTCAGGCGAGCACTTGCCATGGAAACAACGACAAAACAAACACGGGCTCGCAACGTCTCTTCTGTGGGAGAGAGGTTGCAGGGGAGAAAAAAGGGCATCTCCCACCAAGCCACGAAGTCTATTTTGTACTCTGCCAGGGCATGATAGGCTTGTTTAGCAGCTCCAGCCCAGATGTGGCAGCAGTCATCCATTCTTTGACGTACTTGGCTTTTATACAGATAGAGAATTGCATCAGTAGTGAGATATCTTCTGGGGCGGTAGAAGGATCCTACCATTTTTCCAGCGACCTTGGCAACAGACTTGATGTACGTGTTCCATTTCAGATCAGGGGTAATGGTCAAACCCAAGAAGCTTGTCAAAACATTGAGCCTCCCCAAGACGAGAAAATAATACATACATTGGGCATACACAGACAACGTTGTCTCGGCGAGTAAACATTCATCTAAATAATACTATAATACTATAAATAGTACATTTGATAAAGAACTCTGCCCCCGCCAACCTTAGAGAGGTCCTCGTTGAGAACATACAAATTATACAACATTAGAATAATATTAAAAAATTAAAAATTCTTGAAGCGTCATATATTAGAACCTTCCAACCCACTAAGAATAAAATTGCATTCGAGAAAAGCGTTCTAAAATGACCTGCGTTGTTTGTATTGGACGGACTTTGTTAACTGTGTCCACAAACTTGCTAATTTTAATACTCGAATTTTTAATCGACCTATATTTTTAATCGACTTTTTATCGACTTTATATATCGCCGTTTGCTGTATATTTTAGTTTTCACTTTTAATTCTCATTTTCGGTCCTTCGCTCTTTTACTTAAACACTTGAGGATGATTCGTGAACGAATCGAAAGTACTCGTGACAGCAACAATTATGGAACTTTTATTAATATTTTTGATTTTGATACAAAAAAGATTATACGGAAAATGGAAAAATTAAAAAAAAATCATAAAGCAAAGTGTCTCCGTTGCATTTAATGATATTTGCTTGAATATATATATATATATATATATATATATATATATATATATATATATATATATATACATGAATGTATGCACAGGAGTATATCATAATAATGTAATGTAGTAATAAATAGTGATATTTATATCTGGAAATAAAAATAGGTTTTAAGCTCCTTAAATTTCGTACTAGAATTGTACACACGGAGCTGCAGTGCAATAGTTTGATTTTGAATTAATATTTAGACTGCGGTTGAAGATTCAATCTTCAATGTGGACAAATGAAAATGCAATTGTGATATTTAGAACCGCTATCTAGTCATAGTTGAAGGAACGAGAGCGTGCTACCCCTGTGAAATAATTAAAGGGTTCTGTTCTAAATTCCGTGATGATTCCAGAGTTCGAAAGAAACTCTTGAGGAAGGTCGGGGTTTACATCAACAGAAACGTGAAAGAAATATCCGAATAATACAAAAACTGTTATTTATTTTCCTGGAAGTTTTCCTTACTTAAGTCTTGCCATTATCGTTATGTAAGCTTTTACTCTCTGTATGTACAGATTACATGTTTGAATATAGGAAGAAACCATTCATTTATTACAATAGTTAGACATTTTAATTCGTATAACTCCAACGCGCAAGATGTGATCATTAGATGAACTGCTAGATATTAACTATGATATTAATGTAGAGATGATTGAGTAATACTTTCTGCAACCACAGTCGCTATTCATGGACATATTTCATATGTACAGTCGATTGCAATCATGTCAGCTGCATAAACAAAAAGTCGATGAGCGTCATCCCCACCATTAAAATGGAGGAAAAGTTTGCTGACCAGTTCGTATATATATCTCTGAAAACTCTATTGATTCTTTGGTCTGCGTACAGTACACTTGTTTCGGATGCACCTGGACAATCAGCTGATCAAACAGTTTTCCATTTAGAAGATTAAAAAAAAACTTCTTCTTAACGTCACTATCTTACTCGATATATATATTTATATATATATATATATATATATATATATATATATACATACACACATATATACATATATATACACATATATATACACATATATTTATATATATTTACACACACATATATAATATATATACACATATATATTTATATATATATGTGTATATATGTATATATATGTGTATATATATATGTATATATGCGGGTACACACACACTAACACTCACACACACAAACACACACACACACACACACACACACACACACACATATATATATATATATATATATATATATATATATATATTAGCTGTACCCGGCCACGCGTTGCTGTGGGTCAGTTTGTTAAAATGAAACAAATTCCTCATAAAAAATTGCATTTTGTATTGTTTATTTATTTTATTATTTTTGCAGTTTTTTTATCAATAAAAGTTGTTTTTTCCCCAAGAAAAGGTGAATTTTTTACCATTAAGAGAAAGTTGGCAGTAAACATTTCTTTTTGAAAATAGAGTTTTTATTATAAAATAAAAAATGAATGCTTTATATAAACACTGTAAATAGTGGGGTGAAAGTAGAGAAAAGTTTTTTCAGGAGAATGTACATATTCTATTGTCAATAGATGTTAAGAAAATAAACAGAAAAAAATACTCCCATCATTAATTAATCATGCAAAATATAAACAAAATGTTGATTTAGTGTTTCAACATTTGAACAATGCTCGGCTGAATCCGGTGATTGCCGGTCGAACTCTAAACTAACTGGAATCCGGCGCGGGGGGGGGGGTTAAATTCTGCATGACTACTATTCTTTTTAATTTTGTCTTTTGTTCAATTTTTTGTGTGTGCTTTTAGCGCTAGCAAACTAACAAATTTAACCAAAATGCAAAAACTTCAACAATTAAATAATTTTAATAAGTACCCAGATCCTAATAAAAATTCTTAAATTAATCCCCCTCATTGGAAACACTGAAGGGAAGGACGAAACCAAATTATTGCCAGTATGTTTGAGAGAGGTTCTATAGGTGTATCAGAAAGTGACCATTAAAAATGATGATCAGAACCTTAATAATTCAACTTACTATTTTTTAAGCTTATAACTACTTGGAAATATAATTAAACCCCTAATTTTTTTCAGTTAAAGGAGCAAATACCAAATTTTAAAAATATAACAGGTTTAATAGCAAATTATACAATATTTGTTTCTTTAAAGCGATTTTCTTTAAAAAAAAATATTTAAAAAATCAACATATTTTGACTTGCTTATAAATATATGTATATATATAAATGCCAAAAAATCACTTATCTAAACAAATACTATTAAATGGGTAGTTCCATTCTTCATTGTAAAGAATTTATCCATATTTATATTTTAAATTCCATGTATTTTTTAAATAAAAGGATTTTTTAAAGCGAGCGTCTTAGAAAATCGCATTTTTGTAACGTGTTTTGCGCGAAGCGTTAAATAGCTGCCGCTGCTGATAAAATTAAATTTATGAAGTATGGTTTCGTCAAAGGGAATAAATAATGTTTCTTTTTTATTGAGTGTGTTAACCAAAATTAGTATTTTTCATCCTCCGTAGTTAAAAAAGAAATATACATTCACTTATAATTTTTCCCCTAGAACAAAAAATCCGCTTCATCGATTTTAAAAAAAATTATTTTAATGAAATACACGAGTTTTTGATTTATATATTTTAATTCTTCATCGACTATTTTTTAATATCTAAAAAAACAAAACATTCAATGAAATAGAAAAAATTGCCGTCTGCGTCTGGCATTTACTTGACGATGTAAGCATAACATGAGCTTTCATTTAAAAAAATCAACGCGTTTAAAAAAAGGTCTTACACTTTAGACTTTACAGGTAAATTTCCCAAAAACTATTCTTTTGTTTTTGTTATAAATTAGAATATTTTCTTTATTGATCTTTTATCTTAAATTTGTGATATATAAAACTTTGGTGAGTAAATTAATTATTTACTTTTTAATAGAAATTTCAAAATGGGGGGCGTGAATTAAAAAAAACCGTTTGTCTAAAATATTATAATCAGTTTATTGGAAAGAGCATAAAATTTCACATTAACCCTGAAAATATCGTAAAAATTTAACCAATAGAAAAATTTTGATAGATTTTTAAAGTTTAAAAATTGAAAAATATTTAACTCGTAAAATTTAATTGATTTTATTACATAAAAAAATGGCAGCATGAAGACACACTGGCATTTTGTAAACATTTTGTTGACACTGTTTTTTTAAATAAAAAATAATATTTCTATTATTTTTTAAACAACTTTATTAGTATATTTTGGAAGTATATTCCATACAGAAAATAAACAACTCACTTTAAAAAGAGAAATTACGAGTTTTTTTTTTTTAAATATTTTATTCGTAGTTTTCTGTTAGTGGTGTCAAAAATGCCTCCAAAGTTCTGATACACCTAGAGGTTCTATTCTTTTTTTTCTTTTTTCAATATTTTAAGTAGATTTGTAACTCAGCTACCAGATTTGGTGTTTCTACACTTTATTGCCGAAATTGGAGACGCCATTTTTTTTCACGCACTTGCTATCCAAATCTAGGGGAGACATCATTTTATGGCCGAACGATTGCTTCCGGAAAGGGAAAGAATAAATTTACCAAAATTAACATTTATTACTCCCGGAAACGTTAAATTAAACTAAATAAATTAACCAAAATTAACATTTATTACTCCCTTAAACTAAAATTATCATTTATTACTTCCATAAACTGGGTAAACCGATATTACTGGAGAAAATGAGTCCTGAAAATTCAAAAAAATGTATAAAATTATTTATTTATTCGAAACACACACACACACACACACACGAAAAAATAAACAAACAAAAAAAACCCTAAAAAATGTTTTGGTTTTGTTTTGGTTTTGTTTTGGTTTTCGAATGGCGCTCGCCCAGTTTAAACTGTTATGGATATGTCATTTCAATTTTCTGTTTTTAATAAAAAGAATATGCTCCATTAAAAACTTTCCCGTTCTCATTAATTAAATCGAAACATTTCCAATTAAACAATTACGGATATATGTTCTCTTTCACTTTCTTTATTTACTTTTAAAGCAACATTAGACTTTTATAAAATAGTTTTTTTTTGTTTTTTGTTTTTTTTCGAAAAAATAAATAATTTTAAACAGTTTTTGAATTGTCAAGATTCATTTTCTCCAGTAATATCGGTTTACCAAGTTTCTGGAAGTAATAAATGATAATTTTAGTTTAATTTAACGTTTCCGGAAGTAATAAATGTTAATTTTGGTAAATTTATTATTTCCCTATCCGGAAGCAATCGTTCGGCCATACAATGATGTCTCCTCTAGATTTGGATAGCAAGTGCGTGATAAAAATCGCGTCTCCAATTTCGGCAATAAAGTGTAGAAGCACCCCAGATGTTTATGGGTCGTTATTTTTGCCATAAATTGTTAGGCGAAAGTTGTTTTTTTTTTCAGGAAAACTTGCACTTGTTTTTTAAGAAAGTTGGCAGTAAACGTTTCTTTTTGAAAACAGAATTTTTATTATAAAAAGAAAGGATGATTGCTTTATATGAACACTGTAAATAGTTAGGTGAAAGTAGAGAAAAGTTAGATTTTTTTTTCAAGAGACTGTACAAATTATTTTTTTGGTCAACAGATGTTAAGAAAATAAACAGAAAAAATACTCCCATCATTAATTAATTCTGCAAAAAAATAAATAAAATGTTGATTTAGTGTTTCAACATTTGGACAACGCTCGGCTGAATCCGGTCACGATGACCGGTCTAACCCTAAACTAATTGGAATCCGGGGGGGGGTAATTCTGCATGAGTACCATTCTTTTTAATTTTATCTTTTGTTCAATTTTTTTGCGTGGGCTTTTAACGATTGCAAACTAACAAATTTAACCAAAATGTAAAAAATTCAACAATTAAATAATTTTGCTCAGCTTCTAATACAAATCCTAGTAAATCAATCACTCTTATTAGAATACTCCAAGGAAGGACGGGACCAAATTATTGCCAGTATGTTAGGGAGAGGTTCTGTTTTTTTTACAATATTTTAAGCGGATTTGACACTCAGCTACCAGATTTTTAGGTGTTGCTGGTTAACTTACGATAAAACTTGCGAAGTATGCGCTCGTTTACGATTGTTGTAAAAATGGAATGGACATTTAAATTTCGCTCCGTTTTAATTTTTTTTTTAATTGTGCTTCTCCCAGGCAAATATAATCAATAACATTCAACAATTGTACTTTATAAAACACGAACTATTAAAAAAATATGAACGAAAGAGAAATAATTCCATTTTTAAACGAAAAAAGTCAGTTTCGTATATAAAAGTTCAGTTTAGTGATGTCACGTGATGGCACGCGGTGTTAAATAATTGTCCCCCAAAAAAATATGGCTCATCCGTACAAAGAAAACCACCTGTTTATTATAGAAAAATTAAGTATAATGCTATAATTAAAAGAGATATATAAAAACAATATTATTATATATTATTTAGACTACTAATTATGAACGAACCAAGAGTTACATTTATATATATATATATATGTGTGTGTGTGTGTATATATCTATATCTATATCTATATATATCTATATATATATATCTATATCTATATCTATATCTATCTATATCTATCTATCTATATATATATATATATATATATATATATATATATGGGCCTGTGTTGTATTGTGAAAATATAGTTTTAGCAAATAACGTTCAAGTCTTATTCCGTAGTTATTAGGCATTATAAATCGAATCAGTTCAAAACTAAATAGCTTTCCCTCCCACCCTCTCTATCTCTCTCTTTTTTTATTTCTTTGTTTTTCTCTCTCGATATATATATATATATATATATATATATATATAGAGAGAGAGAGAGAGAGAGAGAGAAAATATACTTGATATGGTATATATATATATATATATATATATATATATATATATATATATATATATATATATAATTTGTAATTGTGAAATTTCTAGCGGTAAGTTAACTCATGTAAATGCAAAGTCTGCGATTTAATTTACATTTGTTTTACTTATAAAATTATATTTATTTATATAATTTATAATATTTTTGGGACTAAACACGTTATTTAATGCATGCACATTAGATATAATCTATTATGTATAGGTTGTCAGTATGTATTTCAACAGAGTTCAACACGTGAATATGTACGAAGCAACTTATGAAAATATATTTATGCCAATTAAGCAACTCCGATGCTTTCACATTTCATCCCCTTAATAAATCATCAAGCAGCAATACACACACACAGACATACACACACGCGCGCACACAAACACTACCCCCCATATATATATATATATATATATATATATATATATATATATATATATATATATTAGTGACCACCCGACGTGACGTGGTCATGAAATATACTTGATATGGTATTTAAATTTATGCAGATGTTGTAGTTAGTATAGAGCCAATATTTTTTTTTTTGCTAATTATATTGTCCTTAATGTATAGTAGCGATATAAAAACTCAAAAATAGATTTTGGGTGTCATCAGATAGAATCAAAAGCAAACCATTCATCGATACAACCTTAGTCGTTATCATTTAGGCTGTCGTCAGAAAACATTAAAATTTAAACGCCTTTAAAGTATAAATTATGTGAGCACTTGAAGCGATTTATGTTTGCCAAGTGTTTACGTTGACGTCTTATATGTTGTATATTGAAGTGTTGCATTGCATCATGAATTGTATGCATTAATCCGTTTTAGATTCGGATGTAGCATTTAAAACTGTATACCATAGTCTAGCCAATAAACATGTTGTAATACTTGTGTCATTGTAAAACGTATTAGTGTGTGCAATAAATATGATTAGCGTGTCGCATTGTGAACATTTGCATTTGTCTATGTAAGAAATATTTTGTAGATTTACGTGTTGAATTATTAACTGTATGCATTAGTCTGTGTGGAAAAATTGTTGTAGATTAGTTGGTTCTGTTGTTAACTGTATGTGTCTGCGCTATACATATGTTGTAGATATAGCTGCTTAATTGTAAAGTGTATTCATTAGTATTTGCAATAATATGTTAAAGATAAGGATGTTGCATTTGGAACTGTATGTATTATTCTGTGAAAAAATATTTTTGTAGACTAGGGCGCTACAGTGTTAATGTTTTGTGTCTGTAAAATAGTTTTTTGTAGATATAGGGTGATTCCTTGTGAATTGTGTGCATTAATATGTACACTAAATACTTTTTAAATTAGGGTATTTTATTGTGAACTGTATGCACAAATTTGTGCAATAAATATATTGTAGATTAGGGCGTTTCATTGTTAATTGTATACATTAGTTTGTGCAATTAATATATCGT
Source organism: Euprymna scolopes (assembly GCF_053919585.1). Taxonomy (NCBI): domain Eukaryota; kingdom Metazoa; phylum Mollusca; class Cephalopoda; order Sepiida; family Sepiolidae; genus Euprymna; species Euprymna scolopes. The sequence goes on from NC_136498.1 coordinate 91,042,514, forward strand.
ACATTAGGGCGTTGCATTGTGAACTTATGCATTAGTTTGTAAAATAAATATGTTGTAGTTTAGCATTGTTAATTGTATGCATTAGATTGCCCAATACATATGTTGTAGATAAAGATGTCGAATTAGTGACTGTTCAATAAATATGTTTTAGATTAAGGTGCTGCATTGTTAACTGTATCCATTAGTCTATGCAGTAAACAAGTTGTAAATTACGGTGTTGCCTTGTGAATTGTATGCATTTGTGTTTGCAATAAATACGTCGTTGATCAGAAGGTATTAGTCTGTGCACTAAGTAATCTCTATATATCAAGGTGTTGTGTGGCGAACTTTATGCATTATTATAATTATTATATAATAATTAAATAACCCGCTTGCTATTTCTTCTGCCCTTCACATCAACAATTTTTTTGTTAAATTTGACACTGTTGTCCAAACTTCCAACTTCTGTATACGTAACGCACCTTCTCTCAACTGCAAAAGTACTTCTGCTGATCGTACTTACTTCTTCAAAATCCAATTTCAAAATGAACATGCTCTCTGAAAAATCAACCCTCTTTTCTCTCCTACCAGGAGTATCTCATTTGCATATAAGGTGGTAACATTGCAGGCATATAAAGAGATAATGTAGCCATTTTTGTTTCTTTCTTCTTCATTTATTTCGTTCCACGACCGACCCGTAGAATTATGCACACGTGCAAGTTTGGTAAGTCACGCGTTTCCCTACAGTCTGTGCAATAAATATATGTAATCTAATATGTTGCATTGCCTACTGTATGCATTTCTCTAGCAAATAATATGTTGTAGATTAGGGTGTTGCATTGGAAACTTATGCATTTCTCTAGCAAATAATATGTTGAAGATTAGGGTGTTGCATTGGCAACTCTATGCATTTCTCTAGCAAATAATACGTTGTAGATTAGGGTGTTGCATTGGCAACTCTATGCATTTCTCTAGCAAATTATATGTTGTAGATTAGGGTGTTGCATTGACAACTCTATGCATTTCTCTAGCAAATAATATGTTGTAGATTAGGGTGTTGCATTGGCAACTCTATGCATTTCTCTAGCAAATAATATGTTGTAGATTAGGGTGTTGCATTGACAACTCTATGCATTTCTCTAGCAAATAATATGTTGTAGATTAGGGTGTTGCATTGGCAACTCTATGCATTTCTCTAGCAAATAATATGTTGTAGATTAGGGTGTTGCATTGGCAACTCTATGCATTTCTCTAGCAAATAATATGTTGTAGATTAGGGTGTTGCATTGGCAACTCTATGCATTTATCTAGCAAAAAATATGTTGTTGATTACGGTTTTGCATTGACAACTGTATGCATTTCTCAAGCAAATAATATGTTGTAGATTAGGGTGTTGCATTGACAACTGTATGCATTTCTCTAGCAAATAATATGTTGTAGATTAGGGTGTTGCATTGACAACTCTATGCATTTCTCTAGCAAATAATATGTTGTAGATTAGGGTGTTGCATTGGCAACTCTATGCATTTCTCTAGCAAATAATATGTTGTAGATTAGGGTGTTGCATTGGCAACTCTATGCATTTCTCTAGACAGTAATATGTTGTAGATTAGGGTTTGCATCGACAACTCTATGCATTTCTCTAGCAAATAATATGTTGTAGATTAGGGTGTTGCATTGGCAACTCTATGCATTTCTCTAGCAAATAATATGTTGTAGATTAGGGTGTTGCATTGACAACTCTATGCATTTCTCTAGCAAATAATATGTTGTAGATTAGGGTTTGCATCGACAACTCTATGCATTTCTCTAGCAAATAATATGTTGTAGATTAGGGTGTTGCATTGACAACTCTATGCATTTCTCTAGCAAAAACTGTTGTAGAAAAGGGTGTTGCATTGACAACTGTATGCATTTCTCTAGCAAATAATATGTTGTAGATTAGGGTGTTGCATTGACAACTCTATGCATTTCTCTAGCAAATAATATGTTGTAGATTAGGGTGTTGCATTGGCAACTCTACGCATTTCTCTAGCAAATAATATGTTGTAGATTAGGGTGTTGCATTGGCAACTCTATGCATTTCTCTAGCAAATAATATGTTGTAGATTAGGGTGTTGCATTGGCAACTCTATGCATTTCTCTAGCAAATAATATGTTGTAGATTAGGGTGTTGCATTGGCAACTCTATGCATTTCTCTAGCAAATAATATGTTGTAGATAAGGGTGTTGCATTGACAACTCTATGCATTTCTCTAGCAAATAATATGTTGTAGATTAGGGTGTTGCATTGGCAACTCTATGCATTTCTCTAGCAAATAATATGTTGTAGATTAGGGTGTTGCATTGACAACTCTATGCATTTCTCTAGCAAATAATATGTTGTGGATTAGGGTGTATCATTGACAACTCTATGCATTTCTCGTGCAAATAATATGTTGTAGATTAGGGTGTTGCATTGGCAACTCTATGCATTTCTCTAGCAAATAATATGTTGTAGATTAGGGTGTTGCATTGGCAACTCTATGCATTTCACAAGCATATAATATGTTGTAGATAAGGGTGTTGCATTGGCAACTCTATGCATTTCTCTAGACAGTAATATGTTGTGGATAAGGGTGTTGCATTGACAACTCTATGCATTTCTCCAGCAAATAATATGTTGTAGATTAGGGTGTTGCAATGGCAACTCTATGCATTTCTCTAGCAAATAATATGTTGTAGATTAGGGTGTTGCATCGACAACTCTATGCATTTCTCTAGCAAATAATATGTTGTAGATTAGAGTGTTGCATTTGAAACTGTATGCATTTCTCTAGCAAATAATATGTTGTAGATTAGGGTGTTGCATTGACAACTCTATGCATTTCTCCAGCAATTAATATGTTGTAGATTAGGGTGTTGCATCGACAACTCTATGCATTTCTCTAGCAAATAATATGTTGTAGATTAGGGTGTATCATTGAACACTCTATGCATTTCTCTAGCAAATAATATGTTGTAGATTAGGGTGTTGCATTGACAACTCTATGCATTTCTCTAGCAAGTAATATGTTGTAGAATAGGGTGTTGCATTGGCAACTCATTGCATTTCTCTAGCAAATAATATGTTGTAGATTAGGTGTGGCATTGACAACTCTATGCATTTCTCTAGCAAATAATATGTTGTAGATTAGGGTGTTGCATTGGCAGCTCTATGCATTTCTCTAGCAACAAATATTTTGTAGATTAGGGTGTTGCCTCGGCAACTCTATGCATTTCTCTAGCAAATAATATGTTGTAGATTAGGGTGTATCATTGAAAACTCTATGCATTTCTCTAGCAAATAATATGTTGTAGATTAGGGTGTTACATTGGCAACTGTATGCATTTACTAGCAAATAATATGTTGTAGATTAGGGTGTTACATTGGCAACTGTATGCATTTCTCTAGCCAATAATATGTTGTAGATTAGGGTGTTGCATTGGAAACTCTATGCATTTCTCTAGCAAATAATATGTTGTAGATTAGGGTGTTGCATTGACAACTCTATGCATTTCTCTAGCAAATATGTTGTAGATTAGGGTGTTGCATTGGCCAGTCTATGCATTTCTCTAGCAAGTAATATGTTGTAGATTAGGGTGTTGCATTGGCAACACTATGCCTTTCTCTAGCAAATAATATGTTGTAGATTAGGGTGTTGCATTGGCCACTCTGTGCATTTCTCTAGCAAATAATATGTTGTTTATAAGGGTGTTGCATTGGCAGCTCTATGTATTTCTCTAGCAAATAATATGTTGTAGATTAGGGTGTTGGATCGTAACTCTATGCATTTCTCTAGCAAATTATATGTTGTAGATTAGGGTGTTGCATTGGCAACTCTATGCATTTCTCTAGCAAATAATATGTTGTAGATTAGGGTGTTGCATTGGAAACTCTATGCATTTCTCTCGCAAGTAATATGTTGTAGATTAGGGTGTTGCATTGGCAACTCTATGCATTTCTCTAGCAAATAATATGTTGTAGATTAGGGTGTTGCATTGGGAACTCTATGCATTTCTCTAGCAAGTAATATGTTGTAGATTAGGGTGTTGCATTGGCAACTCTATGCATTTCTCTAGCCAATAATATGTTGTAGATTAGGGTGTTGCATTGACAACTCTATGCATTTCTCTAGCAAATAATATGTTGTAGATTAGGGTGTTTCATTGACAACTCTATGCATTTCTCTAGCAAATAATATGTTGTAGATAAGGGTGTTGCATTGGCAACTCTATGCATTTCTCTAGACAGTAATATGTTGTGGATAAGGGTGTTGCATTGACAACTCTATGCATTTCTCCAGCAAATAATATGTTGTAGATTAGGGTGTTGCATTGGCAACTCTATGCATTTCTCTAGCAAATAATATGTTGTAGATTAGGGTGTTGCATCGACAACTCTATGCATTTCTCTAGCAAATAATATGTTGTAGATTAGGGTGTTGCATTGGCAACTCTATGCATTTCTCCAGCAAATAATATGTTGTAGATTAGGGTGTTGCATCGACAACTCTATGCATTTCTCTAGCAAATAATATGTTGTAGATTAGGGTGTTGCATTGGCAACTGTATGCATTTCTCTAGCCAATAATATGTTGTAGATTAAGGTGTTGCATTGACAACTCTATGCATTTCTCCAGCAATTAATATGTTGTAGATAAGGGTGTTGCATTGACAACTCTATGCATTTCTCTAGCAAATAATATGTTGTAGATGAGAGTGTTGCATTGGAAACTGTATGCATTTCTCTAGCCAATAATATGTTGTAGATTAAGGTGTTGCATTGGCAACTCTATCCATTTCTCCAGCAATTTATATGTTGTAGATAAGGGTGTTGCATTGACAACTCTATGCATTTCTCTAGCAAATAATATGTTGTAGATTAGGGTGTTGCATTGGCAACTCTATGCATTTCTCTAGCAAATATGTTGTAGATTAAGGTGATGCCTAGGCAACTGTATGCATTTCTCTAGCAAATAATATGTTGTAGATAAGGGTGTTGCATTGACAACTCTATGCATTTCTCTAGCAAATAATACGTTGTAGATTATGGTGTTGCATTGGCAACCCTATGCATTTCTCTAGCAAATAATATGTTGTAGATTAGGGTGTTGCATTGGCAACGCTATGCATTTCTCTAGCAAATAATACGTTGTAGATTAGGGTTTTGCATTTACAACTCTATGCATTTCTCTAGCAAATAATATGTTGTAGATTAGGGTGTTGCATTGGCAACTCTATGCATTTCTCTAGCAAATAATATGTTGTTGATTAGGCTGTTGCATTGGCAACTCTATGCATTTCACTAGCAAATAATAATATGTTGTAGATTAGGGTGTTACATTGGCAACTCTATGCATTTCTCTAGCAAATTATATGTTGTAGATTAGGGTGTTGCATTGGCAACTCTATGCATTTCTCTAGAAAATAATATGTTGTAGATAAGGGTGTTGCATTGACAACTCTATGCATTTCTCTAGCAAATAATATGTTGTAGATTAGGGTGTTGCATTGGCAACTCTATGCATTTCTCTAGCAAATAATATGTTGTAGATTAGGGTGTTGCATTGGTACTCTATGCATTTCTCTAGCAAATAATATGTTGTAGATTAGGGTGTTGCATTGGCAACTCTATGCATTTCTCTAGCAAATAATATGTTGTAGATTAGGGTGTTGCATTGGCAACTCTATGCATTTCTCTAGCAAGTAATATGTTGTAGATGAGGGTGTTGCATTGGCCACTCTATGCATTTCTCTAGCAAACAATATGTTGTAGATTAGGTGTGGCATTGACACCTCTATGCATTTCTCTAGCAAATAATATGTTGTAGATTAGGGTGTTGCATTGGCAGCTCTATGCATTTCTCTAGCAACTAATATTTTGTAGATAAGGGTGTTGCATCGACAACTATATGCATTTCTCTAGCAAATAATATGTTGTAGATTAGGGTGTTGCATTGACAACTCTATGCATTTCTCTAGCAAATAATATGTTGTAGATTAGGGTGTTGCATTGGCAACTCTATGCATTTCTCTAGCAAATAATATGTTGTTGATTAGGCTGTTGCATTGGCAACTCTATGCATTTCTCTAGCAAATAATAATATGTTGTAGATTAGGGTGTTGCATTGGCAACTCTATGCATTTCTCTAGCAAATTATATGTTGTAGATTAGGGTGTTGCATTGGCAACTCTATGCATTTCTCTAGCAAATAATATGTTGTAGATAAGGGTGTTGCATTGACAACTCTATGCATTTCTCTAGCAAATAATATGTTGTAGATTAGGGTGTTGCATTGGCAACTCTATGCATTTCTCTAGCAAATAATATGTTGTAGATTAGGGTGTTGCATTGGTACTCTATGCATTTCTCTAGCAAATAATATGTTGTAGATTAGGGTGTTGCATTGGCAACTCTATGCATTTCTCTAGCAAATAATATGTTGTAGATTAGGGTGTTGCATTGGCAACTCTATGCATTTCTCTAGGAAGTAATATGTTGTAGATTAGGGTGTTGCATTGGCCACTCTATGCATTTCTCTAGCAAATAATATGTTGTAGATTAGGTGTGGCATTGACACCTCTATGCATTTCTCTAGCAAATAATATGTTGTAGATTAGGGTGTTGCATTGGCAGCTCTATGCATTTCTCTAGCAACTAATATTTTGTAGATAAGGGTGTTGCATCGACAACTCTATGCATTTCTCTAGCAAATAATATGTTGTAGATTAGGGTGTATCATTGAAAACTCTATGCATTTCTCTAGCAAATAATATGTTGTAGATTAGGGTGTTGCATTGGCAACTCTATGCATTTCTCTAGCAAATAATATGTTGTAGATAAGGGTGTTGCATCGACAACTCTATGCATTTCTCTAGTAAATAATATGTTGTAGATTAGGGTGTATCATTGAAAACTCTATGCATTTCTCTAGCAAATAATACGTTGTAGATTAGGGTGTTGCATTGGCAGCTCTATGCATTTCTCTAGCAACTAATATTGTGTAGATTAGGGTGTTGCATCGACAACTCTATGCATTTCTCTAGCAAAAAATATGTTGTAGATTAGGGTGTTGCATTGGCAACTCTATGCATTTCTCTAGCAAATGATATGTTGTAGATTAGGGTGTTGCATTGGCAACTCTATGCATTTCTCTAGCAAATAATATGTTGTAGATAAGGGTGTTGCATTGACAACTGTATGCATCTCTCTAGCAAATAATATGTTGTAGATTAGGGTGTTGCATTGGCAACTCTATGCATTTCTCTAGGAAATAATAATATGTTGTAGATTAGGGTGTTGCATTGGCAACTCTATGCATTTCTCTAGCAAATAATATGTTGTAGATAAGGGTGTTGCATTGGCAGCTCTATGCATTTCTCTAGCAAGTAATATGTTGTAGATTAGGGTGTTGCATTGGCAACTCTATGCATTTCTCTAGCAAATAATATGTTGTAGATTAGGTGTGGCATTGAAAAATCTATGCATTTCTCTAGCAAATAATATGTTGTAGATTAGGGTGTTGCATTGGCAGCTCTATGCATTTCTCTAGCAACTAATATTTTGTAGATTAGGGTGTTGCATCGACAACTCTATGCCTTTCTCTAGCAAATAATATGTTGTAGATTAGGGTGTATCATTGAAAACTCTATGACTTTCTCTAGCAAATAATATGTTGTAGATTAGGGTGTTGCATTGGCAACTGTATGCATTTACTAGAAAATAATATGTTGTAGATTAGGGTGTAGCATTGGCAACTCCATGCATTTCTCTAGCCAATAATATGTTGTAGATTAGGGTGTTGCATTGGCAACACTATGCCTTTCTCTAGCAAATAATATGTTGTAGATTAGGGTGTTGCATTGGCCACTCTGTGCATTTCTCTAGCAAATAATATGTTGTTTATAAGGGTGTTGCATTGGCAGCTCTATGCATTTCTCTAGCAAATAATATGTTGTAGATTAGGGTGTTGCATTGGCCACTCTGTGCATTTCTCTAGCAAATAATATGTTGTTTATAAGGATGTTGCATTGGCAGCTCTATGCATTTCTCTAGCAAATAATATGTTGTAGATTAGGGTGTATCATTGAAAACTCTATGCATTTCTCTAGCAAATAATATGTTGTAGATTAGGGTGTTGCATTGGCAACTCTATGCATTTCTCTAGCAAATAATATGTTGTTGATTAGGCTGTTGCATTGGCAACTCTATGCATTTCTCTAGCAAATAATAATATGTTGTAGATTAGGGTGTTGCATTGGCAACTCTATGCATTTCTCTAGCAAATTATATGTTGTAGATTAGGGTGTTGCATTGGCAACTCTATGCATTTCTCTAGCAAATAATATGTTGTAGATAAGGGTGTTGCATTGACAACTCTATGCATTTCTCTAGCAAATAATATGTTGTAGATTAGGGTGTTGCATTGGCAACTCTATGCATTTCTCTAGCAAATAATATGTTGTAGATTAGGGTGTTGCATTGGTACTCTATGCATTTCTCTAGCAAATAATATGTTGTAGATTAGGGTGTTGCATTGGCAACTCTATGCATTTCTCTAGCAAATAATATGTTGTAGATTAGGGTGTTGCATTGGCAACTCTATGCATTTCTCTAGCAAGTAATATGTTGTAGATTAGGGTGTTGCATTGGCCACTCTATGCATTTCTCTAGCAAATAATATGTTGTAGATTAGGTGTGGCATTGACACCTCTATGCATTTCTCTAGCAAATAATATGTTGTAGATTAGGGTGTTGCATTGGCAGCTCTATGCATTTCTCTAGCAACTAATATTTTGTAGATAAGGGTGTTGCATCGACAACTCTATGCATTTCTCTAGCAAATAATATGTTGTAGATTAGGGTGTATCATTGAAAACTCTATGCATTTCTCTAGCAAATAATATGTTGTAGATTAGGGTGTTGCATTGGCAACTCTATGCATTTCTCTAGCAAATAATATGTTGTAGATAAGGGTGTTGCATCGACAACTCTATGCATTTCTCTAGTAAATAATATGTTGTAGATTAGGGTGTATCATTGAAAACTCTATGCATTTCTCTAGCAAATAATACGTTGTAGATTAGGGTGTTGCATTGGCAGCTCTATGCATTTCTCTAGCAACTAATATTGTGTAGATTAGGGTGTTGCATCGACAACTCTATGCATTTCTCTAGCAAAAAATATGTTGTAGATTAGGGTGTTGCATTGGCAACTCTATGCATTTCTCTAGCAAATGATATGTTGTAGATTAGGGTGTTGCATTGGCAACTCTATGCATTTCTCTAGCAAATAATATGTTGTAGATAAGGGTGTTGCATTGACAACTGTATGCATCTCTCTAGCAAATAATATGTTGTAGATTAGGGTGTTGCATTGGCAACTCTATGCATTTCTCTAGCAAATAATATGTTGTAGATTAGGGTGTTGCATTGGCAACTCTATGCATTTCTCTAGCAAATAATATGTTGTAGATAAGGGTGTTGCATTGGCAGCTCTATGCATTTCTCTAGCAAGTAATATGTTGTAGATTAGGGTGTTGCATTGGCAACTCTATGCATTTCTCTAGCAAATAATATGTTGTAGATTAGGTGTGGCATTGACAACTCTATGCATTTCTCTAGCAAATAATATGTTGTAGATTAGGGTGTTGCATTGGCAGCTCTATGCATTTCTCTAGCAAAAAATATGTTGTAGATTAGGGTGTTGCATCGACAACTCTATGCCTTTCTCTAGCAAATAATATGTTGTAGATTAGGGTGTATCATTGAAAACTCTATGACTTTCTCTAGCAAATAATATGTTGTAGATTAGGGTGTTGCATTGGCAACTGTATGCATTTACTAGCAAATAATATGTTGTAGATTAGGGTGTAGCATTGGCAACTCCATGCATTTCTCTAGCCAATAATATGTTGTAGATTAGGGTGTTGCATTGGCAACACTATGCCTTTCTCTAGCAAATAATATGTTTTAGATTAGGGTGTTGCATTGGCCACTCTGTGCATTTCTCTAGCAAATAATATGTTGTTTATAAGGGTGTTGCATTGGCAGCTCTATGCATTTCTCTAGCAAATAATATGTTGTAGATTAGGGTGTTGCATTGGCCACTCTGTGAATTTCTCTAGCAAATAATATGTTGTTTATAAGGGTGTTGCATTGGCAGCTCTATGCATTTCTCTAGCAAATAATATGTTGTAGATTAGGGTGTTGCATCGACAACTCTATGCATTTCTCTAGCAAATAATATGTTGTAGATTAGCGTGTTGCATTGGCAACACTATGCATTTCTCTAGCAAATAATATGTTGTAGATTAGGGTGTTGCATTGGCCACTCTGTGCATTTCTCTAGCAAATAATATGTTGTTTATAAGGGTGTTGCATTGGCAACTCTATGCATTTCTCTAGCAAATAATATGTTGTAGATTAAGGTGTTGCATTGGCAGCTCTATGCATTTCTCTAGCAAATAATATGTTGTAGATTAGGGCGTTGCATTGGCAACTCTATGCATGTCTCTAGCAAATAATATGTTGTAGATTAGGGTGTTGCATTGGCAACTCTATGCATTTCTCTAGCTAATAATATGTTGTAGATTAGGGCGTTGCATTGGCAACTCTATGCATTTCTCTAGCAAATAATATGTTGTAGATTAGGGCGTTGCATTGGCAACTCTATGCATGTCTCTAGCAAATAATATGTTGTAGATTAGGGTGTTGCATTGGCAACTCTATGCATTGCTCTAGCAAATAATATGTTGTAGATTAGGGTGTTGCATTGGCAACTCTATGCATTTCTCTAGCAAATAATATGTTGTAGATTAGGGTGTTGCATTGGCCACTCTGTGCATTTCTTTAGCAAATAATATGTTGTTTATAAGGCTGTTGCATTGGCAGCTCTATGTATTTCTCTAGCAAATAATATGTTGTAGATTAGGGTGTTGGATCGTAACTCTATGCATTTCTCTAGCAAATTATATGTTGTAGATTAGGGTGTTGCATTGGCAACTCTATGCATTTCTCTAGCAAATAATATGTTGTAGATTAGGGTGTTGCATTGGAAACTCTATGCATTTCTCTCCCAAGTAATATGTTGTAGATTAGGGTGTTGCATTAGCAACTCTATGCATTTCTCTAGCAAATAATATGTTGTAGATTAGGGTGTTGCATTGGGAACTCTATGCATTTCTCTAGCAAGTAATATGTTGTAGATTAGGGTGTTGCATTGGCAACTCTATGCATTTCTCTAGCCAATAATATGTTGTAGATTAGGGTGTTGCATTGACAACTCTATGCAGTTCTCTAGCAAATAATATGTTGTAGATTAGGGTGTTTCATTGACAACTCTATGCATTTCTCTAGCAAATAATATGTTGTAGATAAGGGTGTTGCATTGGCAACTCTATGCATTTCTCTAGACAGTAATATGTTGTGGATAAGAGTGTTGCATTGACAACTCTATGCATTTCTCCAGCAAATAATATGTTGTAGATTAGGGTGTTGCATTGGCAACTCTATGCATTTCTCTAGCAAATAATATGTTGTAGATTAGGGTGTTGCATCGACAAGTCTATGCATTTCTCTAGCAAATAATATGTTGTAGATTAGGGTGTTGCATTGGCAACTGTATGCATTTCTCTAGCAAATAATATGTTGTAGATTAGGGTGTTGCATCGACAACTCTATGCATTTCTCTAGCAAATAATATGTTGTAGATTAGGGTGTTGCATTGGCAACTCTATCCATTTCTCCAGCAATTTATATGTTGTAGATAAGGGTGTTGCATTGACAACTCTATGCATTTCTCTAGCAAATAATATGTTGTAGATTAGGGTGTTGCATTGGCAACTCTATGCATTTCTCTAGCAAATATGTTGTAGATTAAGGTGATGCATAGGCAACTGTAGGCATTTCTCTAGCAAATAATATGTTGTAGATAAGGGTGTTGCATTGACAACTCTATGCATTTCTCTAGCAAATAATACGTTGTAGATTAGGGTGTTGCATTGGCAACCCTATGCATTTTTCTAGCAAATAATATGTTGTAGATTAGGGTGTTGCATTGGCAACTCTATGCATTTCTCTAGCAAATAATACGTTGTAGATTAGGGTTTTGCATTTACAACTCTATGCATTTCTCTAGCAAATAATATGTTGTAGATTAGGGTGTTGCATTGGCAACTCTATGCATTTCTCTAGCAAATAATATGTTGTTGATTAGGCTGTTGCATTGGCAACTCTATGCATTTCTCTAGCAAATAATAATATGTTGTAGATTAGGGTGTTGCATTGGCAACTCTATGCATTTCTCTAGCAAATTATATGTTGTAGATTAGGGTGTTGCATTGGCAACTCTATGCATTTCTCTAGCAAATAATATGTTGTAGATTAGGGTGTTGCATTGGCAACTCTATGCATTTCTCTAGCAAATAATATGTTGTAGATTAGGGTGTTGCATTGGCAACTCTATGCATTTCTCTAGCAAGTAATATGTTGTAGATTAGGGTGTTGCATTGGCCACTCTATGCATTTCTCTAGCAAATAATATGTTGTAGATTAGGTGTGGCATTGACACCTCTATGCATTTCTCTAGCAAATAATATGTTGTAGATTAGGGTGTTACATTTGCAGCTCTATGCATTTCTCTAGCTACTAATATTTTGTAGATAAGGGTGTTGCATCGACAACTCTATGCATTTCTCTAGCAAATAATATGTTGTAGATTAGGGTGTATCATTGAAAACTCTATGCATTTCTCTAGCAAATAATATGTTGTAGATTAGGGTGTTGCATTGGCAACTCTATGCATTTCTCTAGCAAATAATATGTTGTTGATTAGGCTGTTGCATTGGCAACTCTATGCATTTCTCTAGGAAATAATAATATGTTGTAGATTAGGGTGTTGCATTGGCAACTCTATGCATTTCTCTAGCAAATTATATGTTGTAGATTAGGGTGTTGCATTGGCAACTCTATGCATTTCTCTAGCAAATAATATGTTGTAGATAAGGGTGTTGCATTGACAACACTATGCATTTCTCTAGCAAATAATATGTTGTAGATTAGGGTGTAACATTGGCAACTCTATGCATTTCTCTAGCAAATAATATGTTGTAGATTAGGGTGTTGCATTGGTACTCTATGCATTTCTCTAGCAAATAATATGTTGTAGATTAGGGTGTTGCATTGGCAACTCTATGCATTTCTCTAGCAAATAATATGTTGTAGATTAGGGTGTTGCATTGGCAACTGTATGCATTTACTAGCAAGTAATATGTTGTAGATTAGGGTGTTGCATTGGCCACTCTATGCATTTCTCTAGCAAATAATATGTTGTAGATTAGGTGTGGCATTGACACCTCTATGCATTTCTCTAGCAAATAATATGTTGTAGATTAGGGTGTTGCATTGGCAGCTCTATGCATTTCTCTAGCAACTAAGATTTTGTAGATAAGGGTGTTGCATCGACAACTCTATGCATTTCTCTAGCAAATAATATGTTGTAGATTAGGGTGTATCATTGAAAACTCTATGCATTTCTCTAGCAAATAATATGTTGTAGATTAGGGTGTTGCATTGGCAACTCTATGCATTTCTCTAGCAAATAATATGTTGTAGATAAGGGTGTTGCATCGACAACTCTATGCATTTCTCTAGCAAATAATATGTTGTAGATTAGGGTGTATCATTGAAAACTCTATGCATTTCTCTAGCAAATAATACGTTGTAGATTAGGGTGTTGCATTGGCAGCTCTATGCATTTCTCTAGCAACTAATATTGTGTAGATTAGGGTGTTGCATCGACAACTCTATGCATTTCTCTAGCAAAAAATATGTTGTAGATTAGGGTGTTGCATTGGCAACTCTATGCATTTCTCTAGCAAATGATATGTTGTAGATTAGGGTGTTGCATTGGCAACTCTATGCATTTCTCTAGCAAATAATATGTTGTAGATAAGGGTGTTGCATTGACAACTGTATGCATCTCTCTAGCAAATAATATGTTGTAGATTAGGGTGTTGCATTGGCAACTCTATGCATTTCTCTTGCAAATAATATGTTGTAGATTAGGGTGTTGCATTGGCAACTCTATGCATTTCTCTAGCAAATAATATGTTGTAGATAAGGGTGTTGCATTGGCAGCTCTATGCATTTCTCTAGCAAGTAATATGTTGTAGATTAGGGTGTTGCATTGGCAACTCTATGCATTTCTCTAGCAAATAATATGTTGTAGATTAGGTGTGGCATTGACAACTCTATGCATTTCTCTAGCAAATTATATGTTGTAGATTAGGGTGTTGCATTGGCAGCTCTATGCATTTCTCTAGCAACTAATATTTTGTAGATTAGGGTGTTGCATCGACAACTCTATGCCTTTCTCTAGCAAATAATATGTTGTAGATTAGGGTGTATCATTGAAAACTCTATGACTTTCTCTAGCAAATAATATGTTGTAGATACGGGTGTTGCATTGGCAACTGTATGCATTTACTAGCAAATAATATGTTGTAGATTAGGGTGTAGCATTGGCAACTCCATGCATTTCTCTAGCCAATAATATGTTGTAGATTAGGGTGTTGCATTGGCAACACTATGCCTTTCTCTAGCAAATAATATGTTGTAGATTAGGGTGTTGCATCGACAACTCTATGCATTTCTCTAGCAAATAATATGTTGTAGATTAGGGTGTTGCATTGGCAACTCTATCCATTTCTCCAGCAATTTATATGTTGTAGATAAGGGTGTTGCATTGACAACTCTATGCATTTCTCTAGCAAATAATATGTTGTAGATTAGGGTGTTGCATTGGCAACTCTATGCATTTCTCTAGCAAATATGTTGTAGATTAAGGTGATGCATAGGCAACTGTATGCATTTCTCTAGCAAATAATATGTTGTAGATAAGGGTGTTGCATTGACAACTCTATGCATTTCTCTAGCAAATAATACGTTGTAGATTAGGGTGTTGCATTGGCAACCCTATGCATTTCTCTAGCAAATAATATGTTGTAGATTAGGGTGTTGCATTTGCAACTCTATGCATTTCTCTAGCAAATAATACGTTGTAGATTAGGGTTTTGCATTTACAACTCTATGCATTTCTCTAGCAAATAATATGTTGTAGATTAGGGTGTTGCATTGGCAACTCTATGCATTTCTCTAGCAAATAATATGTTGTTGATTAGGCTGTTGCATTGGCAACTCTATGCATTTCTCTAGCAAATAATAATATGTTGTAGATTAGGGTGTTGCATTGGCAACTCTATGCATTTCTCTAGCAAATTATATGTTGTAGATTAGGGTGTTGCATTGGCAACTCTATGCATTTCTCTAGCAAATAATATGTTGTAGATAAGGGTGTTGCATTACAACTCTATGCATTTCTCTAGCAAATAATATGTTGTAGATTAGGGTGTTGCATTGGCAACTCTATGCATTTCTCTAGCAAATAATATGTTGTAGATTAGGGTGTTGCATTGGTACTCTATGCATTTCTCTAGCAAATAATATGTTGTAGATTAGGGTGTTGCATTGGCAACTCTATGCATTTCTCTAGCAAATAATATGTTGTAGATTAGGGTGTTGCATTGGCAACTCTATGCATTTCTCTAGCAAGTAATATGTTGTAGATTAGGGTGTTGCATTGGCCACTCTATGCATTTCTCTAGCAAATAATATGTTGTAGATTAGGTGTGGCATTGACACCTCTATGCATTTCTCTAGCAAATAATATGTTGTAGATTAGGGTGTTACATTTGCAGCTCTATGCATTTCTCTAGCAACTAATATTTTGTAGATAAGGGTGTTGCATCGACAACTCTATGCATTTCTCTAGCAAATAATATGTTGTAGATTAGGGTGTATCATTGAAAACTCTATGCATTTCTCTAGCAAATAATATGTTGTAGATTAGGGTGTTGCATTGGCAACTCTATGCATTTCTCTAGCAAATAATATGTTGTTGATTAGGCTGTTGCATTGGCAATTCTATGCATTTCTCTAGGAAATAATAATATGTTGTAGATTAGGGTGTTGCATTGGCAACTCTATGCATTTCTCTAGCAAATTATATGTTGTAGATTAGGGTGTTGCATTGGCAACTCTATGCATTTCTCTAGCAAATAATATGTTGTAGATAAGGGTGTTGCATTGACAACTCTATGCATTTCTCTAGCAAATAATATGTTGTAGATTAGGGTGTAACATTGGCAACTCTATGCATTTCTCTAGCAAATAATATGTTGTAGATTAGGGTGTTGCATTGGTACTCTATGCATTTCTCTAGCAAATAATATGTTGTAGATTAGGGTGTTGCATTGGCAACTCTATGCATTTCTCTAGCAAATAATATGTTGTAGATTAGGGTGTTGCATTGGCAACTGTATGCATTTACTAGCAAGTAATATGTTGTAGATTAGGGTGTTGCATTGGCCACTCTATGCATTTCTCTAGCAAATAATATGTTGTAGATTAGGTGTGGCATTGACACCTCTATGCATTTCTCTAGCAAATAATATGTTGTAGATTAGGGTGTTGCATTGGCAGCTCTATGCATTTCTCTAGCAACTAAGATTTTGTAGATAAGGGTGTTGCATCGACAACTCTATGCATTTCTCTAGCAAATAATATGTTGTAGATTAGGGTGTATCATTGAAAACTCTATGCATTTCTCTAGCAAATAATATGTTGTAGATTAGGGTGTTGCATTGGCAACTCTATGCATTTCTCTAGCAAATAATATGTTGTAGATAAGGGTGTTGCATCGACAACTCTATGCATTTCTCTAGCAAATAATATGTTGTAGATTAGGGTGTATCATTGAAAACTCTATGCATTTCTCTAGCAAATAATACGTTGTAGATTAGGGTGTTGCATTGGCAGCTCTATGCATTTCTCTAGCAACTAATATTGTGTAGATTAGGGTGTTGCATCGACAACTCTATGCATTTCTCTAACTAAAAATATGTTGTAGATTAGGGTGTTGCATTGGCAACTCTATGCATTTCTCTAGCAAATGATATGTTGTAGATTAGGGTGTTGCATTGGCAACTCTATGCATTTCTCTAGCAAATAATATGTTGTAGATAAGGGTGTTGCATTGACAACTGTATGCATCTCTCTAGCAAATAATATGTTGTAGATTAGGGTGTTGCATTGGCAACTCTATGCATTTCTCTAGCAAATAATATGTTGTAGATTAGGGTGTTGCATTGGCAACTCTATGCATTTCTCTAGCAAATAATATGTTGTAGATAAGGGTGTTGCATTGGCAGCTCTATGCATTTCTCTAGCAAGTAATATGTTGTAGATTAGGGTGTTGCATTGGCAACTCTATGCATTTCTCTAGCAAATAATATGTTGTAGATTAGGTGTGGCATTGACAACTCTATGCATTTCTCTAGCAAATTATATGTTGTAGATTAGGGTGTTGCATTGGCAGCTCTATGCATTTCTCTAGCAACTAATATTTTGTAGATTAGGGTGTTGCATCGACAACTCTATGCCTTTCTCTAGCAAATAATATGTTGTAGATTAGGGTGTATCATTGAAAACTCTATGACTTTCTCTAGCAAATAATATGTTGTAGATTAGGGTGTTGCATTGGCAACTGTATGCATTTACTAGCAAATAATATGTTGTAGATTAGGGTGTAGCATTGGCAACTCCATGCATTTCTCTAGCCAATAATATGTTGTAGATTAGGGTGTTGCATTGGCAACACTATGCCTTTCTCTAGCAAATAATATGTTGTAGATTAGGGTGTTGCATTGGCCACTCTGTGCATTTCTCTAGCAAATAATATGTTGTTTATAAGGGTGTTGCATTGGCAGCTCTATGCATTTCTCTAGCAAGTAATATGTTGTAGATTAGGGTGTTGCATTGGCCACTCTGTGCATTTCTCTAGCAAATAATATGTTGTTTATAAGGGTGTTGCATTGGCAGCTCTATGCATTTCTCTAGCAAATAATATGTTGTAGATTAGGGTGTTGCATCGACAACTCTATGCATTTCTCTAGCAAATAATATGTTGTAGATAAGCGTGTTGCATTGGCAACACTATGCATTTCTCTAGCAAATAATATGTTGTAGATTAGGGTGTTGCATTGGCCACTCTGTGCATTTCTCTAGCAAATAATATGTTGTTTATAAGGGTGTTGCATTGGCATCTCTATGCATTTCTCTAGCAAATAATATGTTGTAGATTAAGGTGTTGCATTGGCAGCTCTATGCATTTCTCTAGCAAATAATATGTTGTAGATTAGGGCGTTGCATTGGCAACTCTATGCATGTCTCTAGCAAATAATATGTTGTAGATTAGGGTGTTGCATTGGCAACTCTATGCATTTATCTAGCTAATAATATGTTGTAGATTAGGGTGTTGCATTGGCAGCTCTATGCATTTCTCTAGCAAATAATATGTTGTAGATTAGGGCGTTGCATTAGCAACTCTATGCATGTCTCTAGCAAATAATATGTTGTAGATTAGGGTGTTGCATTGGCAACTCTATGCATTTCTCTAGCAAATAATATGTTGTAGATTAGGGTGTTGCATTGGCAACTCTATGCATTTCTCTTGCAAATAATGTGTTGTAGATTAGGGTGTTGCATTGACAACTCTATGCATTTCTCTAGCAAATAATTTTTTGTAGATCAGGGTGTTGCATTGGCAACTCTATGCATTTCTCCAGCAAATAATATGTTGTAGATCAGGGTGTTGCATTGGCAACTTTATGCATTTCTCCAGCAAATAATATGTTGTAGATTAGGGTGTTGCATTGACAACTCTATGCATTTCTCTAGCAAATAATATGTTGTAGATTAGGGTGTTGCATTGGCAACTCTATGCATTTCTCTAGCAAATAATATGTTGTAGATCAGGGTGTTGCATTGGCAACTCTATGCATTTCTCCAGCAAATAATATGTTGTAGATTAGGGTGTATCATTGAAAACTCTATGCATTTCTCTAGCAAATAATACGTTGTAGATTAGGGTGTTGCATTGGCAGCTCTATGCATTTCTCTAGCAACTAATATTGTGTAGATTAGGGTGTTGCATCGACAACTCTATGCATTTCTCTAGCAAATAATATTTTGTAGATTAGGGTGTTGCATTGGCAACTCTATGCATTTCTCTTGCATATTATATGTTGTAGATTAGGGTGTTGCATTGGCAACTCTATGCATTTCTCTAGCAAATAATAATATGTTGTAGATTAGGGTGTTGCATTGGTAACTCTATGCATTTCTCTAGCAAATAATATGTTGTAGATTAGGGTGTTGCATTGGCAACTCTATGCATTTCTCTAGCAAATAATATGTTGTAGATTAGGGTGTTGCATTGACAACTCTATGCATTTCTCTAGCAAATAATATGTTGTAGATTAGGGTGTTGCATTGGGAGCTCTATGCATTTCTCTAGCAAATAATATGTTGTAGATTAGGGCGTTGCATTGGCAACTCTATGGATGTCTCTAGCAAATAATATGTTGTAGATTAGGGTGTTGCATTGACAACTCTATGCATTTCTCTAGCAAATAATATGTTGTAGATCAGGGTGTTGCATTGGCAACTCTATGCATTTCTCTAGCAAATAATATGTTGTAGATAAGGGTGTTGCATTGACAACTCTATGCATTTATCTAGCAAATAATATGTTGTAGATTAGGTTGTTGCATTGGGAGCTCTATGCATTTCTCTAGCAAATAATATGTTGTAGATTAGGGCGTTGCATTGGCAACTCTATGGATGTCTCTAGCAAATAATATGTTGTAGATTAGGGTGTTGCATTGACAACTCTATGCATTTCTCTAGCAAATAATATGTTGTAGATTAGGGTGTTGCATTGGCAACTCTATGCATTTCTCTAGCAAATAATATGTTGTAGATTAGGGTGTTGCATTGACAACTCTATGCATTTATCTAGCAAATAATATGTTGTAGATTAGGGTGTTGCATTGACAACTCTATGCATTTCTCTAGCAAATAATATGTTGTAGATTAGGGTGTTGCATTGGGAGCTCTATGCATTTCTCTAGCAAATAATATGTTGTAGATTAGGGCGTTGCATTGGCAACTCTATGCATTTCTCTAGCAAGTAATATGTTGTAGATTAGGGTGTTGCATTGACAACTCTATGCATTTATCTAGCAAATAATATGTTGTAGATTATGGTGTTGCATTGACAACTCTATGCATTTCTCTAGCAAATAATATGTTGTAGATTAGGGTGTTTCATTGGCAACTCTATGCATTTCTCTAGCAAATAATATGTTGTAGATAAGGGTGTTGCATTGACAACTCTATTAATTTCTCTAGCAAATAATATGTTGTAGATTAGGGTGTTGCATAGACAACTCTATGCATTTCTCTAGCAAATAATATGTTGTAGATAAGGGTGTTGCATTGACAACTCTATTAATTTCTCTAGCCAATAATATGTTGTAGATTAGGGTGTTGCATTGACAACTGTATGCATTCCTCTAGCAAATAATATGTTGTAGATTAGGGTGTTGCATTGACACCTCTATGCATTTCTCTAGCAAATAATTTGTTGTAGATTAGGGTGTTGCATTGACAGCTCAATGCATTTCTCTAGCAAATAATATGTTGTAGATTAGGGTGTTGCATTGACAACTCTATGCATTTCTCTAGCCAATAATATGTTGTAGATTAGGGTGTTGCATTGACAGCTCAATGCATTTCTCTAGCAAATAATATGTTGTAGATCAGGGTGTTGCATTGGCAACTCTATGCATTTCTCTAGCAAATAATAATATGTTTTAGATTAGGGTGTTGCATTGGCAACTCTATGCATTTCTCCAGCAAATAATTTGTTGTAGATTAGGGTGTTGCATTGGCAACTCTATGCATTTCTCTAGCAAGTAATATGTTGTAGATTAGGGTGTTGCATTGGCAACTCTATGCATTTCTCTTGCAAGTAATATGTTTTAGATTAGGGTGTTGCATTGGCAACTCTATGCATTTCTCCAGCAAATAATTTGTTGTAGATTAGGGTGTTGCATTGGCAACTCTATGCATTTCTCTAGCAAGTAATATGTTGTAGATTAGGGTGTTGCATTGGCAACTCTATGCATTTTTCTAGCAAATAATATGTTGTAGATTAGGGTGTTTCATTTGCAGCTCTATGCATTTCTCTAGCAAATAATATGTTGTAGATTAGGCTGTTGCATTGGCAACTCTATGCATTTCTCTAGCAAATAATATGTTGTAGATTAGGGTGTTGCATTGACAACTCTATGCATTTATCTAGCAAATAATATGTTGTAGATTAGGGTGTTGCATTGGGAGCTCTATGCATTTCTCTAGCAAATAATATGTTGTAGATTAGGGCGTTGCATTGGCAACTCTATGGATGTCTCTAGCAAATAATATGTTGTAGATTAGGGTGTTGCATTGACAACTCTATGCATTTCTCTAGCAAATAATATGTTGTAGATTAGGGTGTTGCATTGGCAACTCTATGCATTTCTCTAGCAAATAATATGTTGTAGATTAGGGTGTTGCATTGACAACTCTATGCATTTATCTAGCAAATAATATGTTGTAGATTAGGGTGTTGCATTGACAACTCTATGCATTTCTCTAGCAAATAATATGTTGTAGATTAGGGTGTTGCATTGGCAACTCTATGGATGTCTCTAGCAAATAATATGTTGTAGATTAGGGTGTTGCATTGACAACTCTATGCATTTATCTAGCAAATAATATGTTGTAGATTAGGGTGTTGCATTGACAACTCTATGCATTTCTCTAGCAAATAATATGTTGTAGATTAGGGCGTTGCATTGGCAACTCTATGGATGTCTCTAGCAAATAATATGTTGTAGATTAGGGTGTTGCATTGACAACTCTATGCATTTATCTAGCAAATAATATGTTGTAGATTAGGGTGTTGCATTGACAACTCTATGCATTTCTCTAGCAAATAATATGTTGTAGATTAGGGTGTTGCATTGGCAACTCTATGCATTTCTCTAGCAAATAATATGTTGTAGATAAGGGTGTTGCATTGACAACTCTATTAATTTCTCTAGCAAATAATATGTTGTAGATTAGGGTGTTGCATTGACAACTGTATGCATTCCTCTAGCAAATAATATGTTGTAGATTAGGGTGTTGAATTGACACCTCTATGCATTTCTCTAGCAAATAATATGTTGTAGATTAGGGTGTTGCATTGACAACTCTATGCATTTCTCTAGCCAATAATATGTTGTAGATTAGGGTGTTGCATTGACAGCTCAATGCATTTCTCTAGCAAATAATATGTTGTAGATCAGGGTGTTGCATTGGCAACTCTATGCATTTCTCTAGCAAATAATATGTTGTAGATTAGGGTGTTGCATTGGCAGCTCTATGCATTTCTCTAGCAAATAATATGTTGTAGATTAGGGTGTTGCATTGGCAACTCTATGCATTCCTCTAGCAAATAATATGTTGTAGATTAGGGTGTTGCATTGGCAGCTCTATGCATTTCTCTAGCCAATAATATGTTGTAGATTAGGGTGTTGCATTGACACCTCTATGCATTTCTCTAGCAAATAATATGTTGTAGATTAGGGTGTTGCATTGGCAACTCTATGCATTTCTCTAGCAAATAATATGTTGTAGATTAGGGTGTTGCATTGGCAACTCTATGCATTTCTCTAGCAAATAATATGTTGTAGATTAGGGTGTTGCATTGGCAACTCTATGCATTCCTCTAGCAAATAATATGTTGTAGATTAGGGTGTTGCATTGGCAACTCTATGCATTTCTCTAGCAAATAATATGTTGTAGATTAGGGTGTTGCATTGGCAACTCTATGCATTTCTCTAGCAAATAATATGTTGTAGATTAGGGTGTTGCATTGGCAACTCTATGCATTCCTCTAGCAAATAATATGTTGTAGATTAGGGTGTTGCATTGGCAGCTCTATGCATTTCTCTAGCCAATAATATGTTGTAGATTAGGGTGTTGCATTGACAACTGTATGCATTCCTCTAGCAAATAATATGTTGTAGATTAGGGTGTTGCATTGACACCTCTATGCATTTCTCTAGCAAATAATATGTTGTAGATTAGGGTGTTGCATTGACAACTCTATGCATTTCTCTAGCCAATAATATGTTGTAGATTAGGGTGTTGCATTGACAGCTCAATGCATTTCTCTAGCAAATAATATGTTGTAGATCAGGGTGTTGCATTGGCAACTCTATGCATTTCTCTAGCAAATAATAATATGTTTTAGATTAGGGTGTTGCATTGGCAACTCTATGCATTTCTCCAGCAAATAATTTGTTGTAGATTAGGGTGTTGCATTGGCAACTCTATGCATTTCTCTAGCAAGTAATATGTTGTAGATTAGGGTGTTGCATTGGCAACTCTATGCATTTCTCTTGCAAGTAATATGTTTTAGATTAGGGTGTTGCATTGGCAACTCTATGCATTTCTCCAGCAAATAATTTGTTGTAGATTAGGGTGTTGCATTGGCAACTCTATGCATTTCTCTAGCAAGTAATATGTTGTAGATTAGGGTGTTGCATTGGCAACTCTATGCATTTTTCTAGCAAATAATATGTTGTAGATTAGGGTGTTTCATTTGCAGCTCTATGCATTTCTCTAGCAAATAATATGTTGTAGATTAGGCTGTTGCATTGGCAACTCTATGCATTTCTCTAGCAAATAATATGTTGTAGATTAGGGTATTGCATTGGGAACTCTATGCATTTCTCCAGCAAATTATATGTTGTAGATTAGGCTGTTGCATTGGCAACTCTATGCATTTCTCTAGCAAATAATATGTTGTAGATTAGGGTGTTGCATTGGCAACTCTATGCATTTCTCTAGCAAGTAATATGTTGTAGATTAGGGTGTTGCATTAGCAACTCTATGAATTAGTTTGTGTAATTAGTATGTTGTAGTTTATTGTGATACATTATGATCTCTATTCAAAATTCTGGGCAAAAAATATACAGTGTGTTGAATTGCCACTTGTATGCTCAGCATGTGCAAAACATATGCAGTAGATAAAAAGTTTTGCGTTGTTAACTGAATGCATTTGTATCCGCAAAGAATATGTTGTAGATTAGGATGATGAACATCAGAACTGTATGCATTAGTCTGCGCAATACATATGTTGTAATTTAATGAGTTGCTTAAGAATTGCTATCTTCAATATATATGTTATTAATAATGGTATTCCATTTTGAACTGGATGTATTAGTCCGTACTAAAAATATGTTGCTTTTTGAACTGCATGCATTAGTCTTTGCAATAAATATTGTGTGGATTAATTTGTTGCATTGTAAAGTGTATGTGTATGTGCAATAAACATGTTGTAGATTAATTTGTTGCATTGTGACCTGTACGCATTAGTTTGTGCAATAAATATGTGGTAGATTTGGGGGTTGCATTGTGAACTCTATGCATTAATTTGTGGAATACATTAGTGGTAGTTTGTGCAATATTTATGCTGCATGTTGCATTGGTAACTGTTGTATTAGTCTTTGTAATCAATATGTTGTAGATTACTGTGTTACATTGTGATTTGTATGCATTAGTCTTTGCAATAAACATGTTATAGATTGGGGTGTTGCATTTTTATCTTTTTGCATTAGTCAGTGCAATAGGTATGTTGTATATCATTATGGCACATTGTAAACTGTATGCATTAATCTGTGATAAATATGTTGTAGATAATAATGTGTTGAATTGTGAACAGTATACATAAACCCATGCAATTAATATGTTGTACATAAGCGTGTTTCATTTTGAAATGTATTTATTATTCTGTGCAATCAATATATGTTGTAGATTATAGTGTACCATTGTAAACTGTGTACATTAATCTGTGCAATTAATATATTGTGTAGATTAGAGTGTTGCATTTTGAACTGTATTCTTTGCAATTAACATGCATATTATGTTTTTTCATTGAGAAATGTATGCATTAGTCTGTGCAATAAGTATTTTGTATATTATTGCGGTACATTGTTACCTGTATGAAATAGTTTGTGCAATAAATACATTATAGATAACAGTGTAGCATAGTAAACTGCATGCATAAGTATGCCCAATAATATGTTGTAGATAAGAGTGTTGCATTTTTTATTGTATGCATAAGCCCATGCAGTAAATATGTTTTACATAATGGTGTTTCATTGTAAACTGTATGCATTAGTCTGAACAATAAGTTTTCGGTTATCATGCCACATTGTTTAACTGTATGTGCTTGTGCAATATATATTGTGTAGATTAGAGTGTTGCATTGTGAAATGTATTTATCTGTGAAATAAACATGTTGTAGTTTGAAGTGTAGTATTCTAAACTGTTTGCATGGGGTTGTGCAATCAAAATGTCGTCGATAAAAGTGTTTCATTGAACACCGTAAGCATTAGTCTGTACAATAGATTTGTTTAAGATTTCAAAACGTTATGCATTAGTCTGTGCTTTAAATATGTTGAAAAATAAAGTGTTGCATTGTAAATTGTGTTAGTGTATAAAATATGTTGTAGCTTAGCGTATCTCTGTTGTGAAATGTATGCTTTATTCCATGGAATAAGCATGTTGTAAATTATTGTGTTGTATTGTAAAATATTTGTATTCGTCTGTGCAATAAATATATTGTAGATAAACGTGTTTCATTTTAAACTGTATGCATTAGTCTGTGTAAAACATATTTTGTAGATTATTCTGTTGCATTTTAAACTGCATGTATTAACTGTGCAAAACATTTTGTAGATAAGGATGTTGCATTTAAAACTGCATGCATTAGCCTGTGCATTAAATATGTTGTAGATGACAGAGTTTCATGGTGAACAATAGACATTAGTTCGTGCACTTAATATATTGTAGATTAGGGTGTTGTTTAGTGAACTGTATTCATTAGTCTATGCAAAAAATATATTGTAGATTAGGACGATGCATTGCAAAGAGTATGCATTACTTTGTGCAATAAATACGTTGTAGAAAAAGGGTGCAGCATTGTAACCTGTGTGTATTCGTCTCTGTCACAAATATGTTGTAGATTTGTGTGTTGCATTGGAAACTCTATTGATTAGTCTGTGCAAGAAATATGTATTTGATTAGGGTTTTGCATTGTAAACTGTATGCATTTGTCAGTGCCATAAGTATGTTGAAGTTTTTTTTTGTGTTCCATGTAAACTGTATGCATTAGTTTGTGCTATCAATAAGTTGTAGATTAGGGCGTTGTATTATCAAATGTTTGCATTGATCTGTGCACCAACTATGTTTTAGGTAAAGGTGCGGTATTGAGAATTGTATTTATTTGTCTGTGTATTTGTATATACTATAAATATGTGTAAGATTGGGGTGTTGTATTTTAAAATTATGCATTAGTCTGTTCAATATATATCTTATAGATTGAGGTGTTTAATTATGAACTGAAATTATTTGTCTGTTCAATAAATATGTTGTAGATTAAGGTGATACATTCTGAACGTATGCGAAAGTATTTGCAATAAATATGTAGAATATTCGGTTGTTGTATGTTGAAATGGTTTCTTCAATATATATGTTATTTATTAGGGTGTTTCATTTTGAGCTGGATGTATTAGTCTGTACCAAAAATATGTTGTAGATTAGACTGCTGCATTTTCAACTGTATACATTACTACTATATTGCCCCATTGACGACTGTGCACTCATTAACTCTTCTCCTCGAGGGGACCCTGGCCGTTGATAAGTGGCGAGTCCTTTGTAAAAACATGTTTGTAAATTCAATGTACAACTTATGAATATTTTTAGTATACTTGGGTCATTATAAATCAGCTATTTCTGCTTTTCTGAGAGCGGTGCATTTCCAATCTCGCTCGTTGAACATTGTGTCACTTTCAGACAAGGCTCCTATCGCTTTTAGGATTTGTACATAACTGGCCAATTAGTAGATAGTCACAACAAATGGGTTTTCATCAAACGGAAAGTGAATCATGTTGTCTATTTTAGGGCGACAATTTTACCGTTCAACCCTGAAAAAGTTCAAATAAGGACTGTTTAAATAAAACTTCGGTAATTTTTTACTTGGCTTTCGGGTATGCTAGAGACGAATATTGCATTTATATTTTTCGCAAATAAGTAGTTTTTCTGGATATTAAGCAATGCAATTATTTATGTTAAAATGGTGTCCGTTGTTGTACGAGTAAACGCGCGCATATTTTTGACGCGTTCAAAAATATTCGCGCTTGCTCGTACAACAATAACCACCACTTAAAAAATACATTTCCTCATATCCAGAAAAACTACTTATTCGCTGAACATTTTTATGTGATACTTGTTTTCAGTATACCTGAAAACGTTGAAAAATCGTAAAATTAACGAAAAACGTTAAGGTGAAAACCAAGTAAACATTTATGAAAACTTCTATTTTTATATTTGCTTTGGAAAAGCTTTATTAGATACAGTGTTGGTCATTTGCACATTAAAATCTGTCTGACGTCACTTCTGCCGACTCTTTACGAAAGCCAGTAAGGTATAAATCAATTATCATGTCATCGGCTATAACTTTCCTACTCTGACTAAAAGATAATGATATTTAAGTTTAATAAGGCAATCACAATGCAAAAGATGGAACGTTGTCAGTGTTGAGAAAAGAAGGAAAAAAACAAACAAATGATATTTAATATATACCCACATATCAATGGTTAACTGCCTCAACGCAAAAATAGAAAATTCTTAATGTTTGACATAGATTTCTATTACCCCTCCATTTCATCCGAACTCTTTGACAAAGCATAAGAACTAGCTAGAAAACAAACAACAATAACAAAATTAGAATTAGACGTTATAAAATTAGCAAGAAGAACCCTAATAAAATATGATAACGAACTATGGATAGGAAAAATTGCATATATCTCATCTGCCAAAGTATAGCAGCAGTAATGAAAGAATACACCATTAAACAACATTACACAACACGAGATTCCACGTTTGGCGCATTAGTAGGGCAAGCTCGGTTGGACAAACTTAAGCGGCTGATTCAGTTAAAAAGCAACAAGCTACTTTTACTACGCTTAACTTGTTATGAAACTAAGTTTCAAACTTTATGAATCAAATGCTGAGAAGGGAAATAAGTTTTCCGAAGGAGAATTTGTTATACCTTGTTTAAACAAATTGCTGAGACTTTAACAGAGCGAATAAAAAATGTGTCTCATATAGTTTGGCACTTGATAAAAGTAGGGATGTCAGTGACACAGAACAGTTCGTTTTGTTTGTTTGAGGAGTAACTGAGGATTTTTAGATTATTGAGGAATTTTTGGACATGGCGAGTATGTATTAATTTATTTATTGCGAACTATTATCCTCATCTTTCTTAGTTGCTGTTTCACAACGTTTTGGGCAACTATTCCTCTGGCCTTCCTCAGGTGGTAACCTCGATGGCATCGGAACCCCGAATCTCCTAACTGCATTCCCAGCAATTACTGCATTTCATAGTTGTTGTCGTCTCACCGTGTTTGGGCCAAGTAAGCCTCTGACCGGCTTTGGATAAGATTGAAACCGCTGATAATTCTCACCTGGAACCGTAGAGATTCAACGTCTCTAACCACTGTGCCAGAGAGTTTCTATCACGTCGCGGTTACCGTCTGATGAAGGCCAGAGGAATAATTCGCCTAAATATACTAAATGAACTGCATAAAGAATCCCAGGACTTAACCAAGGATTTACCAGGATGACGCATTGTGAACTTCACAAATAGATGATTTGAAAAAAAAAGACACACACAAAAATTGAACAGTTTTCCAGTGAGTTGAACCTAGAAATTACAATAGATGCAAACCACGTGTAAATTACTTAGATATAACCTTGATTCTTGACAACACTTACGAAACTTACCATAAGCCCAACTAAACATTATTCTACATAGATTACAAATCCAACCATCCGAATTGTATGAAAAAGCAATTATACCTAACGTCTCAAAAATATATCTAAAATGAATGATTCTTCAATAAAAACAAAAAAACATTATGATAAAACACTAGCTAGATCAGGGTGTCAATAATACATTAAAATTGTTACTGGAATTAAAAGCAATAATATAATATAGAGAAAACAACAAGCAATACAAATGTAATATCATACAACATAGAAATGGAGAAATATAAAAAGCAAAAATAAAAGGAAAAACGCAACGTAAAAATAAAACATAGAAGAATGAAGAAAAAGAAAAATCTAGACCAAAATAGAAATGAAAAAGTTGTTAAAAAGATGAATAGAAGGAAGAGCCAAACATGGTTTAATCCACCGTTCAGACAAAAATTACCCGCAAGTTAATAAACTAAGCACGAGAAGTAACTCTACTAATAAAGATATTTTCCATGAGTGCGGCATCTCCTTGAAACAAAGAGCTGGAATGATTAATAGCAATTCAAAATTAGAATAAATACGCATAAATATAGAGGAAAACATAGGACAGAATAAATAATAAAGAAAAATTAGAAATTAAGCCAAAAAGGTATTTTTTAATACGAAAATAAGGTTTCAAACGTGAATTTTAGTTTGCACAGTAACCAAGATGCCCGACCTGTAACAACATGGGTATGGAATTTCTTTTCCCAAACGAACACACTAGTTTTATCATGCATAAATAAACTTTTGTTGATAACATCGCATGGAAATCAAATTTCACGAGTTTAAATTTTCTATGAAAAGATAAAATCATAGAATTGTCATCCCATTAATGAAACGGCTGTAATGAAGAGATCCAAAATTAAATGAACAAGGGTTATATGAGAGAAAAAATATAAATCTTTCAATTTCAACAAAATTATATATATATATATATACTGATTTCTTATCAATAATAAAGCTTACCTGAAAAGTCAAAATTTTACACAGCGATATACTGTGTGTACCATAGTTCCATAATATATCCCGAGGAAATTCCTCTTTTACAATAAGTAGTTGTTTTTTTAAATCTCCTTGAACTGTGTAGATTTGCCATCATAATTGGGAACAGGGACCCAGAAAATATATCAGCAGTAAATGAAATAAAGTTATTTATATATTTACAGCTGACTATGAGGTTGTATGTGCTATTTATTTTAAAATAACTGCATATATCTGGTCTTGCCCTATCGAAACACATTGCCGGGCGAGGGGAATTAGTCATATACTATTTAAGGTACACCGAATATCTTAACTTGTTATGAAAAGTGACTACATATTGGATTTAGGTAAGCATAAAACACATCCATACTGGTTTATGAAAATCAATGCGAAGTAACTTTCATGGTTTATTGAGCTAATTATAAAAATAGAGTTTCTTGAATGTAATATGTAAATACATGGTATTTAAAGAAATCGTGCTGGAATAAAAGCATATATAAGGCCGTTGTAATAATTGCAATTATGATTTTATATTTCAGTGCATATCTGACAACTGTTAAACCTCTTTTTGTTTTAATTATTTTGTGTACCATATATTATATGTATAAAGATGACATTATTAATCTATTTTGTTATTGCAATAATTACAGTTTATTTCCAGCAGTGCGTATTTGAACACTGGTAAATGTACTTGTAGCGTTCATTTTATAAGATATTTTGGGCATGACCTCTAACAGATGTATAAATATAGAGGTTTTCAGTACTTCCAATGGGTGAGCAACTGACATACAGTTGGCCATGAGAAAAGCATAGTTCCTGAAGGTTAAGTCCAACAACTTTGAGACTTTGTCTTTGAGCTTTATTTATAGAATAGAAAATCTAATTTTAGTGAGAATTGCAAACGCTTGAACTAAAATAGCGTGTCAGAAACAATGGGGAAAAGCCGAAGAATTAAGTTTCACCTGTAAAATGTCCAGTTATTACAATGATTTCCAGAACGCTAGTTTCCGATGATTTTATTGCAAACTGTATGCTATTACACAGTTTAAGTGGATCCAGATTTTCTGAAAAATATAATTGGAGCTCCTTCTTTCAATATTACAATATGATATGGCATTTCAGACGGTTGTAGTGAAGTCTATAGAAAATTCCGCTGCCTGACCTTCATTAATAACACGGTTAATGGATTGATAAGAATGTTCTAACCCAAGAATTCTTGAAAAATTAATAATTGATCAATAGCATCATTTATAGAGGGTAAGATTGCTATTTAAAAATGTCATACAGATTGTGAATATTTTGAGCAATATCTGGTAAAACCTAAATCACAATATAGCCGATTGAATTTACCATCTACAGCTACAAATGGAAAAGCTATTAATCGTAATGGGAAATATATTTATAGTAATGGAAAAAGTATTTATATTAATGACAAAGTTATTCATAGTAATGAAAAAGTTATTTAAAGTAATGGGACAGTTATTTATAGTAATAGAAACGTTATTTATAGTAATAGAAAAGTTATTTATAGTAATGGAACAGTTATTTATAGTAATTGAAAAGTTATTTATAGTAATAGAAAAGTTATATATAGTAATGAAAAAATTATTTATAGCAATGGAAAAGTTATTTATAGTAAGGGAAAAGTTATTTATAGTAATAGTAAAGTAATTTATAGTACTGGAAAAGTTATTTATAGTAATAGAAAAGTTATTTATAGTAATAGAAATGTTATTTATAGTAATAGAAAAGTTATTTATAGTAAAAGAAAAGTTATTTATAGTGATTAAAAGTTATTTATAGTAATAGAAAAGTTATTTATAGTAATGGTAAAGTAATTTATAGTACTATAAAAGTTATTTATAGTAATAGTAAAAGTTATTTATAGTAATAAAAAAGTTATTTATAGTAAAAGAAAAGTTATTTATAGTGATTAAAGGTTATTTATAGTAATGAAAAGGTTATTTATAGTAATGGTAAAGTAATTTATAGCACTGGAAAAGTTATGTATAGTAATAGAAAAGTTATTTAATGAAATGAAAATGTTATTTATAGTAATAAAACAGTTATCTATAGTAATAAAGAAGTCATTAATAGTCATAAAAACGTTATTTTTCTAATATAAACGTTATTTATAATAATAGACACGTTATTTATAGTAATTGAAAAGCTATTTATAGTAATGGAAGAGTTATTTATAATAATAGAAACGTTATGTATCGTAACGGAAAGGTAATTTATAGTAATAATACCGTTATTTATAGTAATAGAAACGTTATTTATAGCAATAGAAAAGTTATTCATAATAATATACAATTTATTTATAGTAATAGAAAAGTTATATATAATAATTGAAAAGTTATTTATGATAATAGAAAAGTTATTTATAGTAATTGAAATGTTATTTATAGTAATAGAAACGTTATTTATAATAATTGAAAAGTAATTTGTGGTAATAGAAAAGTTATTTATAGTAATAGAAACGTAATTTATAATAATAGAAAAGTTATTTATAGTAATTGAAAAGCTATTTATAGTAATGGAACAGTTATTTATAGGAATGAAAACGTTATTTATAGTAATAGAAACTTTATCTATTGTAATGAAACAGTTATTTATAGTAATGAAAAAGTTATTTATAGTAAAAGAAACATTATTTATAGTAATTGAAAAGTTATTTATAGTAATAGAAAAGTTATTTACAGTAATTGAAAAGTTATATATAGTAATGAAAAAGTTATTTCTAGTAATGTAACCTTTATTTATAGTAATGAGAAAGTTATTTATAGTAATAGAAAATCATTTATAGTAATAGAAAAGTCATTTATAGTAATTGAAACGTTATTTATAGTAATAGAAAAGTAATTTATGGTAATGGAAAAGATATTTATAGAAAATGAAAAGGTATTTATAGTAATTAGAAGGTTATTTATAGTAATAGAAAATGTATTTATAGTAATAGAAAAGTCATTTATAGTAATAGAAACGTTATTTATATTAATGAAAAAGTGATTTATAGTAATGAAAAAGTTATTTATAGTAATTCAAACGGTATTTATAGTAGTGAAAAAGTTATTTATAGTGATGGAAAAGTTATTTATAGTAAAAAACGTTATTTATAGTAATATAAACGTTATTTATAGTAATAGAAAAGTCATTTATATTAATAGAAACGTTATTCATAGTAATAAAACAGTTATTTATAGTAATATAAACGTTATTTATAGTAATAGAAAAGTAATTTATAGTAATAGAAACGTTATTTATAGTAATAAAACAGTTATTAATAGTAATAGAAAAGTTTTTTAAAGTAATAGAAAAGTTATTTATAGTAATGGAAAATATATTTATAGTAATGGAAAAGTCATTTATAGTAATAGAAAAGTTATTTATAGTAATATATATGTTATTTATAGTATAGAAAAGTTATTTATAGTACTAGAAACGTTATTTATAGTAATGAAAAGTTATTTATAGCAACGGAAAAGTTATTTATAGTAATTGAAAAGTAGTTTATACTAATCTAAATGTTATTTATAGAAATGAAATGGTTATTTATTGTAATAAAAAAGTTATTTATAGTAATAAAAAGTCATTTATTGTAATAGAAACGTTATTTATAGTAATATAAACGTTATTTATAATAATAGAAAAGTATTTATACTAATTGAAAAGCTATTTATAGTAATGAAACAGTTATTTATAATAATAATAACGTTATGTATCGTAACGGAAAAGTCATTTATAGTAATAGAAAAGTTATTTATAGTAATTGAAAAGTTATTTATAGTAATAGACACGTTATTTATAATAATAGAAAAGTTATGTATAATAATAGAACAGTTATTTATAATAATTGAAAAGTTATTTATAATAATAGAAAAGTTATTTATAGTAATAGAAAAATTATTTAGAGAAATAGAGGCGTTATTTATAATAATTAAAAAGTTATTTATAGTAATAGAAACGTTATTTATAATAATAGAAAAGTTATTTATAGTAATTGAAAAGGTATTTATATTAATAGAACATTTATTTATAGTACTGAAAAGGTTATTTATTGTAATAGTAGCCTTATCTATAGTAATGAAAAAGTTATTTATATTAATAGAAACATTATTTATAGTAATTATCAAGTTATTTATAGTAATTATCAAGTTATTTACAGTAATCGAAAAGTTATTTATAGTAATGAATAAGTTATTTATAGTAAGGTAACCGTTGTTTATATAATGAGAAAGTTATTTATAGTAATAGAAAAGTTATTTATAGTAATAGAAACGTTATTTATAGTAATAGAAAACTTATTTATAGTAATAGATAAGTTATTTATAGTAATAGAAAAGTTATTTATAATAATAGAAACGTAATTTATAGTAAAGTAAAGGTTATTTATAGTAATAGAAACGTTATTTATGTTAATGGAAAAGGTATTTATAGTAATTGAAAAGTTATTTATAGTAATGGAAAATGTATTTATAGTAATAGAAAAGTCATTTATAGTAATAGAAACTTTATTTATATTAATGAAAAAGTAATGTATATTAATGAAAAAGTTATTTATAGTAATAAAAACGTTATTTATAGTAATAAAAACGTTGTTTATAGTAATAAAACGTTACTCATAGTAATAAGAAAGTCATTTATAGTAATAAAAACGTTATTTATAGCAATAAAACAGTTATTTATAGTAATAGAAAAGTTATTTGTAGCAATAGAAAATCGAAAAGTAATTTATGGTAATGGAAAAGATATTTATAGTAATGAAAAGTTATTTATAGTAATTGAAAAGTCATTTATAGTAACAGAAATGTTATTTATAGTAATGAAAAGTTATTTATAGTAATGGCAAAGTTATTTATTGTCATAGAAACGTTATTTGTAGCAATAAAAACGTTATTTATAGTAATAGAAAAGTCATTTATAGTAATAGAAACGTTATTTATAGAAATAAAACAGTTATCTATAGTAATAGAAAAGTTATTTATAGTAATAGAAAAGTAATTTATAGTAACAGAAAAGATATTTATAGTAATGAAAAGTCATTTATAGTAATTGAAAAGTCATTTATAGTAACCGAAATGTTATTTATATTAATATAAAGTTCTTTTTAGTTATGGAAAAGTTATGTATAGTAATAGAAAAGTTATTTATATTAATAGAAAAGTTATTTATAGTAATGGAAAAGTGTTTTATAGTAACGAAAAAGTTATTTATAGTTATTGAAAAGTTATTTATAGTAATTAAAAAGTTATTTATAGTAATGGAAATGTTATTTATAGTATTAATTTATTTTTATTTCGGACAACTACTTTCATCTTTATTAGTTGTTGTTTTTCATCTTTTATTGGTTTGTTTATTCACAACGTTTCGGCCAACTAATTCCTCTGGCCTTCGTCAGGTGGTAACCGCGACGGATAGGAACTTCGAATCTCCCAACTGCATTCTCAGCCATCACTGCCATCCGTTGTTGTTTATGAACATTTTCTGAAGATAGCGGTTTCAATCCCACCCAAAGCGAGCCAGAGGTTAATTGGCCAAAATGTGGTGAGACGACAACAACTACGGATGGCAGTGATGGCTGAGAATGCAGTTAGGAGATTCGAAGTTCCTATCCGTCGCGGTTACCACCTGACGAAGGTCAGAGGAATTAATTGGCCGAAACGTTGTGAATAAACAAACCAATAAAAGATGTAAAACAACAACAACAACAACAAGTGATTTATTGCAATAAAAAAGTTACTTATTGCAATATGACAGTAATTTAAGTAATAGAAAAATTATGTATAGTAATGGAAATGTTACTTACAGCAATTGGAAAGCTATTTATAGTAATGGAAAAGGTATTTATAGTAAGAGAAAAAGTATTTATAGTAATAACAAACTTACTTATAGTAATGTAAAAGTTATTTATAGTAATAGAATAGTTATGTATTGTATAGTAAAAGAAAAGTTGTTCATAGTAATTGAAAAGTTATGTATAGTAATGGAAATGTTATTTACAGTAATGGAAAAGTTGTTTATAGTAATGGAAATGTTATTTATTGTAATAGAAAAGTTATTTATAGTAATGAAAATATAGTAATGGTAAATAATTTATATTAATAAAACGTAATTTTTAGTCATAGAATAGAAATGGAAAATTTATTTAGAGCAACATAAATGTTGTTTATTGTAATAGAAAAGCTATTTATAGTAACATAATAGAAATGGAAAAGTTATTTATAGTAATGGAAAAGTTATTTATAATAATGGAACAGTTATTTATAATAATGGAAAAGTTATTTATAGTAATAGAAAAGTTATTTATAGTAATGGAAAAGTTATTTATAGTAATATAAAAGTTATTTATAATAATGGAAAAGTTATTTATAGTAATAGAAAAGTTATTTATAATAATGGAAAAGTTATTTATAGTAATAGAAAAGTTATTTATAGTAATAGAAAAGTTATTTATAATAATGGAAAAGTTATTTATAGCAATGGAAAAGTTATTTATAGTAATAGAAAAGTTATTTATAGTAATAGAAAAGTTATTTATAGTAATGGAAAAGTTTTTTATAGTAATGGAAAAGTTATTTATAGTAATGTAAAAAGTTATTTATAGTAATGGAACAGTTATTTATAGCAATGGAAAAGTTATATATAGTAATGGAAAAGTTATTTATAATAATAGAAAAAGTTATGTATAATAATGGAAAAGTTATTTATAGTAATAGAAAAGTTATTTATAGTAATGGAAAAGTTATTTATAATAATGGAAAAGTTATTTTTAATAATGGAAAAGTTATTTATAGTAATAGAAATGTTATTTATAGTAATGGAAAAGTTATTTATAGTAATGGAAAAGTTTTTTATAATAATGGAAAAGTTGTTTATAGTAATGGAAAAGTTATTTATAATAATGGAAAAGTTATGTATAATAATGGAAAAAATTATTTATAGTAATGGAAAAGTTATTTATAGTAATAGAAAAGTTATTTATAGTAATGGAAAAGTTATTTATAATAATGGAAAAGTTATTTATAATAATGGAAAAGTTATTTATAGTAATGGAAAAGTTATTTATAGTAATGGAAAAGTTATTTATAGTAATAGAAAAGTTATTTATAGTGATGAAAATGTTATTTATAGTGATGGAAAACGTATTTATAGTAATGGAAAGAGTTATTTATAGTAATGTAAAAAGTTATTTATAGCAAGGGAAATGGTATTTATATCAATGGACAATAATTTATAATAATGGAAAAGTATTTATAGCAATGGAAAAGTTATTTATATTAACGGAAAAGTTATTTATAGTAATGGAAAAGTTATTTATAGTAATGGAAAAGTTATTTATAGTAACGGAAAAGCTATTTATAGTAATAGAAAGTTATTTATAATAATGAAAAAGTTATTTATAGTAATAGAAAAGTTATTTATAGTAATGGAAAAGTTATTTATAGTAATGGAAAAGTTATTTATAACAATGGAAAAGTTATTTATAGTAATAGAAAAGTTATTTATAATAATGGAAAAGTTATTTATAATAATAGAAAAGTTATTTATAGTAATGGAAAAGTTATTGATAGTAATGGAAAAGTTATTTATAGTAACGGAAAAGTTATTTATAGTAATAGAAAAGTTATTTATAATAATGGAAAAGTTATTTATGGTAATAGAAAAGTTATTTATAGTAATAAAAAAGTTATTTATAGTGATGGAAAAGTTATTTATAGTGATGGAAAACGTATTTATAGTAATGTAAAGAGTTATTTATAGTAATGTAAAAAGCTATTTATAGCAAGGGAAATGGTATTTATATTAATGGACAATAATTTATAATAATGGAAAAGTATTTATAGCAATGGAAAAGTTATTTATAGTAACGGAAAAGCTATTTATAGTAATAGAAAAGTTATTTATAGAAATAGAAACACTATTTATAGTAATTGAATCGTTATTTATAGTACGAGAAAAGTTATTTATCGTAATAGAGAAGCTAATTACAGTAATAGGAAAACTATTTATTCTCATGGAAACATTGTTTATAGTAATAGAAAAGGTATTTACAGCAATGGAAAAGTAACTTATAGCAATACCAAACTTATCTATAATAAAAGAAAAGTAATTTATATAAATGGATAAGTTATTTATCGTAAAAGAAAAGTTATTCATAGCAATAGAAATGGTCTTTATATTAATAGAATTTTTTTCAATTTTGATACCTTAGCATCCCTTTTTCTGAATGAAACCAATTTATAAGTTTTTCATATGTCTGAATACTCTCTATACCAAATTTCAGGTCTGTAAATTAAAAATTTGTCGAGTATATAGGTTGAGAATTGGCCGCACACATTCTTACTTTTTTTTCTTTTTATTAACTTAGTTTTACTTAATTTCTTTAAAGTCAATATTACTTGTTTTTTCAATTATACACATTGGTTGGCGGTTTATTTAGTTATTTCTATTTATTCATTAAGTTTTAACCATTTATGCCAAGGTGAATCTAATTTGTTTAGTCGTAAATAAATGAATATAACGGCATAAATAAGTGTAGATTGATTCAATCCTGCCTTGTACGGATAGATGCTAGATACGTCCAGATTACAACTTGCATTCAGGATGCTACCATCTGTCTCAGAGAGTGGAGGATTTCGTTTGTTGTTATAAACCCGCTTTTTCAAGCTCTATGGATAATAGTCAAGATTTTTATGAAATTCAAAAATACTCAGGGGTAGTTTAACTATTGAACTTGATAATTTTCTAGTTTAATAATAATCATAGTATCGGTTCTTTTGTTGATCAACTCGTAAGAAGTCGTAACAGCGGTCCCGCAAACGCTTAGGTAGAAATCCAACAATCATCAAAGATCACAATCATACTTCTCA
Organism: Euprymna scolopes; assembly: GCF_053919585.1. Lineage (NCBI taxonomy): Eukaryota > Metazoa > Mollusca > Cephalopoda > Sepiida > Sepiolidae > Euprymna > Euprymna scolopes. Next base: position 91,081,231 of record NC_136498.1, read on the forward strand.
ACTGGGCTGCTTTTATACAACCTATTTTCCCCCAATTGCATAAGTGCGGCGAGATTTCACGAGACCACAACCTGTAAAACCACAGGCGCCATCTTCAATCTCTCTCTTTATCGCCCGACCTCGCCCAACACACACACTTGAGACAACAGCATCATTATCCTTTAAACTAACTTAAACCAACAGTAAATATATTTTCTTCATCTACATTATAATTCAGGTCAAAAGGGTTAATGAGATGATGAGTCTCCCAGAAAATCAAACCAAATCAAAACCGAGCGAATTAAAAGACGTTTATATATATATATATATATATATATATATATATATATATATATATATATATATATATATATATATATATATATATACGCATATATGTATATATATACATATACGCATATATGTATATATATACGCATATATATATGTATATATACGCATATATATATATATATATATGTATATATACGCATATATATATGTATATATACATATATATATATACATACGCATATATATGTATATATATATATATATATATATATATATATATATATATATATGTTTCATAATGTTTTTAGGGATACAGAATTTAAATATTGCAATTAGGAAGGGAAGACTTTTATGATTCATGATTAAAAGTAAATTTGTGTGTATATAAATACTTATATATTCCTTTAATCTTCTCTCCAAAAAGAGGGGGAAGAGGGTGAACAGGAGAGGAAAGAAAGAGAAATGGGTAGCCAGCTGACCGGTTTCGATTTTCGCTTCTCAAAGCCGTATCGAGGGAATTTTTAAAACAGAGACTGAAAAAGCGATTAAAATTGCGTTTTATTCAATTTACGGGGAGAAAAAAAAGTGGGAAAACGATTAAAATAAAACAGCGTTATGGTCGAATACCCTAGAGATTAAACCCAGGAGGCATTCCCTTTGCTTGAAAAGGGAAGGTTTTCTAAGTCGAACGTGAATAGTCTCCAATATCTTAAGTTGATATAGTGAATGAGCACGACTAAGAATAGAAAAAGAGTCCGTGCTAAAGTTCGCTGCACAAGACGGGTTTTTAAGTAAATTATCAGTAAGTGGGGACCCATATGTGTTAGTAACAACGTCCGTTGCCCGGTAGGTTCAATTCCTAATTTTACTGGGTACTTGTTGTTGGATTCTTCCATCTAATCTTAATGTCGTTCGACCCAAGTATTTGGCACCGCAACCACATTCAAAATTGTAAATAACGTTACTATTATGGTGTGGGGGGAATCTTTTCGAGAAGATCGTAATAAAGTTCTCGTAGAGAACACAACACGCACATTGGCAGCAAAATAACATCCATGAACTTCTGAACTTATTTGTTTGGCAACTTTCTCACTTATTGTACCCAACCAAGGAAAACGAAGATAAATTGGACATTTGGCCACTATATTCTCTTTAATTCGAGAGAATTCAGTCAATTTCCTTTGAATAACTGACCTAATCACATCTAGTGAGGACCCGTTTTTGGATAAAGTATCCGTAATTGTTTCCAATTCCTCATCTAATTTTAACTTGGAACAGATCATAAGGGCACGATGTGTTAGGGTCCAAATTAGATTTATCTTACGTTTTTTAGGACAAAATGAATCTCAACGAGTGTACAAACCTGTAAATGTTGGTTTGCGGTATATAGATATGTGGTAACTAGATGGCGTTTTTGTTACCAATGCATCAAGGAAAGCCATGGATGAATTGCACTCTCCCTCATAGGTGTACTTTAACGCGGGATGCATTCCATTGAGTAAGAAGAAAAAGGTGTTTGCTTCTGTTGGTTATTAAATAAACAGAATATGTCGTCAACATATCGGAAATACACTAATGGTTTTATGGGTCCAGATAGTAAGCGCTCTTCAGAGAACTCCACAAAAATATTCGCCATGGTCGGTCCAAGTACTGAGCCGATGACCACACCATCTTTTTGCCGATACATAATATTGTTGAAACTAAATTCCACAGATATTGTGGCAAATTTAATAAGTTCAATAAAGATGTTTTCAGGAATAGGAGGAGGTGATATCCGGCCCCGATATAAAAAAAATCTGCACAAATATCTATAGTTTCCAAAACAGGGACACCATTAAAAAGATTGTTAATGCACATAAATCTATTAACAATCTGAGACTTTTTAATAAAATCAGCAAATTAAAATGAATCTTTAAGACAATATTTACTATAATGTTGTAAAACAGGTTGTAAAATGTCAAAGATCTATATATATATATAGTGGAGATGGTAATTAATAAAAACTGAAGGAAGTGCTCAATACTGTTGTAGAGCAAATATACGTTTTATTTTTATTACCGTATATTTCTGTTAAGTTACATTATTGTTTCGGCTACACGTATAGCCGAAACAATAATGTAACTAAACAGAAAGATACGGTAATAAGAAAATAAAACGTATATATATATACATATATATATACATATACATACATATATATACATATATATACATATATATACATATATATATAAATATATATGCATATATATGTGTGTATATATATATATATATATATACACGACTACCAGTTTGCGTGTTGTTCTTTAAGTAGCAAGAAAAAATGTTCAAAATAGAAAGTGATTTTAAGATTATATTATGAAATTACATTTTATTGAGAAAACATGTTTTTAGTGATGAGTGAAAAAATGAAACTTCATAGACCTCCAGAGCACTATTGAAAACACTAATAAAAAGAAGACCACCTCCAAAAGCCCTAATAAAACTAAGTTTTTAACCCTAAGCCAAAGAGAATGAGAGAAATATTTTAAGTGAACATAGAAAAAAAGTAAAAAGAGATTTTTAAAGTTACTACCGAAATAAAGTTACTAGTCAGTACTAGATAGGTGACCATTTACGAAGTTCGTTTAACTATCTGGGGAGATGCAACCTCCGAATCAAGACGAGAAAGTAACTGTCTTTGCTTGTCTTCCCGAGATTACCATGGCTCGACAATTTCGAGAGCCGTTGTCACCGACGCTGTTAACACAGCAGGGTCGCTGCATAAATGCATGACGGATATCAAGACGAGAAAGTAACTGTCTTTGCTTGTCTTCCCGAGATTACCATGGCTCGACAATTTCGAGAGCCGTTGTCACCGACGCTGTTAACACAGCAGGGTCGCTGCATAAATGCATGACATAAAGTAAAATTCAAGATACCACAGGTGCGCTTGTAATAGCACTTAATATAACTCATAAATATGGTTATAGTTATATATTCCTTTATGTTTAAATCAGTAATTTTTACTCGATTCTAAGGGAATAAGCATAATAACGGTCGGTCTGCATCGACTAAAACGTGGCTAGAAATAAATAACATATTATTTTTTTTTTATTGTTGTGATCTGCACCAACCAAACAATAGCGGGATATAACTAACTTATTAGTATTGTGATCTGCAAAGACCAAGCACCGATTTACAACAACTTAATTAGTGTTACCATTATTGCGATCTGCACCGACCAAACACTGGCTAGCGATAACTATATCACATAAGAACATATCGATTACGGAACTTAACAGGCTTCTATATGCAGCGTCATATGTTACTGCGAATCGACTTGGCTTAATACAGAAGAAAAAGAGAGAAATTAAGGATAGAAGGCAGAGGCGGCTTGAAGAAAGTATTAAACGATGGCGGAAAGACACTGGTAGAATTGGAGAAATAAGAAAGGACAGTAAGCCAAGGACGAGCTTGAAAGGAAGTATAGATTGCTGGAAAAGGGAACGATGAGCGTTCTAACAATGTTGAAAGAGAAGATCCACACTGGTGGTATGAAAATTCGGAACTTTGTTGGAAAAAGTGTTGCGTTTAGGCAGGACAACCTTTTCAGGAACAATCAGTCTCAGCTGTATAAAGAATTAAATGGCAGTAAACAGGTGGGAAATAACAACACTTCAAATGCAAAAGATGCCAGGAAGTTCTGAAGTGGGATTTGGTCTGTCGAAGGGCGATATAATAAGAAGGCTAGCTGGTTGGGAGAGGTCAGAGAAAGGCTATCAGAAATGCAGCAGATGAAGAACGTTGAGATAACCATTGATGACGTGAAGGCTGGCATACAAAGGATGACAAACTGGAAGACACCTGGTCCAGATAGAGTGATGGGATTCTGGCTTAAACAGTTTCAATCTATAGCTGCTGCCGTGCAGAGAGTCGTAGAGTCGGAAGATGTCCCTGATTGACTTACTAAGGGAAGAACAACACTGATTAGGAAAGACCATCAAAGGGAACAGATGCCAATAATTATAGACCAATTACATGCCTACCACTAATGTGGAAACTGTTAACTGGAATCTTTACCGAAAAAAATTATGAACACCTTGAGAGTAATGATGTTTTCCCTGACGAACAGAAAAGGTGTCGAAAAGGCTCGTGAGGTACCAAGGAGTAACTACTGATTGATAAAGCATTAATGAAGGATGCAAAGAAGAAGAGGAATATGAGTGTAGCATGGATCGATTACAGAAAGACTTATGACATGGTTCCTCGTTTATGTATACCTGAAACACTATTGATGATGAAGGTTGCGGAGAATGTGGTCGGGCTTTTGGAGACAGGTATAGCTCAATGGAAAACGGTGCTGACAGCAAACAGAGAGGAGATGGGTCAGCTTGGCATTAAACATGGAATATTTCAAGAGGATTCGTTATCTCCACTTCTTTTTGTAATGATAATGATGTCACTGAGCATCTCCTTGAAGAGAGAGAAACCGGGGTATAACTTTGGATCTGGTGACAGACGCCTCAACCATCGGGGTATAACTTTGGATCTGGTGACAGACGCCTCAATCATCATGTTTATGGATGATTTGAAAATATTCGGTAGAAATGAAAAGGAAATGGATAGACTGGTAGAACTTGTGGGGACATACTCAGAAGACATTAGGATGGAGTTTGGGATTAGTAAATGTGCGGTGCTGGTGTTGAAAAGAGGAGTAAAGATTCATTCGAATGGAATAGTGCCACCAAATGGAGAAGTCACGAAAGAAATAGAAGATACAGGCTATAAGTATTTGGGAGTGTTAAAGAGTGTAGGCACCATGAATAGAGAAATGAAGGAGAAAATCAGGAAGGAGTATCTTAGAAAAGTGAAACTACTTGCAAAGTCGAAACTGTATGGAGGAAACATAATGAAAGTAGTGAATGCATGGGCAGTCAGTGTTTTGAGATACATTGCGGGACTTTTAGAATGGTCTGACAAAGTGTTGCATACCATGGATATCAAAACAAGAAAAGTTTTAGCAATGTTTGGTATATTTCACATTCGAAGTATCGTAGCGAGGTTGTATCAAACGAGGAAAGACGGTGGGAGAGAATTGAAAAATATAAAATATTATGTTACAACCGAGGAGATGTCATTGAAGAATCATGTGGTTAGAAGTGGGGAGAGGGTGTTTAAGGTTGTGGTCAATGAGGTGGAGGTATGTAAGACAAAGGCTGATTATGTGAAACGTATGGATAGAGAAAGGGCAGAGGAACTAGCTAGAAAGAAAATTTATGGAAGGTTCTTCCAGGATATAGCAGAAGTGGCTGATGAAAGATCATGGTAATGGCTTAGAGCTTGGTATCGGGCTAAGATACTGATGCTTTTGTTTGTGCAACACCAGAGCAGGCATTAGGAACACAATTGTTCAAAAAAGTGGTTCTAGGAGAGGAAGTTGCTGCAGAATGCCGGTTTTGTGGTAAGACCTCAGAGTCAATTGCGCACCTTGCAGCAGGGTGTAGTAGACTGGCCAGAGAGAGTACCGCAAAAGATACTATCGCATGGGATATATTGGGAGGTGTGTAAGAGGATTGGGGTGAAGTGTGCTGGAAAATGGTTTGAGGAGGTGCCTGATGAAGTAAGAACAAGTGAGGATGGCAAGGTAGAGGTCTGGTGGGATAAAAGTGTCATAACGACCAAGCAATTAGAACATAATCGTCCGGATTTGGTCGTCATAATTTAGTTATTGTAAGCCAGTGTTTGGTCGATCCAGATCACAACAACAATATAATAATTCTGATTTCGTCTATCAACGTCTCTCTGGAAAGGGATAGGATTTATTTCCAGAGGATTTCCCTCAATCCCGGCTCTAAACCAGGTGCTTCAAATATCAGGGGGGTTTCTAGGGATGTTGGTGGTACCTACAATAGCAGAGGTTGAAGGCCACCTAAAACATAGGGGATTTGTAGTTTTTTTTCAATTGTGCTTCCAGACAACTTGATAATACTCCTAGTGTACCAACTAGGACCAGTATAATTTGTGCTTTAACCCCGTGTATACGCCTTATCTTCAAGACCAATGAAGCATAATTGGTCCATTTCTCGTACTCCTTATTACTGCTGTGACTGTTGTCAAGGTTATTAAGTGAATTTTTTTGATGACCCATCATTACATCTCGAATTTAAAGGAAAATACAAAAAATCGTATTAAACAATTTGCTATAGCAAAAACGTATAGTGTATTTTATCAAATTCTAAATTTTTATTCAGATCTGTGCTTATGTCCTAATTTTAATATTGTAAAACCTAAGAGAGAGGAAGCGGATTTGAAAGAGAAGTGTCTAGTTTAAAAAGGAATATAAACAATTGTTGTCATTGAGGAAAATGAAAACAAAAGATAGCAATTGATCGTCACGTGAAATCTTAAAAAAATTTTAGAAAAAAAAAACGAAATAAATAGACATAAAACAATGTTAAATTTATGAAGTTTTAACGTTTCAAAATTATATTGGCATTAATAAAATAAATGACAATTCTCTTTTCAATGAGAGGAATTTTTGAATTCGGACAATTGTTTCTTTTCTTGTTTATTTTTTTTAATTATCGTCAGTTTTATTTATTTATATATTCGTTTTGTAAGAATTCTTCAAAATATAAAATGTAAAAATATACCACACATATATAAACATGAAATACGACCCCCCCCAAAAAAAAACAGTTTTGTAAAATGTCGATGTAAAAAAGTAACATCGCATTTACGGTTGTGTTTTTATTTGTTTTGGAAGGAGCCTGTTAAGAAACTGGAAATAAACAACTAACAAACGAAAATATCTAGGCACAGGCAGAATTTTGGAAAGTAGAAGTAACAAATCAGATGGGCGGCCAAGCAAGCTGATCTGCGTTTCATACAATATATATACACACACACACACACACACACACACACATATATATATATATATATATATATATATATATATATATATATATATATACTTCATTTAATAACATAAATTTATATACGAAAATAAAGATTTATGCGTAAACTTAAGTATTTTTTTACGTGGAGGTCACTATTTATCAAGGGCCGAAAGCCACTCGGGGATAGGGATTATTGTCGTGTACAGTAATCAATGGGAAATTATCGTAGTAATCGTTAGTATTGGAGTTTTGATAAAGTGTCTTACTTAAGGGGGGAAGGTTCATCAAGAGTTTGTTTATGTTGGACTTGAAAACATCCAAGTTGTAGTCAGGTGAGAAACAGCAAAACGGAAGAGAATTCACTTCTAAGAAAGAAGCTTTATTCAACAGTGTTCAATACTTAGGTAGAGCTTGATAGTTAGTTATAAAATATATATGGCAATTAAGCCACACAGGATATTCCACGTTTCATCCACGCTAGTATTCATCAGACTTATGCATCATAAGCCGGATGAATCCTAGCGTGGATGAAACGCGGAATATTGTATGTAGCTTAATATGTATTTTACTAGCGGGGGTACCCGGGGTTGCCTGGGTGTTTGTAGGTGTATGTAGGGAGGGGGTAAGTAATAACCCCGTTTGAATATCATAAAAAAACGATGTTAAAAAATTGGAAAAACAAAAACAAAAAAAAAGCAACGACCCCCCCCCACCAAAAAAATAGCGAAAAACAGAAAAAAATGGCATAAATAACCCTGTCGGATGGAACCTGCAATCTTAAGATAATAACGCTATGTGTGTAGGGTTGGTAAACTAAAGAATAAACGAAGTAATAACCGTGTTTTAATTTAAAAAAAAAAGAAAAACGTTGCCCGGGTGTTTAAAGGTGTATGTAGGGGGGATAAATAATCTGTTTAAATCTATATATCTATTAAAGTGGACGTGTCTGTGTGTTTATCTGTGTGTCTACATTTCCCTACGCAATAACTCTGTCAATTTGAAGGCTACAGACTCGAAATTTGATATGCAGCGTACTGAGATTTGATTCCGTGGACATGGATCTAACTTAATAACTTTATTTGAGCCCAAAACAATAAATGTTAAGGGGTCATAATAGGAGTCAAAGTTAAAAAAATTGACCGCTTTTTTTTTTTGCTCAACATACACTTTCAAACACCCGGCCAACGACGGGCTGAAATGCTAGTATATCTATGAAAGTGAACGTGTGTGTGTGTGTCTGTGTGTGTGTGTCTGTGTGTGTGTGTGTGTGGGTGTGGGTGTGGGTGTGTGTGCGTGTCTGTGTGTGTCTGTGTCTGTCTGTCTGTGTACATTTCCCTACACAATAATTCTGTCAGTTTTCAGTCTACAGACTCGAAATTTGATATCCAGTGTACTGAGATTTGGAAAAATCTTTGCGATCGGGTTTTGGGCCAGAAATTTGGCTGTTAAGGGGTCAAAATCAACGATTTGACCTTGGAGAACTTTACTAAACTTCTCCGACAATGTTGGGTCTAAACACTTGAACTTTTAGATATAGGTTCCCTGGGCATGGATTTAACTTAATAACTTGATTTGAGCCCAAAACAATAAATGTTAAGGGGGTCATAATAGGGTCAAATTGACCGCTTTTTTTGCCCAACATACACCTTCAAACACCCGGGAAACGCCGGGCTTAAATGCTAGTATTATATAAAAAAAACATGTAAAAAAATCGAAAAAAAACAGCGACCCCCTCCAAAAAAACAGCGAAAAGCAGTGAAAATGGCATAAATAACCCTGTCGGATCGAACCTGCCATCTTAAGATAACAACGATGTGTGTGTGTTGGGATGGTGGGGGGTAAACTAACGAACTAACGAATAAGCGAAGTAATAGGTGCCATACAAAAGAAAAAGTTTTGGTAGGGAGGTAGGCTTGAAAAAAAAAAGTCTGACACGTTACACTAGAGACAAACAACTAAGAACTGACAAACTGAAACGTTTAAAAAAACCAGCAAGTTAAACTAAAATAAGTGTTTTCTAGGTCAAACACGGCGTTATCGTCGCAGGAGCCGTAGAAAGGGAAAATGAAGGGATGATTTTGTTCTACCCCCTCCCTGTACATAACTGGTGAGTTCAGGGTGTAGGAATGAATGTTTTTGGCCACTTTTTCGATATTTGTCGTCCAATGTCGAGCTTCAAAATGATACCTATCTTGTGAAAATCCGTGGCCTCTGTCAAAAGTTATTGCGAGACACACAAGCACACACACGCAAACACACATACATTTTGACTTGTATATATATATATATATATGTGTGTGTGTGTGTGTGTGTGTGTGTGTGTGTGTCTGTGTGTGAGAGAAAGTGTGTGTGTATGTTTATTGTTTATATCTTCTAAACTATTACTATTAGAAATATTCGAGGTTAGTTTGTCACTCGTAGTCCTTTTGTAGATATTTTACTGTATCTGATTAGTCAGATTTTTCTAAACTTGTCTATCTTAGTGTTGCTATTTTCTTGTGTAATGTGCTTTACCTGACAATTCTATCCTGTAATGTGCTTTACCTGACAATTCTATCCTGTAATGTGCTTTACCTGACAATTCTATCCTGTAATGTGCTTTACCTGACAATTCTATCCTGTAATGTGCTTTACCTGACAATTCTATCCTGTAATGTGCTTTACCTGACAATTCTATCCTGTAATGTGCTTTACCTGACAATTCTATCCTGTAATGTGCTTTACCTGACAATTCTATCCTGTAATGTGCTTTACCTGACAATTCTATCCTGTAATGTGCTTTACCTGACAATTCTATCCTGTAATGTGCTTTACCTGACAATTCTATCCTGTAATGTGCTTTACCTGACAATTCTATCCTGTAATGTGCTTTACCTGACAATTCTATCCTGTAATGTGCTTTACCTGACAATTCTATCCTGTAATATAAGGGGTCAAAATCAACGATTTGACCTTGGAGAACTTTACTAAACTTCTCCGACAATGTTGGGTCTAAACACTTGAACTTTTAGATATAGGTTCCCTGGGCATGGATTTAACTTAATAACTTGATTTGAGCCCAAAACAATAAATGAAGAAAGATGGGTACGAAAAACATATTTTCTTGCGTCGCTAGCAATCGAGTGAATGTCGACGCCATCTTTATTTTTGTATTGTTGTTGTTGCTATTTTTGGATGCTCCTGCTGTTTGGGCGTCTTAGCTCCTGCTGATGTGAGTTGCACGTTGTTATTATAGGCTCGATGAAGATCTTGTATGTCATAATATAGCATCTAGCCAATACAGTATAGACGCATGCTTGTTACATAAGATGCCAGATTGTTCGAAAACAATAATCGCTTATGCATTCAGACACCGCGTCTGGTAGGAAAACACTACTCACAGACGATGGAAAAAGGTTTTAGTATTATCTATACAGACTCGAAATGTCACTATTATTTGCACGCTATACACTTTTAAATCCAAACCGACCACATACCCCTTTCAACCAGTCAATAAAGGACATTCCACTTTTACTGCCAACCGTTTATCAAAATGGGGGACCATTTTAGTGAATTACGACTTCAAATTAAAATTATTATCTCCAAACAAATCATGCATGCGGACGGGCTGTCTAAAGTAATTCTGATTTTAAAGGAGCTCTTGGAGGACTATGTGATCGCTGTATTGCGCATAAATAGTAAAATTTAAACGATGATATGCAACATAATCCTAAAACTGCATGTAACTCTCAAGAAGTAAAAACAGCAGGAGTGAATGAGGAATTTATCAAAGCTACAAAGCAGAAATTAACATAAGACGATTTGAAAACGTCCTGATTTATAGAGAAAGAGTCATTATCCCTAAAACTCTGAAAAAAATTCACATGGACCATTAGGGCAGGTCGAGTTGCAACTTTTTTCAGAAAATCAACATGACACTGTTGATGATAGTTGGAATTTGATGTGATAAGAACATATACCAAAAATTAGATTCCTATCTTGAACAGAAAATTGAGCATTTAATTTTAAAAATCGTGTAGAAAGATGCTCACAAATCCTTCATTTTTATAGCATTTTTCACAACACTGACTTTGAAATTTCACTATTTTTATCAACTATTAAAATTGATATATTCATATGAAATACATTGAAAGAAAAGTATATACATGAATAATGTTTTTAATTAGGAATCACACCTAGCAAAATATCTAAACTTTTACAGATTGATTAAACAAAAATTGTTAAAAAAAAGTTAATTCGCAACACAGTCTTTTAAATTTCACAATTCAAAAAGATATGTGGAGATGTATTATACGATAAAACAACTTGATACAAGTTAGAGAACCATGTATTTTAAGTTTTTATTAAATGCAATAATATAAACTGTTATAATAGAACTAAATTGTTCTGTATAATTTCCTTTCGAGGAAAATAAAGGTCTTATTTGCTGGCACGATGACTTTGTAATAGTGTGTTTATGTCTTGCTTCCTGCCCATATACAACTTTTTGAGAAAAATCAATAAAATGTTACCAGTGTTTGGCTTCAAAATTGATAGCAGTAATCTTTTCATTTTTTTTTAGTTGTTCACTATTTCTGAAAAAAACAACACAAAAAAATTATTTGAAAACACTTATTTTTAAAATATGTTTGTGATGTAATATGAATATAACTAACTATTGTTTGGGTAAATTAAGAAAACTAATAAAATTTAATGGATAAATATTTATTTACTTAATGAACGTAATCGTTTGAATGCCCTCTTCTCTGACATCCAATTGGTCTGAGTTTGGCATCGACATTATATTTTCCGGAAGTAGTGCAAAAGCACTATATTTTGAACTGCTTAAAACAGTAATTTGGATTTCAGTTAACTGTTTTGTTCTCTGAATCATATTAAAATATACTGTTGTTGGTTAAAAAAATATTGTCGGTTTTGATCTCAAACCAACTAACTGCATACATTTGAATGATAAATTTGACCAAAATGTTTAATTTATCATAGTGTTTGATGATAGATAACTCTAGTCCATAAACACATTAACCTCGTGGCTTATGTTAGCCATCTTCCTTGATTCAAGGGCCCAATTTTCTAAATTAACTTCTCCACAAGAAATGCCAACAGCATACTCAAAAAGTAGCCTCTGGTCTTTACACTTAAATTATTTGTTTCTTCTGCTGTCAGATAATGGTGATCGGGAAGGACACTAATTTTTTAGAATTCTACTTAAGACAAATCTTGATAATTATTGATACAAAGTTTCTCCAAATGACCAGTAAATGTTGTCAGGCTTTTTGTTGTTTCATCAATTAATTTAAAAATTGCTGTAAATGGCAGTTCTTCTAGTGGAACCTGAAAATTGGAAAAATTTCATGTTTAATAATAGAGCCAGATTGCATAATAAATACCAATATATTATTTTATTTTCCACAAAAAAGGTGAATCTATAGAATTAATTTTACCTCCTTGTAAGAAGGACAAGTGTAGATTATGTGCCTTGTTTGAAAATTTTCTGTCTTACACTTTACTGCAAAGTCATCACATCTCAAGACAGAAAGTTTACAGCTACAAGAAGATATATCAAACAGTCTGTCTAGCTGTTTCTTCATTTTTTTCACTTTGATTGCTGCAAGAAATTTCCTGTCAATTTGTTTGGCTCTCTTATGCCAAAATATATTGACCTTCTGTCCTATGTAATGTTACCTTAACATTGGATTGACTGCTTGCCAAATACTAATTATTTCCTTGGCAATTAACTTAGAAATCTCACTATTTTTTAAGTGGGGATAACTTTTTTCTAGGAAATAACTAAACTGGATGACTTGTCGTGAAGTTGGGGGTGCTGTTTCATCCAAATGACAAAGTGGACCAGCAATTTTTGTGAACCACGGGTTAAAACTGAACGTCGTGCTTTTACTGACATTCTAATCTGAAAAGTAAAATAAATAAATGGATTATAACTGAAGGAAACTGTATTAGGCTATCTTCAAGTTTCATACGTAAAAAAATAAGTGCTAGTTATAAGAAATAATGAAAAACTTTGTAGAGTTGAATTAGATGTATTGAAGAGCAAGGACCAAACCAAATCAGACGTATAATAGTGTTTAGTTTAGATATTTTTAGCAGATTTTAGTTCTGCCTTCGATAACATGAATTTATCCATAAAGAGATTCATTCTTGTTCAGCTGTGCCATTTTAAACGAGTGTTTTTAGTGTTTAGAGTTTGAAAAACCAGTGCTTGTGCATCTATGTTACTATGCTATTTTTAATAGTATTTTCAAGTTAAATTTAAGTTTTATGAAATTTTTGTTTATCAAATTTTTAGGTGAAAGTACAAAATAGTTACAATACAACCTCCTTCCCATATTAAGAATGGTTTTCTAAATAACAGAGTTATTTTAGCACAATAACATAGATGCACACATTACGAAAAACCTTTAAAGGAGTTTCCTTATTTACTTGTATTAATCTTTGTGGGTTATTCGATTTTAAAACTATAATTTTAGAGGAAAAACACTGCTTAAAAACAATTACTCCCTAAAAATAAAAGAAATTAAAATTTGACACTAATTTTCTGCAAAGTATTTTTTATTAAGTAGAAAAACTTGAAAATTTACGTGGTTATGTTTCGTAAAGAATGTGTAGAATAAAATTGTGTGGGCTATATTTTTGTTGTTGTTTTAATATAAAACTGGAGTATTACCATATTTTAATAAAAATTTCAAATAGAATTTTATGTAAAATATTAGGTTGGTGCAAAAATAATGCTTTTGACGTTCATTTGAACGTAAAAAAAATGACATTGTTTTTGTGTCAAATTTAAAAACAAATTAAAAAAGATAAAACAAATATGTTTAAATTCACTGCAGACACTTGAAATATAATAATATATATTTAAAAACGTCTTTTTCGTTCTTCCTTTCGAAATAATTAAGCCTAAATCATAATATTTTCAAATTAAATAATAAACAAACGTCAATTTTCAATATCAATAACGAGCATGTTTTGCGACGATGAAATCTAAAATGTTTCCACCCAAAAAAAGTTCCGAAATGAAAAAGCGAACTTTAGTCGTTATAATTTAAAAAACATAAATTTGCCTTTAAAGTTAGTATTTATTTTATTAATTCATTATCACCACTCATTTTATTTAAAAATGTAGTTTAAAAATTATTCTAAATAATGAGTCTAATTTCTTAACAGTACGGATTGTTTTGATGACGGGACGTTCTTGACAATTCACAGAAACACTTTTAATCACTTCAATTTTTCAACTTTTTAAGTCAATTCCTTAAGCAAAGATAACGATTTTGAGAAAAAAATTTCGTGTAGGTCTTTTCTATGTCAAACCCCAACTATCATCACCATTGCCTCATCGGGGTTCCAAAATCGACCTGCCCTAATGGACCATCGCGGCAAGATAAAAGACCTGACGCGAAGTTTTGTTTACTCACCGTCCATAGACGAAAATATCACCAATATGGTTAAAAGATGTAAAGAGGGTGTCTTCGCAGCGAAGGCACCGCACATTACTCACAAACGTTGGCCCAAACCCAAACAACTGTGGTCCAGGATACATATAGACTTCGCTGGACCACTGGAAGACCGTTCCTACTTTTAGTAGTTGATGCATTCTTAAAATCGACAGAGGTGCTAATACGCAAGGAACCCACCACAACGGTAACATTACTGTAAAATTTGTTCGCTCGTTCTGGTGTTGTTGATTACCTTGTTAGTGACAATGCCACCCGATTCACTTCTTCAGAGTTTAAATAATTCTTCAGAACTCACTAAATAAAAATATGTCACAACACCGCAATATTTTCCTAGGAGCAACCACCAAGGCGAACGCCTTGTAGACACACAAGAAAAGGATACTAAAGAAGACTTACGGCTCGGCAAGGAAAATTCCTACGACATTTTCTTCAAGTTTATAGGATGACGGCAAGCACCCTTTCAATCAGATCACGAGCGGAAATTATGCTTTGCCGTAAAAATAGATCAGTATTCGAAAAACTGTGACCGAGGCAAACCACATGAAATAGAACCTCTACTGTCCCACTCAAAAAGTACAGCCTTAGAAATAAAGTTCACTTCAAGCCCCTTATAAATAACGTTTCCTTTTGGGAATTGGAGAAGATAATACAGAGGATCAGTAACATCATCTATATGATCCAAAGTCTGAAATCCTAACAGAAAAGCATGAAAACCAGGCAGGAAAACATATAACTGAGAATCAAAATGATTTGCTGCAAGAAGTAGAGACTATTGAAATCGTCTACAACACATTTGGTATTGAGCCTCCCCAAACCACGCCAGAACCACTACGTTTTGGTAGAAAAAAGAAATTTACATGATAACATGATACCCAAAGAGAAAGAATTACTGTTATCCCTGACAGAGTAATCAGCTTGAGAGTGAGGTGTTGGGTTTGAATTTCCTACGAATCAACTGATCCATATGCATATATACTGGAAGACAAAACATTAATGCCGACCGAGTCTAGATTTGGTGAGCCTGTTCATTAGCTAGACGAAAAACTCACACATTTGTATGTTCTTGTTCATACATTATTCAGTTTTATTCTTGTGTTCTGCTTTTCTTGTAACCCTTTATCTATGGTTCTAAAAGCATATTATTTGGGTTCCGAATGATATGCTAATTTAAATGTTGGTTCAGAGTTTATTGCAGAGCTAAGTATCTTCATGTCAGGCTGTTCCAACAAACCCTCATATCAATATCAAAGGATAAACGACATTCGAGGATAGTGTTTAGTAATCATACGAAACCTCTTCTATCAGGTGGCATTATTGCACCAGCCATAAAACAGTCGCAAACAATACATTCTAAGTATGTCGTTTATTTCTTGTAATTTTCTATTATTTTTGTCTATTACAGAAATTCTAATAAACAAAATAATAAACTTCAATATATACGTAGTAGTAATTGATCCAAACAAATCTTTAGCTTAGAAAAAATTACTTGTAATTTTTGTGATTTTGTAATTTTTAATTAGTCATGCGCTTTGCCCGACATCTAATCATGCATGCGTATAAAACCCCATACATTGTTCCACAGCTCGAAAGATCCCGCAGATATGAAAATGAACAGGCTAATGTCTTGAATTCGATTTAATGACTCAATGAAAATTTTAACGAATAATGGAATGTAAAACGTACGGACACCATATACAACTTTGACAAAATTACTCGATGTACTATGGGAACCCCTCCCCCAAAAAATGAAAAATAAATAAAAAATATATTAAGAAGTTTTCTGCGTTATTCAACAATGTTTGTCTTAATTAATAGATTTATGTAAAGGGATTTTTAAGTACATTATCAAAATGTCAGATTTCTCACTTCTATTTGCATCTATTTGCAGAGTGTCAGTTTGACAAAATAGCTTTTTGCTTCCATCATGTCTGAGCTAAATGTTTGTGTTCTTCCGGTTTTCTGAAAAGAAAAAAAAAACATACAGATTTGCGTCTAAGCTCCTATTATTATGGTTAAAAGTTTTAACATTGTTTATCATCAGGGCCTGCTGTCTTTAGCATTTTATTGCCTTTATTGTGATTTTCACTATTTCTCGTCTTTTTTAATGTGATAAAAATGATTTGCTAGGTTTTTTTGTTATCTTTTGTTAGCAGTTATATTTTGCTACTTGAAATATCTGCACGGCACTTCACAATGGAATGCATTTAAACTTTGAAGTCCTAAAGATAAAATTCAGAAATAAAAATAATGATGTAATGAAAAGTGTTAAAACTTATAAACAATTAAAAAATTTTAAAAATCAATTGAAGTTTGTATTTTTGAAGAATCATAATTTGGCAAGGATGAATCCCATATTAACATTAACATAGATTAGCGAATTATCACTCACACTCGACAGTTAAAACCGTTTAACTTCAAAGAAGGAAGTTTCTAGGGAATATCAAATTCAAAAGCTGTACTCAACTCAAGAAAGATGACGGTGTCAAGTTTTTACAGGTCTTGGAATATATCGACGTCCAAGCACATACATACAAGTGGTCACCCATCTATTACTGACCAGGCTCGTCATTACTTAACTTTTGTGATTTAATGAAAGGTAGCGTGTAAATATTATTCCGTATATTAACATAGATTGGGAAAAGATAATTTTATTTTTTAAATCGAAATAATTATATGTCTTAAACCAGTAACTCTCCTTACAATCAGGAGTAAAAAAGTAACATCAGTGCAAAATTCTTCGAATCAATGTGAAATATAGTGTTATGGCGATAGTTATGTGAAAACAGAGTTAATAATTATCAAGTCCAGCGCGTAGAAATTGGTTGATTTTACTGGAAATTTTAAACTAGCCAGAACTGTTCATGTTTTTTTTCAATTTTGAGACAATTGTTGATAATTCCTAGAATCTGAAATTATTCGGAATACTATTCTCATATTCATTTTCACAATTTTTTGGCCGATGTAACCGTTGTCTTTCATCAGGTGTATCTTAAAATATTGAAAAGTCGAGTATAGTGGCAAGATGGCGGCGTTAGGTTTTTACAAACAAAAACGGCAAAAACTTTAATATTACGAATTGGTTATACAAGGAAAGAGAAAATAATTCCCTTCGCATTCAAAGTATCAGATAACTTAATCGGTTTTAAATAGGACTTTAAAATTTACCATTAGACTTGAACATATTTATATTATTCTAAATTTGTACTTGGGCTATTCAAATGATATTCAGCTCTCAGCTGAGAATACTAAACATCTCCGGTTTTATTTTACTAATTATTTCGTTCTTAAATAAAAAAAGACTCGTCCAATTTTTAGCACAGGATATGCGTAGTCACTTCATATTTTTAATTTATTTATATTAATTTGTAAGTTTTTAAACCATGTCTAGTGCTTTTATTTTTCAGTATTTGGTTAAATTTTAGAAATCTAATACCGAACAAAGAATATTAATCTTTAATTCCATCTATAATTTTAAAAATAATGGTAAATAAAATTGCTTGCCGGTTAAGAAAACACTTAACTTAAACTGAACATTATTCTTCAATGCTAAAATTGAAACTATTTATGAGGACAAGGCGTAACCTTTGTATTACTGGTGTGCTAGATAGGTGAGTGTTCACTAAGCATTTCAAGTACTTACAATCCTTAGCTACAGAAACTGAGGATGTGGGAAACGAAGTATTTGTTTGTAAACAGTCAGAATATTGCCGAGTGATGGAACGTCACTTAGGCATGAGAGATGAAGCGACATGAAAGTTAATGATGGAGGTTAGTAAAGTTTTAACTAAAGAAAAACTAACTGAGAAGTTAGCGTGAAAAATCTTCCATAAAACAAGCATGGGGAGAGTAATATTAATGTTATTGAGACCTAACCACTTGTGAGGATAAAAAAATAACTCAATAACGGTTAAAATAGAGCTGAATTAGAGTGTTTTATTATGTGAACAATTACGAGCAATCCCAGATTGTCTTATTGATTCAATTTGCTTAGTTGGTGACGCAAACCAAAAGATAGAAAAAAAAATTCAGCAGAGCGAATTAAGGTTAATAATAACATTTAATAATAATATTGTTTTGTGAAGAACCCATTGCAAGGCATATGTTTGTATGCACGATTGTTTTCGTCTAACATTGGGGTTTTGATAGGGCGGATGTTAACCCAAAGTCAAGGATTCAGAGTTTACTTGTGTGAGAAAATTATGATGAAATTTACTTAATTAATATGCACCTGTGATTTTACCAGTTAAGCCAATCAGGGCGAATTCAATTTTGACGTTATGAAGATGGATTGGTTGAATAAGAATCAGATCTCGCCAAATTCCCCCGTCACCTACGTATAAGAGGGTATGTAGACCGAGCTTTAGGCAGTTTGAGAGTTGAACTGAGTTGAGTTTTAGCGCTCCTCTACACACGCCACAGCTCCTGATCACTGACCGAACGAGAAGAAAAGGAAGGAGAAGAGAGAAAACAGGGACAATCAGTCGTCGCAGAAAGTTTTTTCTCTTTCTGAGCGAATTGTCCACACACGCTGCGTTACTGAAAAAAAATGAAAAATCACTTATATTTATATATATGTAAAATAACAAATTAAGAGTTTATTTAATAATTAATCTTTATAAAAACAACGACTAGAGTTATTTTCTTCGTTGCTCACGGAATTTGTGACACAACAAACGAATGCTTTCTATTAGAGTCGATTTCTATCAGGAAACAGCAAGCAGGAAAAGGGACAGCAAACCTAATGCTGGCCTAGACTTTGGCTCGCGGAACTCATATTTTACTTTGCGTTGTTCCCTTCGTTTTTCCCTCATTTTTTTATTTTCTCCTTTTTCTACGGATCACTGGTAAAGCAAGGAATAACAAAAATCTTGCATCAACCATCATCATAAGCGATCAATGCAACGCTACTGAACTTTCTTGGGTGTTCCGAAATCGGAGCCACTTGAGACTACACTTATGTTTAAGAGAGCATTTGTTACAATTGGTCACGTAGTCAAGATTCACGTTAGGTTGAGAACGATCACAAAGTTTAGTCATATTTTGGTGACCGCCACCATCACGCAGGGTTTTACCTATTTACCTCTTCTAGACGGTCACAAACTTTGATCAACTTTGGTGGCTCTCACACAGAATTTTGATTCTGTTGCATTTGTTGCAATACACCAGCTTGATCTTGTTATAGTTGGCATCAGTCACGCAAGATTTTATCCTCTTATCACGCTGGTAGGGGAGTTATTTTTCTCTTTTGACTTGAGTTATTTTTATCTTGTCGCCAGTGAAGGCGAATAATAATGAATTATGAGAAAGAATGCGTAATTAATTGAAAAGAGAGACTATCGATTAACAAGAGTCATATTTTAAAGTGTTGACTAGTTACCGCCTTTTTGGTTTTGAGAATATATATATATATATATATGGCTATCGATTAACAGGAGTCATATTTTAGAGTAAAAAATAGTTAACGAATCGCGCATCAATCCCCGTCATCATATCAAGGCCACGCAACTGAACTTTCTTGGGTGTTCTGAAATCGGAACCACTTAGGACTACACTTATGTACGGGTGAACACTTCGGTTGTTACCCCGTTACATTATGACTAATTTTATGTGTATGAAAAATCGAAGCTTGTAGAGAAAAATGAGAAACGAATTTATAACAAAAAATTCACATGACCAGAAGAATTAACAAACGAATCTTGGAATACATTTAACAGAAATACATATCTGTTGTGAAAAACGTCGAGATAAACAATTGGCTGACTTTACTACTAAAATAACAATCGCCTTGTTAAAGTCTAGAAGAGTTACTTATGCATGACCAACTAACACCAAAGACTATTCAACGGAATTCGGATATTGTCTTGCCTCGATTTAACTGTGTTACATATTGTTAGCATTCCAAATTTTAATCTTGGTCAACAACAACCTTTCGGCTCTAATTAACTGTACTTTCTGAAGGCACAAAAAACTGCGTTCTCGCTATTTAAACAGTTAACCGAATTTTTCCCATTCAACGTATTAAAACACTGTTTTTACATATTTAAAAAATAAGTTAGAATTCTTTTTGTACTATAAAAAGAAAAGAAAATAATAAATGAGAAGATTTTGATGACAAAAGGTAAAATGAAAAAATCGGAAAAATTATACACGTAGACGTTTTATTTGTATTCATTTATGCATGATTTAATTGAAATTTTGCAGTTTATCCGTTTTCTTTTATTACTTCTGCGCAGAGAAAATTCTTGTAAATATTTTTTGCATTGTAGAAATTAATGAAGCCACTGATACGAATATGGCAGCCACGACATGACACGTGGCGCAAAGTGACGGAGAGGAAGAAGAAAAGATAAAGAAAAAAGCATTTCGAAGCGACAGCGACTTTGAAGCACTTCTGGCGCAAGATGGAATGTTTACCACGTGACAGCATAGAAAACTTTTTTTTAAATGCAAGACTTCTTTGTCCTCCAAACTTGCAACAAAATTGGTGGAAGACCGTGTATTGTGGAGAGAGCTGCACGCATATCGGCTGGCTGTACCTGCTGACTGAGAAACTTTAAATTCATTAAGAAAAAATCATGGATGCGACCATATTGATGCTGGCTTGGAAAATATGTGTCAGTGATTTGCTGAGGGAACAGCCGTTAATAAATGTCTTTCGGTCAAAAAAAAAAAAAAACCTCGAGTCGAATGTCTTTCTTTTGCTTTTTTGCGAGACGTTCGTACACAAGATCAGGTTAAAACGTGATCACGTTATAAAGAAACGAGAAAGTTAACTTTTCCACATCCCCCTTCCTCTCGCGTTTCTTATTTGGTCTTCTAGTCCTCACATATCATGAGCAATGTTTCTGACATGCATGGAATAAATGCTGTTTTCTGTGTTGTAATACAACGATATAACACAGCCTAAGTAAGTTTTAGACCTTGAATTGATATTCTTAATTACTTATATCATGTAGTTTCATATCTTGCTGAAGCGATTTCCATAAAAATATCCAGCCCCTACGAAAAGCTTTCAATCTTTTACTACATATGCACCCATAGTGACATAACATTAGCACTTAGTCAACAATATAGAACAATAAGCTTCTAGTGCACCTGTCGATAATAAAACCTATCTCGCATATTATGTAAGTCCAAAACTAACGTATCGACATGTTTAAAAACTAATTTTAACTATTATGTGTATTTTATGAAAGGAAGTGGGTCTTTTTTTCATCTCTATTTTAGAGCTGCGTTTTATGTTTCCGTTATGCAAGTGTTAACTGTTGGATTTTCCTGTGTTCACAAACATTATTCTGGGAAGCGTGGCTATTATTATTATTATTATTATTATTATTATTATTATTATTATTATTATTATTATGATTATTATTGTCGTTGTTGTTGTTATTATTATTATTATTGTTGTTGTTATTGTTATCATTATTATTATTGTTATTATTTTTATTATTATTATTATTATTGTTGTTGTTGTTATTATTATTATTATTATTATTATTATTATTATTATTATTATTATTATTACCATGAAAGTGTTATGCCCGTTATCTTTTTATTCTCTTTCTAGTTTCTCTTTTGATTTTATATTTTACTACTGAAAAAAATATGAACAAAATCGTTTTTGTAATTCAGTTGTTTTGAAGATATGCAGAATAAGTTGCATTTATAATGCAACACTAACAAGCACACCCACAGACAGCCCCATATATATATATATATATATATATATATATATATTACGCTCTTATGTTGGTTTTCTTAATGATTTAGTAGTTTGTTGAGTTCAGTCCCACTAACTTTATATATATATATATATATATATATATATATATATATATATATATATATATATAAAAAATTTCATATACCTGCTCTGTTTAATCATTGAGCACACTTTTGTAGACACATGTTGTTTCATTGGATGTACTTCTAGGAAACTAAACTCTACTGACTAAATATATATATATATATATATATATATATATATATATATATATTACAGAAAATCATAATAACATCATTACCGTCGGCTCCAAAGGGAACATACAATTTGTCTCTCTTCAGATGATGCGCTGATGATCTATAATACACACACTCACACACACTCACACACACAAATGTGGGCAACATCGCTTCCTTTAAACATATTTTATTAAATACGATAAACAACTTCTATCATATTTAATTCATGGGAGAGATATGGTTATTTTCCACTTAACACAAAGCGAACCAACATGTTTGCCTCAGCTGCTAATTTTCATATTAAAACACTGCTATTGTTGAACGCACTACTAACAAATAAAACCGGCATATTATAGAAGCTTTACCCACTAAAACAGAAACCATAAAGAATAACTTTTAATAATAGTGAAAATATTCTTAAGTACCTTAAGCACTAACATTAATTAACAGTAAATAATACGTAAATTAAAAAAACACACAAAACTTTATAAATATCTAAACAGCATGATGTTACTAAGAACTATACATAACGGTAGATCCTGATGGATCAGAATGTACTCATTGTAAAATAAAGTATGAATACATTAGTCAGTTTCTGCTAGACCTAAAATGATACAAATAAGGACAAAAGTATACAAACAGAAGTAGATTATAGTATTTAATCAAATTTTCATATATTACACACACACACACACACACACACACACATATATATATATATATATACGCACACACACATATATCTATATCTATATATATATATATATATATATATATATATATATAGAGAGAGAGAGAGAGATAGATAGATAGATAGATAGATATAGTCAGTCATTCGGTGTTATAGAAATAATAACCAGTGCCCAATTACTTGTAAAAGGATATATATTTTTTTAATTGTTATTACACATTAGTTATTTTATTTCTTTACTGCCTTCAATTTTACAAAATAATCATTAGAAACTCATCTGGCAGTGCTAACGATTCCCACTGTAACCGATTCCTCAGTATATGTTTTTAAATGCCTTGCAAATTGCAATTATTGAAATTCTCCGCGATTTGGTAATATATTTTCTGATCTCTAATAACCATCAAAATATACAGAAACCTAATACTTTGTTAAATATAGTTTAACAAACGAGCACACATGTCCAGGGCAATGTATGACTCTTTAGAAAATGATCTCGAATCCTTACTAGAATGAATTATTGCATACAATGACAAGACAAATCTTTTGACAATTATAAAAAACAAAACTTTCCAATCATTTATTACTATGGCTATTATCACCCTTCCCAAGAGTCAGATGTTCGAAGTCCTAAACCTAATATTAGCTGCAACATTACTTGGAATTAATAGAAAGAATATGTTGTCAAGTCTGTTACAAATATTTGCTTGGCTGTTTATGTAAAGGCAATGCGATATAAGTGTAAATCTTTAACGAAGAAATCCAAAAATATATTTGAATCCCAGGATATTACTGTACCCGGGCAAACTTGGCCCCACGAATCCCCATTGCACCTTATTAATCACAAGAAAGTCTATCTGTTTTATTATCACTCTGTATATATTTCGTGCATTCACTTTACCTCCCCCCTTTGCATCCTCTAACATTTTCAAACAATATACAATCTCTTCTTTTAAATTCCTCTTCACTTTCACCTTTCTTAATATGGACTTGCACAGACTTAACTTAATTACTTTAAACATACCTAGTGCAAATAGATCTTACACTTTACTCTTAGGTAGACAAAACATGGAAAATAACATTTTTTACATAAAAACATAAAAATCACATTTCTTTTTATATCAACACTAGATTTGGAGAAAAATATCATGACAAACTTACCTCTCTCAAATGAGATAACCTCTTGGATGATGGTGTAAAAATAATATAGATAAAACACTATCGCAGCCAAATATATTAAACTTATATGTTATTTTCGAAAATGATGTAGTAATCTTCCATACTATTACAGTTTATACAACTCCTAATATATTATAACGAACTAAAATATAGAGCCAGTCACTATTATAGTGTTGACTTAACGAATACGTATTCATTATTAATAGATATAACCAATATGCTTATAAATTATTCTGATCTAAACTTGTCCAAATTTTAAGATTCACCATATGAATTGAGAGTGTAAAAGCCAGGAATTTTAAATTCATGTATGAGTCTCTCCAAAGCATTTGCTTTTATCCATTACAGCCAAGTCGTTGAAATCGGCGTATATCACGATTATTCAATTGCTCATCTAAACTGATCTGGTGTTCAACATTGAAAGACCAAAAATAATTCAGATCATTCACCAAAAAACTATAACAGATGTTTTTATGCTGGTGCTTTAATAATTTGATCACTATCGGATAATCCTATAAAACGCTTTTTAGAACCATGATGGAACCTTCTTGCCTTACGACGCCCTACCCTGGACACTGAAGAAATAACACGAAGTTGATGATACAAAAGTTGCTTTGACATCGGATGAAGAAAACACAGATATAGACGCCTATATTTTTGCATATATATTTTGTCCATTGAATTGATTCTTTTACATGATATTTAATATTTATTAAGTTTACTTTTAAATTTTCTTACGTATTACCTCCTTAATTATGGTATAATTCAAAGATTTATTTGTCAATAAGCATTTGTGGGTTATGAGTTGTGTACAAGTGTAAGCCATTTTGAGTTTCAGATGGTTCGCTGTTACACACAAGTCCTGGTAGGTGACTTGTTTGTAGTAGACAGTTCCACAGAACAAAATATTCTTACCGTTACGTTTCGAAAACCCGGGAAAGAACATGTGAAATTGCCCCAGAAAAGGTTTAATATTTATGAAGCAATTCTGGTTCCTGATTGGTTTGTAGCAGAACGTGAATTAATTTGATTCGTCAGTTCTTAGCAGCATCGTTTATAAATAGAATCGTCCGACTGTGTGGGATCATACCCCATTACAGACTAAAATATTGAAACATCCTCCCTATTTTTTATAATGAGGAAGTCCCTTGTGTTTGTTCTGCTCAAAAATAAATATATATTTTTACCTATTTACTATGCCTCCCCACTGGACAGATTTAGACACCAGGGTCGTTTTTTAACGTGGAGAAAAGGTACAAAAATAAAAATTGTCTCAGTCGTGAAGGATTTCTCCTCCACCGAAAGAGAACAAGAAATAGAAGTGCAGAATCTGAAGGACAGATACTACACTTTGATCTCGTCCCGAAGGCCAAGTAGATCAGAAAATTTTATTTTAAATGCTAAAATTCTAAGATCCAAATGATTTCTAATTTTTGGTATGTCTAAGTAAATATATATTTTTATATTTACTTAGACATACCAAAAATTAGAAATAATTTGGATCTTAGAATTTTAGCATTTAAAAAGACGCCATTTTTAATTGTGTTCAAACGTCAAAAAGGAAAATTACAAAGATTTTTTTTCTAAGCAAAAGTATTAGCAGGTTAAAGTGTTAATACAAAATAAAATGGATACAGTTTAACGTCTTGTCCAGGACTATTTTTCTTTTATTTTTTTTTTATTTTTTTAATATATATATAAATCTATATACTGAGCATTATCCCTAGAGTTTTCCGCTGATATACATGCAAAAAAGTAATAGCCTTCTCATAAGTGGAACTTCGCTGGTCTGTATTTTTAATATATAGAAATCTATATACATACAGGGCAGTGAAAAAAAATATTCAGTCGAATTCACCAACAAGTTTTGAGAAAAACGTTGTAGCTTTATCTCGTTTTCTACGAAATGGCATTTTATATCCATATGCCTAGGTCTTTGATTGATCATCCGTGCTCTGTGCTAAGACTATACTGGCTTGATTATCACAATTAATTACCACGGGGCTTATAATCAATTCTGGCTCTAAAATAGTCTTCAGGATATTTTTAAGGTAGAGTGCTTCCTGGGTCGTGTGTGTGATCGCGATAAATTCTGCTTCACACGTAGAGAGAGATACAATCTGTTGCTTTTTAGATTTCCATGAAATAATAGGCCCATTTTCTGAGAGTCTGAAACAATATCCAGATACACTCTTGCGATCCTCTTCGTTTGCCCAGTCTGAATCTGAAAAACCTTCTAATTTTAGGGGAGTTCTTGATTTTCTAAATACTAACTTCTGCTCCTTAGTTCCTCTTAAATAACGTAGGACTTGTTTAGCTCTGTTTAAATCCTTCATTGTCGGTCGTGATAATCTCTGTGACAGTTTCCTTACTGTATAGCATATGTCGGGCCTGGTTGCAGTCATCAAATATATAAGACTACCCATAATTTCGCGATATTGTATGTCATTCATTATTTCAGACTGTGTGTGTATACTTTTTATTAATATCATTTTCGACCGGTGTAGAGAGTTTCTTGCACTCTCCCATTCCAAATTTTAATAGTATTTCGTCGATGTACCTCGATTGAGTCATCGTAACAAGTCCTTTGCTTTGAGTAAATTCTATCCCCAGAAACCAGGATATTTTGCCAAGATCGGTCATTTTGAATCTTTTACTTAATTTGTTCTTAACATCAGTCAACATTATGTCACAATTTGATGCGATTAAAATATCCTCGACCCACAAAACCAAAATCAGTAGTTTATCGTCTTTGTGTTGGGTATATAAACAGGGGTCAACAGCGTATTGTCTAAATTGTTGTTTAATAATATAATCATGGAACACTGTGTTCCAACACTGAGCACTCTGCTTTAGACCATATAATGACTTGTTAAGTCGCCACACGCTATTTTTATTTTTCATTATAAATCCCTCTGGAGGGGTAATATAAATTTCACAGTCTATTGGGGCATTCAAATAAGCATTTTTTTACGTCCATTTGATGGATGTTTAGGTCATATTGTGATGCGACTTGCAGTAAAACTCTGATTGTCGTTAGGTTTGTGGTCGGCGAAAACGTAGAAAAGTATTCTTTACCGTAAATCTGAGAGCACCCCTTAGCAACAAATCTTGCTTTGTACTGTTCTACGCCTGATGCTGTACTCTTTTTTGTAAAGACCCATCTGGATGAAATAATATGTTTATCTCTTGGGAGAGGCACTACCGTATAGATATCATTTTTGGTTAAGGCATCTATTTCTTTTTTCATGGCAATTTTCCATTCTTCACAATGTTCTGAATTAATTGCTACGTTGAAGCTTTTTGGCGCATTTTCCACTGAATAGTCAATTTGATAATCTTTTATATTGTCGACCACAAAAAAATCGGGTCGTCTTCTATTTCTTTTTTGGGATATCTCTCGACTTTATCATCATCATCATCATCATCATCATCATCATCATCATCATCATTATCATCATCATCATCGACACTCGTCTCCGTCATTTTTATTCTTTTCGTTTGTTCTAATTATTTGAGGTAATATAATTCCATCCTCTTCATATGACGGGTTTTCGTCTTTACAATTAAACATGTCTGTGAATTTTACACACCGAATTCTTTTTATTTTATTTTTTTTCGGGAAAAAATATTAAATTGGCTGGACTGTTTTTATCGTATCCAAGAAATATACCTGTGTCAGCTTTAATATTCAATTTACTCTTTTTCTCTATATATGCGAAGCAAGTTGAACTAAATATATTAATTCTGCTTAAATTTGGTTGTTTTTTTTTTGTTTTTTTTTTACCGCAGAAAGATTCATATGGAGTTTTAGATAGTGTTTTGTTAAAGCACCTGTTGCGTATATAGGCTGCCGCCATAAGTGCATACGTCCAGATGTTTTTAGGGAGGTTTGATTCAATGAGTAGGCATCTTGCCATTACAAAAAGTGTCCGCCACGCACGTTCAGCAGTCCCGTTTTGGTGTGGCAATCTAGGAGCTGATGTTTCATGCCTGATACGATGGTTAATTAGTAAAAGTTCAAAGTCTTTATAGGTGAATTTCGTACCGTTGTCAGAGCGAATACACTTGATTTCACCGTAGGGGGCCATGTCGGCTAGATATTTCTTAGTTGCTAGCAGGGTATCAGATTTGTTTTTTAAAAAGTAAACCATTATTAAACCTGAATGGTCATCTACGAAATTCAACACATATCAATAATGTTCTCTGGCCATCGGTTCTACGGGACCGTTTAAGTCCCAATGCACCATTCATAGGATTTTTTTGGCCTTTTTGTCTTGTATCTTGTTTTAATAGTTTGTCATTTTCCCTTGCGTACAGACGTCGCAGTTGAAGGTTTTTGATGTTTGTATTCGCATTCCATCAACTACAGTCGGCAACATTTTTGATATCAGGAATATTGCAGTGTCCAAGAATTTTATGCCATGTCTGTAGATCATGGCAGGCGGTTTTTGATGGGACTACGCTACTCAAATAATACAGTCTTCCATCCAGGCACACCAGCCCCGATTTATTCGGGCCAAAGTTTATATCTGCACATTGTCCCATGGCAGCCTGCATAGAAAACATATTTTGTTTAAATTTTGTTTAAATTTTGGGACCAGAAGAGCGCTCTCCTGAATACCGAAACACAGTTCACCCTTATTGTTCTTTAGCGAGATTTTCGCATTGCCTCTTTTCAAAACGATATCATTGACTCGACTCCCGTCAGCCAGTTCTACAAAATGATTTTGTTGCTTAAAGTTGGGATCAAAATTGATAAAATCAGATTCCTTTGTAATCACATGTGTCGTGGCCCCACAACCGACAAGAAAATTATTATTGCTTGTTGACGCATCAAATGTACACGAAAATAAAAATGTATGTTCGCTAAAAGAGCTCTCTACATTTTTAATGTAGTCGCCATTTTGAGTCCTGTATCTACATTGGAAACTCTTGTGATTAGGTCGTCCAGGGCTTCTCTCATTACCAGTGATAGACTTCAGTCATCTAAACACTGTATTAATTCCGCAAAGACAGTTGCGTTCCTTCCAATGAAGTCGGGGTCGTTTCTGTTTTCAGGTTGTGTTTCTAGTACTTTGTGTAGCTTTTGGATTCGTAGATATCCCAGAAATTTAACTTGCCACAATTCGAACTTTGATTCGGATCCATCGAAATAAAGACGCACGCTGGGCCCATAACCTGTACAAGTGTAAGCCATTTTGAGTTTCAGATGGTTCGCTGTTACACACAAGTCCTGGTAGGTGACTTGTTTGTAGTAGACAGTTCCACAGAACAAAATATTCTTACCGTGTCGAAACCCGGGAAAGAACATGTGAAATTGCTCCAGAAAAGGTTTAATATTTATGAAGCAATTCTGGTTCCTGATTGGTTTGTAGCAGAACGTGAATTAATTTGATTCGTCAGTTCTTAGCAGCATCGTTTATAAATAGAATCGTCCGACTGTGTGGGATCATACCCCATTACAGACTAAAATATTGCAACAAGTTAACTAAGAAAGATTGGATAGTAAGGCAAAGTGAATGACAATTAATTAGTGTGTCATAAGCCACAAAAGAATGATTTGGATGGTTTATTTATGACACTGATTGTTGAAGTTTATTTGTTTATTTCGACAAAATTAAAACTGTTTACTGCGTTTACCTTTAGGATATATTTCTATCGGCCACATTGATTAAGACAATCGTAAGAATAGTCTAGGAAGTCTTTGTCAACATGCTATGATCCGACTTGAATAATCAATAGAAGATTTGTGTCTTTGTTAATATTTGACTTTCGCAGATTTGTCAAATTGACAAAGATTTAAAGATTACTTTTCGACAAAGATTTAAAGATTACTTTTCGGCAAAGATTTAAGGATTACTTTGTGACAAAGATTTAAGGATTACTTTGTGACAAAGATTTAAAGATTACTTTTTGACAAGGATTTAAAGATTACTTTTTGACAAAGATTTAAAGATTACTTTTTGACAAAGATTTAAAGATTACTTTTTGACAAAGATTTAAAGATTACTTTTTGACAAAGATTTAAAGATTACTTTTTGACAAAGATTTAAAGATTACTTTTTGACAAAGATTTAAAGAGCACTTTTTGACAACGATTTAAAGATTACTTTTTGACAACGATTTAAAGATTACTTTTTGACAAAGATTTAAAGATTACTTTTTGACAACGATTTAAAGGTTACTTTTTGACAAAGATTTAAAGAGCACTTTTTGACAACGATTTAAAGATTACTTTTTGACAAAGATTTAAAGATTACTTTTTGACAAAGATTTAAAGAGCACTTTTTGACAAGGATGTAAAGATTACTTTTTGACAAAGATTTAAAGATTACTTTTTGACAAAGATTTAAAGATTACTTTTTGACAAAGATTTAAAGATTACTTTTTGGCAAAGATTTAAAGATTACTTTTTGACAACGATTTAAAGATTACTTTTTGACAAAGATTTAAAGATTACTTTTTGACAAAGATTTAAAGATTACTTTTTGACAAAGATTTAAAGATTACTTTTTGACAAAGATTTAAAGATTACTTTTTGGCAAAGATTTAAAGATTACTTTTTGACAAAGATTTAAAGAGCACTTTTTGACAAAGATTTAAAGAGCACTTTTTGGCAAAGATTTAAAGATTACTTTTTGACAAAGATTTAAAGATTACTTTTTGACAAAGATTTAAAGATTACTTTTTGACAAAGATTTAAAGAGCACTTTTTGACAAGGATTTAAAGATTACTTTTTGGCAAAGATTTAAAGATTACTTTTTGACAAAGATTTAAAGATTACTTTTTGACAAAGATTTAAAGATTACTTTTTGACAAAGATTTAAAGATTACTTTTTGACAAAGATTTAAAGATTACTTTTTGACAAAGATTTAAAGAGCACTTTTTGACAAGGATTTAAAGATTACTTTTTGGCAAAGATTTAAAGATTACTTTTTGACAAAGATTTAAAGATTACTTTTTGACAAAGATTTAAAGATTACTTTTTGACAAAGATTTAAAGATTACTTTTTGACAAAGATTTAAAGATTACTTTTTGACAAAGATTTAAAGAGCACTTTTTGACAAGGATTTAAAGATTACTTTTTGACAAAGATTTAAAGATTACTTTTTGACAAAGATTTAAAGATTACTTTTTGACAAGGATTTAAAGATTACTTGTTGACAAAGATTTAAAGAGACCTTTTTGACAAAGAAGATTATGTACGCCGTGTTATCAGTTGCTAAACATTGAAGGTGAAGACATTTAGATGAAGAAAATCGTATGAAATTAATACTTTTTGGTAGTTTTTGCTCGCAGCTAAATTAATTGAAGTAATGAGGAACAAAAGAGGGTAGGGGTTAACCGGTCTGAATGAATCGTTTATTTTTTTCACTTGTGGCGTATTCTTTCTGTCGTATATTGCTGAAAATGACAAAAAATCGCTGGCAGTATTGAGAGAAGAAATGCAAGACAGAATTGCCTCCAGTCAAAAAAACATTTTCTTTTCATCAGAACATAAAAAGTGCGAAGTCAATTCTTCATCTTTTGATGGTTTTAAGGCAGAAATATGCATCAATATTTATTTAAAAAGTCTATACTCTACTTGCCTTGAGGTATTTAACGATAACTTTTAATGCCAGATTTACTTTTGACTTTGATAATGTGAACAAACATATCATAAAATTCAATTCCAAACTCAATTCTGAACTGCCAACTTCAGCTTTAGAAATTTATTACAAAACGCGGTAATGCGCATATCAATCAACAGACAGAAATTAGTCACATGACCAACAACATCAGTATGAAAATTTAAGAGTAAGGAAGAAGATGAAAAAAAGAAGAGGAAAAAATATAACCCCCATTTTTTCATCACTTTCTAAACCAAAAAAAAAAGATAGAAAAAAGCGAAATTCTTCAAGAACCCACTCAGCACTAAAGAAAATCAGGAGCTCTTTTGCTTAAGAAGCTAATAGATTTTACAGGTCTAGATGTGACATCGTCGACACCTACATTAATTCTCTGTTTTAGGGAATTACTAGTTTCTTCATCAGAAGAAGGGATCTGGCGTGCAACGGAAATTTCTAAACGATGCATATGTCTCAAAGAATGTTACTGAGAGACACCATCATTTTTCTTGATCATAGCGGATCTAATTAAATTATTACAACCGGTGAGCTTAATTACTCTCCCTAGACTCCAATAAAATTCGGGTTGATACAAATCATAAGAGAATTCTCTTAATCCGAAGACATAACTCTTATACTTATCTACTGAAGCAAAAATTCATTCCGCCACTGTAAAATCTCATGAGATTTTCTTTGCCAGGAGGATGACTCAGAAACCATCATTTTTTAAATTGAAAAATACAGGATTTTTGTAGAATGGACGGACAAATGCGTTAGGAGTAATTAACCCCAAACTTGAATCGTCAGAACAATGACAAGTTAAAGTCAGACAAGACCATTAGGAGTTGGAAATAATCCAACTTCCTTTGTCCAACTACTTTAAAAAGACAGTTATATACGATTTTAATTAATCTTTTCTACACCGATCCATACCAAGCCGAATACATCGGTATCGTATGTTGTTTGATGCGATAAATGCCATAATTTTTCTTAAACTCATTTTCTTAGACTCATATTGCTCTATCAATACGCAACCAGCTACAAAAGAAAGTGCGTTCTTAGAATAGATGTGTGAAGGACACTCCAAGCATATTAAAGAATCTTAAAAAGCCCGACACCACAGAGCGAACAGGCATGTAATGCACAAGATCCATTAAAGCAGGTGAATATCAATATATATATATTTTCTTAGTTTCGTCACCTTCATGAACCCACAAGTGACCCGTAAAGTCAGTACCAGTATGCAAGAAAGACCATGGCGATCAAAGGAGTCACATGACATGACTTAGGCAAGACAATAGGATGCATAATACTTTTGGTATAGAGTTGTCAATTTGTTTACAATTTACAGAACGTATTAATATCCAGATATAGGATATATATGAATTTAGATTCTAATAAAGGGATATCATTGCAGGAGGATTTATCCAAATAATTCTTTCCTCTGAGCTGAAACTTATTTGGAGCTAGCCTAATTATCTAAGATCTGACCTTAAGATTAAAATCACAATCGACAACTTTTATTTTAAATAAAAGGTCAGTATTGTTATCAACTTATTTAAAGAGAAATTCTTTCTACATTAATCACGGAAAGGTCATTTAACTCATCCTCACACATAACGCATTCATTAGTGAGTATTTTATTAGTCGAGCCAAGGCATCCTAAGCCAAAGATAAGCCAGTCCAAGTTCTTCCCTACAACCAGACAATCCCTCTCAACCAACGTTCCATCTCCCTTCTAAATTTATTTATAGAGATGCCTCGCGTAATGAAGTCTCCAGGATTATCTCCTATGGTGATATATTTTAACTTAACCTTATATCCCGTAACATAAATCAACAATCTTTGTTTTAATATCCTTTAAATGATTTCTGCTAAATTGACATTTCGAGTTAATAGTATCGCACAGAAGCCAGGACACCACGGCTTAAGCATCCACGGCTGTAATGATTACACTCAACATTTTTTAGAAGAACATATTAACACATTCTAAAAAATAAATTTCTAAAAATTTCTAAAAAAATAAAGTAAACAAATAATGCATATGAGTATAATATGGAACATATATTAAATTTGTATTTATTTTTAAAGGAATTGCCACAAATAACTTTTACTAAAGGAATTGCCAGTTTTTATCAGTTTATATATTTGTTTGTAATAAAAATGACTCGAATCAGCTTTTATTTATAGTGAATCATTCAACTTATAACGTATATATGTATTCGGTAGAAAAACATAATATATGGCAAGGGGCCAAAAACGACATCACTTGTAAACACACTATTCAATACGTGTTATTTTGAAAACGCACTATTCAATATGTGTTATTTTGAAAACACACTGTTTAATATGTGTTATTTTGAAATGCCAGTTCGAGTTAAAGACAGTTATTGTACGCGCCGAGCGTGCATTGACTAATAGGAAAAGGGCAAGGCTAAGCAAATGCCACGAACGAGAATAATCGTAGTTGGCCGCAAATTTGTTAACCAGTACAGAAATGTGTTTGACTACGGCTGCCGAGATATAGAAGGAAGCCGGTGAACTTGACAGCGTGATGTCATTGCCAGAGCGATATGTAGGTAAAGTGTGACTAACGAGAGAAGCTGCCGACAGAGTTTCGGCTTAACAGTTTTTTAAGTTCGCTGTAATTGTAAACAGATAATTTTTACATGAGAATGTTTTTCAAAGTGTTCTCTTAATAATAAATAAAACCTTTCATTGAGTTTGTCCACAGATTTTAAAGTTAGATTTATTTTTCGAAATATACCTCATGGTTTGAAAATGAAAATATAGAACACGTGCTTGTTGGTAAAGATTTTTAGCTGTGTTTACTTTAACCTTAGTTGACTTTTTTTTAAAAAACAGACGTGACTTTGCTTTGATAAAATTGTGTTTGGCGTATCGCTGAATTATTTTTCTAAATAATAAAATTGAATAAACTTTATTTTTACAAGAATGTTTATATATTTTTCTAGCGATTAAACATAAAAAATATTTATGAAAAAAAACGCGTTTAGTATTTATAAAAAATCAAATTCATGCAATGGGGATGAAGTTTCGTTTAATAAAAAGAAAACCAACTTCATCTCCGTTGCATAATTTTGATTTTTTTAAATAATGTACGTGATTTTTTATCTCGTATATTCTTATGTTAAGTCGCTAGATACATGTATACACATTCTTGTAACAATAAACTTTATTCAATGTAATTCTGTAGAAAAAAAAAGTCAGCGGTACGCCACACTGAGATTTATCGAAAAAATTAATTTTGTTTTACTATCGAAAACATCGACTTCAGCTTCGTTGTTGGATTAAAAAATGCTAAACGTAGTTTTTAATATACAATTATATATTTATTCGCTAGATAAAAATGTAAAAACAAGTTAGTTTTCTTTCTGTGGAAAGTTGTTTTTTATGAGGAAATTAAATTTGGCGCGTGTACTTATTGTCGGGGGTACCTTTTACGTATTTATTTATTTATTTATTTATTTATTTATTTACATTTCGTCGTTTATTGACTTTAGTTACAGTGACAGACAGACACTCATAAAAAAAAAGATTCATAATTATATTTTATTTTCGTAACACATATAACGATATAGTAAATGGATTTTACTAAAATATTATTACGGACACAGGAGATAAAACAATCGTTTCATTTTTGTTTGTTTTTTATTAAAAATGTTTCGCTTACTTACTTAGGTATAATTATTATTGCATATGAATTTTTTTGTGTATGCAAAGTTATTTGTGTATTTTTCTTTCAACCTGCCAAGCATAATATAAACACACCCAACCTGTCCATATAAGGAATGGCTTTCGAAATAAACACCCCTACCTCCCTGTGTTAAGAACGGCTTCCAAGGTTGGGTTGGTGTTTATTCCGAAAGCCGTTCTGACTGACGTACATGAGTGCGGCCCCTCTAGCGAAATACGCATCGTCTCCGAGGTTGTACGCAGTTCGTTCTAGGGAGCGAACATTATTCCGAAAAGGAAAGAAGTTTGGCGTGTGTTGACTTGTTCTTTTTTATTTTGGCTTGAAGTTTGCACATTTCGGATTGTGTTATTATGTTTGTTTGTTTTTCTTTAGGTAGATATTGTTTGTTTGGCTGTGTTTTGTTGGGGGGAGGATATTGGTTTTTGGCCAGAGATTATAGTTATAGGTAATTATTAACAGGAAAATTGGTGCAAGTTTAGATAAGCACTTATGGTAATAAACAACAACTTTTATGAAGCCTTTTATTTTCTTGAATAAAAAAAACCTACTCGACGAGAACATGACTATTTTTGTTTTAATAATTATTTTTATTCAAACATAAAACTAAAACATTCAATTTTACTTGAACTTTGCGATTTAACAAACAAACAAAATGAGAAACAAAAACAATTTTGGTGCTTATGCACTCCTCATGGTACCGTGAGGTTTTATGTGCCTGCCGCAATGTTTGAAGTGTTTCTAATGGATTTAAATGTTTGGGACTTGTATCCATAGCCCCCACCGTTAAGTTCGGTTAAAAAAAAACAATAACAAAATAATTCCAAAATCACAAAGTTCAAGTCAAATTGAAATTTTTATCTACCCCCCCCATAAAACATGTCAAAACAAAAAATATTTATCAAAAAAAAAAAAAAAAGAAAAATAACCTGCCCCCCAAACACCCCCAACCTCTTCATGTTAAGAACGGTTTTAGGAATAAACTCCCCCAACATCGATAGCCGTTTGTAACATGGGGCGGTTGGGGATTTTTATTCTGAACGCCGTTCATAACATGGCGGGGGGTATTTATACAACGTTGGGGCAGGTCAGAAAAATACCCAAAAACAGAGCTAAAAAAAAAGTATCGATCCTAAAAAAAAAACACACAGGCTAACCAAAAATATACACCCAAAAGAAAAAATAATAACAAAATGATCCGAAAAGCGCAAAGTTCAAGCCAAAATAAAAATAAAAAATCAAGGCCGACATCACGCAAAAATTTATTTCCTTTTCGGAATAATTGAAAGCTTACTCAAAAACATCGGAGCCGATGCGTATTTCGCTATAAGCGCCTCACTCGTGTACGTCTGCTTTTTCTTTGATTTTTCCTATGAAAATTATTCCTACACTTTTTTTCTTATTATGTTTAACGTCTGTTCGCCCGCGTTTCTTTTTGTTCAATCGGTATAATTCGGCGGTTTCCGTCGTTCGCCGAGCATGGCCCACCGAAAAACCGAGTTAAAACTTCAGAAGTACCGAAGTTTGACAGTGAGTATGTTTTTTTTTGTTTTTGTTTTTAAATATTAACAGCGTTAAACAATACAAAGTACAATTTTGGGTACTTGTATATTTTTGGTACCGTGCTGAAATAATATTGTTTTTATTTACAAAGCCATTTTCACCTCCGAGAGGAGAGGGTGTTTTGTTAGTATTAAAGAAAATTAACGTGAAACTTGAATTTAACCTGAAAACAAATAGCGCGGTGCCAAAAATGCATAACCAATGTAAAGGATGCATATTTTTTTCTAGATTTCTTAAACATAGGTATGTCTACGGCTTCAAAAACATTACTACATAGGAAGGATTGTTGTCTCGCATTTCCATTATTTTTGTATGCTATAAAGAAATTGTAAAAATTATTAGCAGTTTATGTAAAGCTTCTTTTAAATGGTAAAAAGTTAGGATGGTAATATTAAATTACACTCACATACTGTTAAATATAGGGGTTAAAGCTGTGGCGAGCATTGGAGGTACATATTATTATTACACTTATTAAAAAATAAAACAACTGATAAGGCTATTTTGGCAGCACAGACCTTAGTAATTTTTTATTTGGCCAACAACAAAAATAACAATTTGAAATATTTACGCAGTGAGGGGGTACATGCTACCACCGGGTCCCGGTGGCACCGGGAAACGCCGGTTTACGGATTCTGCTAGTTATTTAATAAATATCGATTGAAAGATTAAAAATAAATTTTATGGTCGTTCATGAAGAAGATATTGTTTTTAAAAGACACTACACCCCCATTATATCTTTTAAAGAATATTTTTATTATTTTTGCAGTTCTTTTTAAAAAGATAAAATCGAGTTACCGAGTGTTCATTTTCTGCCTGGCTAAGTTTTTAGTGGTTTAACTTATTTATAGCGTTTATTCAGTGCAAAAAGAGACTTCAGACAGCATAATATTTTTATTTAATATTTATACTTATTTACTGTTGTTTTAAAAAGGGCAAAATCGATTTTCTTCCTAGCTGGCCAATTTCTTAGTGGTTTAACTTATTTTAAAACGTTTATTCAGTAAGAGAAAACAAGTACATGAGGAATCACATCTTAGGAGTCTTGACAATCGCTCAAAAATAGAAAATTAAAGAAAATACTGAGAGAGATTTAGTTTAATTTTCAATAATTTGAACTATTTAAATTTAATACGGTCAGTGAGTAAAACTTTCTTTAATTTGAACGTAAATGTATACATTATTATTATTATTATTATTATTATTATTATTATTATTATTAGGAGCAAAGTGCAATATCTGTCCTCGGTCATAAGTGAGAATTTTAATCTTTATTTTTATCCAGAGTGCCCCTTTTGGGGAAGCTGGATTTTCATAATTAGAACTAATTATGAATTCGATGCTGTGTATTGATAGTATTTTTTTGAAATAATCGTTGTTGTTGTTGTTATACTTCGGAATTTTAAATTTGGCATAATCAACAATAAATGTTGATGATAGATAAAATTATAATTTTAAATAATCCATGAGTGCATTTGGTATGAGTAAAAAATTATAATAGAATTAAAAAAAAAAAAAAAAAAAACAAATAAAAGTACCGTAGAAGAATTGAACATTCCCCCTTTTTGTTTATTTATTTATTTATTTTTTACACAGTGATCACCACTTATCAAGGCCCGGAAGCCACTCAGGGATAAGGGTTATTGCAAGTACATTACGTTAGTGTGGAGATATTTTGTTTTATTATTCTTATTACTCCCAAAAATATCGTTAAAATAAGAAAATGTAATGCCTACACACTAGAAATTTAAAAATTGTAATTAACTAATAAAAAGCGACCATTTTTTGGTGGGAGAGAGGCCTGTCTCATAATCTTTTCCATATTCATTGATCTTTTAATTTTTATTTCAAAATTGTTAAATTAATCATTAAGAAAAAAGTAACTAATACAGACATTTATAATTCTATTTTATCGAAAATCTGCTCTTTATCAAGAACTTTTTGTTAATATATTTTTTTTGTTGTTGTTTATCGTTTTCTTTTTTGAGGGAAGTATAGTTTTTTAAAAAAAAGCCCCCCTTTTCCCTAAATTATATTATAAAATTATAAAAATTTATTTTCTTTTGGAAGGTGGGAGCTCTTTTTAAATCTATATATTTTCTAATGTTAAGCGATTATCAAGACCCGTAAGATGTGATCTAATATTGGACATTATTTTATGTTTTCAGACTCGACGCTATTTTATGTTTTCAAACTCGACGCTAATTTGTTTACTTTATTCAGTAAAATAAGTTAAAATAAGTTAGACCACAAATTACTTAACCAGCTAGGGAGAAAAATCGATTTTGCCCTTTTTGAAACAAAAGTAAATAAGTATATATATATATATATATATATATATATATATATATATATATATATATATATATATATATATATATATATATATATATATAATGCGGTCAGGCGTCTCTTTTTTAACTGAATAAACGCTTTTAAAATAAACTAAACCACTAAAACGTAGCCAGCTAAGTAAAAAACGAACACTCAGAAAATTGATTTTATCTTTTATAAAACAACAGTAAATAAGTAAAATATTTTTACAAATATTGGGGGGGGGGCTTTTAAAAACAATCTCCTTCAAGAACGGCCATAAAATGTGTTTTCAATCGATATTTATTCAATAATGAGCAAGTTTTTCTACCTAGCAAAAATGGACGAGTTTTCCATGGACATGTTTTCCGTGGATGAGTTTTCCGGGCACCGAGAAAACATTCTGAAGATTTTCTTAATTAAAAAGGAGATTACATTTACATTGAAACTTATACACGTACTCCAAAAAGAATAATTGGATTGGGATATTTATTACTGTAATTAACAGAAAAAGAAAAGAAATGATAAACAAATATGCAACAAATAAATGTTACTAAAAGGCTGCTCAATAATTCTAGCAGAAGGACCATTGATAATTGCTCAGAATTGAAAATTAAACAAACGCTGGTAGAAACACATGAATAAATGTTAACAATCGATCGAAAATGTTATTTTGTTTAATTTTCGATTTTTGTTCAATTAAGCAACAATGGGCCGGAAATGAGCATCATTTTACGTTAATTTTGTGTGTGAAACAGTTTTCCTACGATAAATTTTTAAATAATTGTGTTTTTTTGTTTTTTTTCCTTTTCGCTACATTATCAATTAAAAACGGTAGAATCCCATTTTGGGGGAAAGTGATTTAACTAAAAGGGATTAATTGGAAAAACAATTTTGAAAGAGAAGGTCCACATTGGTGGCATAAAAATTCGGAACTTTGTTGAAAAAAGGGTTGCGTTTCGGCAGGAACAACCTTTTCCGGAACAATCAGTCTCAGCTTTACAAAGAATTAAATGGTAGTAAGCAGGCGGGAAATAACAACACTCCAAATGCAAAAAGATGCAAAGAAGTTCTGGAGTGGGATTTAGTCTGTCGAAGGGCGATATAATGAGAAGGCTAGTTGGTTGGAAGAGGTCAAAGAAAGGCTATCAGAAATGCAACAGATAAAGAACGTTGAGATAACCATCGATGATGTTATGGCTGGCATACGAAGGATGACAAACTGGAAGGCACCTGGTCCAAATGGAGTGATGGTCTTCCGATTTAAACAGTTGTCATGCATTTATCTACCTATAGCTGCTGCCCTACAAAGGATTGTAGAGTCGGGAGATGTCCCTGATTGGCTTGTGAAGGGAAGAACAACACTGATTAGCAAAGATCCTGAAAAAGGAACAGATGACAATAATTATAGACCAATTACATGTCTGCCATTGATGGGGAAACTGGTGACTGGAATATTTGCGGAGAAATTTATGAACATCTTGAGAGTAATGTTGTTTTTCCTGACAAACAACTACTAATTGATAAAGCAATAATTCAGGATGCGAAGAAGAAAAAGAAGAAGAAGAAGAAGAAGAAGAAGAAGAAGAGGAATCTGAGCGTAGCATGGATCGATTACAAAAAGACGTATGACATGGTTCCTCATTCATGGATACGTGAAACACTATTGATGATGAAGTTTGCTGAGAATGTGTTAGGGAGACAAGTATGGCTCAATGGAAAACGGTGTTGACAGCAAACAGAGGAGATGGGGAGGTTGGAATTAAACGTGGGATATTTCAAGGAGATTCGTTATCACCACTTCTTTTTGTAATAATAATGATGCCACTGAGCATCCTCTTGAAGAGAGAAAAACTGGGGTAAAACTTTGGATCTGGTGACAGACGCCTCAACCATTTACTGTTTATGGATGATTTGACAATATTCGGTAGAAATGAAAAGGAAATGGATAGACTGGTAGAACTTGTACGGGCATACTCAGAAGTTATTGGGATGGAGTTTGGGATTAGTAAATGTGCGGTGCTGGTGTTCAAAAGAAGAGTAAAGTTTCATTCGAATGGAATAGTGCTGCCAAATGGAGAAATCATGAAAGAAATAGAAATACAGGATATAAGTATTTGAGAGTGCTGGAGGGTGGAGGCATCATGAACAGAGAAATGAAAGAGAAGAAAGTCAGAAAGAAGTATCTTAGAAGAGTGAAACTACTTGCAAAGTCTAAACTGTATAGAGGAAACCTAATGAAAGCGGTGAATGCATGCGCAGTCAGTGTTTTGAGATACAGTGCATGAATTTTCGAATGGTCTGACAAGGATTTGCATGTCATGGATATCAAAACAAGAAACGTTTTAGCAATGTTTGGTATATTTCACATTTGATGTAGCGTAGCAATGCTATATCAAAAGAGGAAAGATGGTGGGAGAGGATTGAAAAGTCTAGAAGATTGTGTTAGAACCGAGGAAATGTCGTTGAAGGAGCATGTGGTTAGAAGTGACGAGAGGATGCTTAAGGTTGTGGCCAATGAAGTGGAGGTATGTGAGACCAAGGCTGATTATGTGAAGCTTTAACAAGCTTCTGAGCTTGACCGTTACTCCTGATCATAAATGGAACACGTACATCAAATCTGTTGTCAATGCCGCTGGAAAAATGGTGGGATCTTTCTATCGATCCAGTAGATATCTCACTGTTGATGCAATTCTCTATCTATATAAGCCAGGTACGTCCAGGAATGGAATACTGTTGCCACATTTGCGCAGGAGCTGCTAGAAAGGACTTGTCCTGCCTTGATAGTTCAAAATAGACTTTGTAGTCTCGTTGATGTCCTTTTCTCTTCCTTACAACCTCTATCTCACAGAAGAGATGTTGCGAGTTTTTCTCTGCTGTATCGTTATTTTCATGGAAAGTGTTCGACTGAACTTCAGTCTATGGTTCCCTCTCGCCAAACTTTCACAAGAAACACTTGTCTAGCTGAAAACACTATTAATAATTCCCGCCACTCTTTATCTGTGTCTAAACCTAAACGTAGATTCCATGAACAAAGCATCTCTCTTAGAACTGCACGCCTGTAGAATTGTCTTCCGTTTTCCTGCTTTATGGCTGACTACAATATGGTTGTATTAAAGTCTAACGTAAACAAGTTGTTGATGAGCCGTTAGTAATGGAAATTCGGTAAATTTGTTAACTTATGTTAACAAATTTACCGAATTTCCATTACTAATGATTACTATATTGCCCAATTTCTACTGTACACTCTTTAACCATTATCCTCGAGTGGCCTCTTGGCCTTGATAATGTAGTGATGCCTAGGTAAAAAAAAATACGTATGGATAGAGAAAGGGCAGAGGAACTTGCTGGGAAGAAAATACATGGACGGTTCTTCCAGAATATAGCAGAAGTGGCTGGTGAAAGATCATGGCTTAGAGCTGGGTATCTGGCTAAGAGTACTGAAGCTTTTGTTTGAGCAGCACAAAAGCAGGCATTAGAAACACGATTGTTCAAATAAGTTGTTCTAGGAGAGGAAGTTGCTGCAGAATGCCGAGTTTTTGGTAAGACCTGAGTCAACTGCGCACCATGCAATGCAGCAGGCGGTAGTGGATTGACCAGAGAGTGTACCGCAAAAGACACGATCGCATGGGACTCCGGATATATTAGGAGGTGTGTAAGAGTGATGGGGTAAAGTGTGCTGGAAGATGGTTTGAGGAGGTGCTTGATGAAGTGAGTACAAGTGAGGATGGCACGGTAGAGATATGGTGGAACAAAAGTGTCATAACGACCAAGCAATTGGAACATAATCGTCCGTATTTGGTCGTCATTGACAAGGTTTAAAAAACTGGCAGATTATAGATTTCTCAGCATCCTGGGACAGGAAGATTAGAGAGAAGGAGAATTAGAAGTGGAGCAATTATGCTCCATTGGCCTTGGAGATAAGGCGTATACAGGAGTTTAAAACACGAATAATTCCGGTCGTAGTTGGTACACTCGGAGTTGTATCAAGTCGTCTGGAGGGAAGATTGAAAAAAAATCTACAAATCCCCGATGTTTTAGGCGGCCTTCAGACCTCTGCAAAAGGTACCACCAACATCCTTAGGAAACCCCTTAATCTTTGAGCTCTTGGTTTGAAGCCGGGATTAAGGGAAATCCTCTGGAAATGAATCCCATCCCTTTCCAGAGAGACTTCATAAACGAAATCAGAATTATTATTATTATTATTATTATTATTATTATTATTATTATTGTTATTGTTATTGTTATTATTATTGTTATTATTATTATTATTATTATTATTATTATTATTATTATTATTATTATTATTATTGGCTCGCATGGAGCTTTCACACAAGTCAACAAACGATCTGATTGGAGACCTGTGGTGTTCTCTGGAAGCTGAGTGACAACAAGTCTCCCCAGACGTACTCATCCTTCGATAGAATTTGCAAATAAATTTGCATCATCTAAGCAGCCTTTTACCATTGATTTCTCGCTGGCAGTGGCTATTGGTTTATACTGGAATTTGAGTGGCACTAAGCCTCCCAAAGATTCCAGTTCTCTTCACACTTGTCCAGCGGAGGTCTGGCCAGTGCTCCCTCCTCGGTCTTTCAATCCTCCTTGAGCCTTCTCGGCTCTTTGGTATCACTTTTCTATTGGGAGGAACGGTGGTAAAACAACGGAGGGGATCCATGATGGGGGTGTATTACATGTAGTTCTGCAGCTTCGATGTTCTTCATTCCCTGTAACGCTTCTTCGTTATATTGCCTTGTGTTATTCTCCGCATTCAAGGGTTTTCCTTAATATTTCAGCCGTTTTCATTATCGTTAGGCATTGTATTTTTGGAGCTATTCCTCTGATTC
This sequence comes from Euprymna scolopes, assembly GCF_053919585.1. Classification (NCBI taxonomy): domain Eukaryota; kingdom Metazoa; phylum Mollusca; class Cephalopoda; order Sepiida; family Sepiolidae; genus Euprymna; species Euprymna scolopes. Next base: position 91,125,737 of record NC_136498.1, read on the forward strand.
CAATTTCTGCCATTCTTTTTTCCAGGATTTTCGGAATTGTTCCTAGTGCTTCTACTATTATCGGTACTATTTTGATTTTCTTCATCATCCAAATCCCTTTTAACTCTCTGGCTAGTTCTGTGTATTTGCTTTGTTTCTCCTTTTCTTTCATACTCACCCTGTGGTCAGCTGGGACAGCAAAGTCAACAATTTGACAGGATTTTTCTTTCTTGTTAATTATTACGACATCTGGTCTTCTTGCTTGGATGGGTTTGTCCGTTTGTATGTCTATGTCCCATAGGATTTTGTGATTCTCTTTTTCGAGTGCTGTTGCGGATTTATGCTTGTACCATTTATCTGTACACTAAAAATGCAGCCGTTTGCACAATTCCTAGTGCAACGCCCTCCCCACTTGATCATGCCTGTTTTTGTATTCCTTTTGGGCCAGTTTGCTACATTCACTTACTAAATGGTTTATCGTTTCGTGTCTTTGTCCACAGAGTCTGCATTTGTCATTTTCTTGTGTTTTATCGATCGTTGCTTTGATATGGTTGGTTCTTATCGAGTTATCTTGTGCTGCAGTTATTAGAGATTCAGTTTCTTGGTTTATATGTCCTTTTCGTATTCATGTCCAGGTGTTTTCGTTATTCTCATCTTTTGCCATTCTTACGAATCTTCTGTGGAGTGTTTCTCTTCCCATTTCTCTTTTCTCGTTTTGTCTTTTGTCTCTCTGTTTTCTGTTTTGTTGGTTTTTTCCGTGTACTCGTTGCCATAAGTATCCTTTCAGTGCTTTGCAATATGTATTTTTCTAGTTCTTTTGTCGTGTCCTTCACACAGTCTTCTATACAGATCAGTCCTCTCCCACCGTCTTTCCTTTTCACGTAGAGTCTGTCAATATCGTCTTTTGGGTGTAGTGCATCATGCATGGTCATGAGTTTCCTGGTTTTCTGGTCGAGCTGTCTCAGTTCTTCTTTTGTCCACCCTATAAACGGTCCAGAGTATCTCACTAGTGACACTGCCCATGTATTTATACCTTTTATTAGGTTTCTACAATATAATTTGGTTTCCAAGACTTTTCTTGTTCTCCTGAGGTATTCATTTCAAATTTTCTCTTTCATTACTGGTGTTCTGATTGTGTCCGCTTCCAGAATTCCCAAGTATTTATAGTCGTCTTGTTCTCCTAGCGCCCTCATTTCTGTTTGGTTGGGTAGTTCTATTCTTCTGTCGTTTCCAGTTTTCCCTTTTATATAACTAGTAGTGCGCACTTTTCCATTCCAAATTCCATTTGGATATCTTGGCTGAAGATCCTGGTAGTGTTAATTAGTGTCTCTAGCTCCTTTTCCGTCCTTGCAGAAAGTTTCAGATCGGCTATGTACATCAGGTGGTTCATTTTTTCCTCTGTGTTGGGGATTTTGTATCCGGTTTGGCACTTTCTCAGAATACTATTCAAGGGCATCATGGCTATGATGAACAGTAATGGTCATAATGAGTCTCCTTGGAAGATTCCTCTTTGTATATAATATCATATCTGTTATGTGTTGTCATCAGCTGTCAGTTCCAGTCTCCATGCTTTCATTGCATTTTTTATTACATTGGTGATCCCGCTTGGTATTTTATACATTTTTAGGCATTCTATTATCCATGCTTGGTGGATCCTGGCATACGCTTTTTTGTAGTTGATCCATGCCATGGCTAAATTTTTCCTCCTCTTTTTTACCTCATTTAGGATCTTTTGATCAACATATAGCAGATCATGTGTTCCTCTTTTCGCTTTTTGGCATCCTTTCTGTTTCCCGGAGATTAGTCCACGGTTATTCAGTGAGTGGAAGATTTGTTCCCTCAGTTGTGCTGCCAGTATCTTCCACATGGTGAGTAGGCACGTGATTGGCCTATAATTGCTGGGGACGGTTCCTTTCTCTGCGTCCTTCTGTAGCAGTGTGGTTATACCTTTTGTCATCTAGTCTGACACGTTTGCTTCCTGTATAAAACTTCTCAGGTTTTGGGCTAGCCTTTCGTGTAAGGTTGTGAATTTTTTGAACCAGTATGCATGTATCCCGTCGTGCCCTGGTGCTCTCCAGTTTACCATTTTTCCTATGGTTTGCTTTAGTGTTTCCTTGCTGATTTTATTCACTGTTCCTTCTTCGATTTGTTGTAACTCTTCTTTCATGTCTTTCAGCCATTCAGCATTTCTATTTTGATCTCGTCGTTCTTCCCATATGTTACTCCAGTAGAGTTTTGTTTCTGTCGGATTTTTTTTGTGTTTGTTTTTTCTCCGTTCACATTTTGGTAGAATTGGCGTTCATTAGTTTCAAATGTTCTGCTTTGTTTGCATTGTTCAGATTTATATCTCTATCGTCTCAATCTCGCTTCTTTTGCTTTTATTTTTGGTCCAGTTCTTAATGTTTCTTGTTTAGCCCCTCCCTGCCAGTTACATTTCCAATATTCCTTTTTTTCCACATTGCTTTCTTCCTGTTGATCATTTTGGTTTCTTTTTGTGTTTCTATATTTGAGTTTCTAATGGTATTTCCTATCCAGGTTTTGTCGGTCCGCTTGTCCCCGGTTGTTTTTCTGATTTGGAATTCTTACTCACCATTTTGACGCCTGCGTAAATGAGGTTGTTTAAGTCTGTGATTGTGTTTGTTGGGATATGTGGGAGGAGCTTGTTACCCTTCTCTGTTTCTGTTTTTAATTTCTTCTGCTCTTGGTTCTTTAACGATGGGAGCTTTGTTTTTTCCTCGTTCATGAATTGTATTATTTTATTTATTTCATTTGCTTCATTCTCTGTTAGTTCTGTTGCATTGTTCTCGGTTTCAACGTTTGTCGTCTCCGGTCTTCGTAGGTCCTGGCCCTTTGGTGTTTTTACTTGTGAGGCTTCAACTTGTGGGCAATTATTATTATTATTATTATTATTATTATTATTATTATTAGTAGTAGTATTATTATTTACATCTTTGTTTTGTTTGTTTTTTTTACAGCAAAGCAAATCAATTTAATAATCCACCAATTTTTTATAACTAAAATAAAATTTTAACTTCATTCATAAAGAGAATGCGCAGAATAGTAAACCAAGCCATGCCCTCCCCATATTAAAAACGGTTATCTAAATAGTAATATTATTTAGAAATTTATTCATAATAATGGAAGGGGTGGTGTTAAATATTTTGTTCTTACATCGTTTTTTTCATTTTGCCTACCAATTCTCGACTATTTTCAACCGTTTATGAAAACTTTCAAGTAGCATGCTGTACACTGATGACGAACTGATACAATCTTACTTTGTTTTAAAATTAAAATAAATATTTTATTGTCTTATAAATTTCCATCAATTACAAGGAAAAAATTTGAGAAAAAAATATGCGTAAATTACCGGGAAATTTGAAAATGTATATATAAAAAACAACAAATCTCTAATTAAATATTTATTAATTTTAAAAGAATCGGAATTGAGATCGAGAATCGTATCAGAATCGGAAATTTAGAACTGAATCAGTAATTGTATGAGTATCGTGAAATATTTTAGAATCCTCCCATCACTACTAGTAGCCTATATGAATCCTCTCATTGAACAATATAAAAAGGAAACTCAAGTTACTAGTGCAGAAAGACATCACAGTATCTTTAGTTGTTGATAAAATACATTTGACATCTTATTTGGCAATATTGTTGGCTTAGCTAATAACAGCAAAGAAGTTGCAACGAGTGCATTGACTTTTATGGTTAATACTGTATTCTCAGAATATTAGGATGTTGTACATGTTATGCCAACTAAATGTCTTCTAGCTGAGAACCTATTTGAAATAATCAAACGTTTAATAATTCGCTTAGAGAAGATAGGCTTCAGAATATTATGTATTACAACAGATAATAATGCAATAAATAAAAATCTATGTATTTTTGCAGCTTTTGTAGCTCAGCAAAGCTTTCAATTATCTATCCACACCCGATTATATAGTCTAGACCTCTTTTCTACTTATTCGACTCAGTACATATATTAATAATGCATTACAAACAAGTGGCCTTTCAAAAAGACGAAAGTAAATGTATGATCTTCCCAAACTTATGATGATCATCATGAATAAGATAACATCCAAAGTGTCACTATTTTCTAGCTTACACCCTGAAACTTTATGCCCTGAAATCTCAATCAGTTTTGAAATATTAGTACACATTTACTTCAGAAGCTCTTGTCTCGCATAAATTTTGAAAGGCAAAGGTTAATTTAGTTCTGCAAATTTTCAATGTATATACTATTCAGAGATTGTTGACTTTAGGAAAACATAAATGTTTGCCTAACTATGCAGAAATTATAGAATACATACAGCTTCATTATATTTGGTTGACAATACTGAATGTAAAAACATCATATAAAGGTTGTCGGCTTCGTGATAAATATGCGTATCCACTGATGAAAATTATAGATTTCTCTCTATCTTCTGTAACTGGTTCGAAACTTTGAATAGCATTCCTGGCAGAACTGATAAATTAACGAAAGAAACTAACACTGCTTTAAACCATACGACTTATGAAATGTTAGAACTGACTAAGTATTGCATAAAAGAATTGAACGTGCTGTGGATATTACATATTAAATTTAAAACAGATAACCTTTAAGCAAGGTTTAGCCAGTGCCGGCAACTTCGTAAGGATCACTATAATATCTCTATACGTCAAGAATGCGAGAAAACACTTAGAATGCTGTCAGTATTAATACTGATCCACTTAATAAGCAAACTATTGATTTGAAGAATTTACAAGAAGCTAACTGGGATTAAATGGCAACAGTTATATGCTTATATATTTAACATAAATGTAGCAGAGAATGATATGAATAAGTGTAATAGAGTTCTTCAGATTATTGCTGTTATGCAGTTTGAAAAAAATGAACTGCAATAGTTGCAAGAAAGAGATGCTGCAGAAAATACACCTGAAATAAACAGTTACTTTCAGGGGATTAATAGAGGTTCGCTTTTATATCCTAATTATATAACAACGAATTTTGTTTTATACAATTATATAGTTACTAATGAACTGGTAAACAATTCTTCTCTTTTTCCTTCCATAAAGCAATGCACATGTCATTCAATGTTGACCCATCATCACAGTATTGAAAAATTAAAAAGAATAATTATCTGGAGTTCTTCAAATTCTCTTTTAAATATTTGTATTAAGGAAAAATTTAGTATTAATAAAAATAAGTTAATAAGATAAAGAAACTTTCAAACATTCAACTAAATTGTATTATTTTAATATTCTTACTATTGTACTCGACTTGCATGCTTATCTTATAACGATTTGGCCGATTTAACCTCCGACCTTCATCAGGAACAGATTCCCGTATTTGATAAAATGAACATGATGAAGGTCAGAAGTTCAATCAATGGGAACTTTGTGAAAGAAACACACAAGCTGAGAAAATTAGTCCTAATAAAACAAATTATCGATTCTCATCATTAAAATTCCAAAAGATAACATTCAACTTTAATTTTTTTTTACATTAAATTTTCACCCCAAACAAGGCACAGGGCCACTTTGAATAGGGGACTACTATTGGGGACATAATTTGCGGGGGCATTGTGAAGGGAGATGAGTAGCACGATGTTTGTTCACATTACACTTGAACTTCTGCATGTCAGTACAGTTGGGAAAGCAGAATCCCGGAAGGAGTTCCAAAGACTTACAGTTCTGTGGAAAAAAAGGCTTTCTTACACCTAGGGATCTCTACTGTAAAGGGGTGCGACTTAGTTGCTTGTCAGTTTTGTCGGGGGTAGTCACGTCGAGGAAGCCCAAGTGCTTGCAGTTCGTCAGAGCATTCATCATTAAAGTACTTGTAGAACAGGTAGAGGGATGTAATATTTCGTCGATGGGACAGAGGCTGAAGCCTAGATGACAGTTCAGGACCTATCAGGTTGGAGTGAGAGACAAGCTGAAGATGCACCAGCCCAAATGTGACAGCAGTACTCCATACATGGCGGATGGTGGCCTTATAGAGGTGCATGATACTTTCAGGCGAAAGTAATTGTCTAGCACGGTAGAGCGAGCCCACTTTTTTGCAGCAGCCTTGACAATGCTCTCAATCTATCTATTCCAGTTCATGTTCCCTGTAAACGTTAGGCCGAGAAGTTTAAAAGAAGTACTTTCAGGCAATGTGTTCTTTCCCATTGCTATTGGTGGTAGAGAAGGTTTCTTGTAGTTATTGAAGGAAACAAGCTTAGCCTTGGCAGCATTGAATGTGACCATCCATTTTTGTCTCCATTCCACTACAGATTAGAGGTCATCCTCTAGTGTTTCTGCCATTTCCTTAGATATGTGTTCATTTGTTTTCCCCTCATGCCTGTTTATAGAGAGTAGTGTTATCGGCAAATATACCCATCTCCGAAACAATTTTATCAGGGAGGTCATTTATGATATCAGGGATAATAAAGGTCCAAGGATAGACCCCTGGGGTACTCTCGCATTTATATCATACTGTTTAGATGTACGACCGTCGAGGACAACTTGGATTTTTCTCTTACTTAAGAAGGATTTAATTACATTATGTATTCTTTCAATGATGCCATATGGTCTAATTTTCCTCAGAAGACCATCGTGCAATACCCTGTCAAAGGCCTTAGATATATCAAGGGATACCGCTCTACCCTCCCTTGTTTTGTCCAGTGAATGGTATATACGTTCAGAGACTACAGTTAAGATATCTGCTATTGAACGGGCTTGCCTAAATCCATATTGTTTGTCGGTCAGGAGTTTAGCAGCTATTAGGTGTTGGAATAGGGCTTGATTAATTAAGGACTCAAATATTTTGGCGAAAAGCGAGAGGAGGCTAATAGGGCGATAATTAAGTGGGTTAGTTCTTTCACCAGAATTCTTGAAGACTGGTACCACATAAGCGGTTTTCCAGCTGTCGGGAAAGGAAGATTCATTAAGGCATTTATTGTAAAGTTTGGAGAGAACTGCAGCAACCTCAGCAGAGCATTTTTAATAGCACAGGCGGGATGAGATCTGGTCCATATGCTTTTGAGGTGTCTAGGTTTTTTATGATACCATGTACCTGAGAAGGGGTAATTTTAAAATCGTCTAGTGTGGCATCTGTTCGCAAAGGAAAGTCGAGGAGGGAGTGGTGTGCCGGGCCCAGTGTGGAGTTTGAGGCAAACCGACTGGCAAGCAGATTAGCCTTGTCGGCTGCCGTGCAAGCAATTTCATGATTGTTTGATAGTGGGGGAATCGTTGACTGCCCATTATTTACTATACTGTTTTCCAAAAATCACGGGTTCCTAATTTCTGTGCTTCGATACGTTTTCTGGTGGTTTCAGTGTAATCTGTCTTAGCTGTCGCTATTACTCTCTTACAATTAACTTAATTATCCATGTGACTTTTTTCTAAATTACAATTAAAAACTGTTTCTGCAGAAAACTGTAACTTTTATTGTTTGTTTGTATTCCAATTATTTGTTTGAATTACATTTGTTTTATTTCAATTTGTTGTATTTTATTCTTTGTTTTCTATTCTTAAAATCATTTATTGTTTGTTTTTACTTCTAAATTCTTTCATTGTTTGTGTTTAATAGTTTAATTGTTTGTTTCCTAAATTTATATTCAGTTTTATCAGTATTAGATTGTATATTGCTTTAAAATTACGTAATTTTACATCGACAAAATTCACATTTTATATTGAATAAAGTTCAGTTTCAGTATTAATCGAATTGTGTTCCTTTCTTTTCTTTTTTAACATGTTTTAATACTCTTTTTAAAAATGCCCTCCTATAGCATCGATAGTCCGACAGTTTTACAAATCTTACCTACATTGCCGGCAAGCATTCTTCAGTTAACATGCCTTCTTCTCTCGTTGGCCACGTGGATACACATATAAACATCTAATAACTGCAATGTGGGTAAGGTCCACTTAACAGAAGGAGCTACCTTTGCCTTGGCAAAAATTAAATTAGCTGCACCATGCTGATATAAATATTCAGCAATACCGTAAACCTGATTTGAAGTATCGCAAAAAACTATCAACACCGCAATAGCATCTGTATCAGTTGTATATTTGTTGAACTCCAGATTTCCAATACTAATTAACTCTTGATAAAGATTATTCCAAGATATCAAAATACCATGCGGAACATTTTGGTCCCAGAAAATCTCAAGTTTGCTCAGAATTATCATACCTTTTATAGTTACAGGTAATGCCAATCCTATCGGATCAAAAACTGAAAAATTCACGGACAAGGTTTCACGTTTAGTAGAGACATTCCTTCCAACTATGCAAGAACTAAATTTCATCTTGTCAGATAAAGTGTCGCAAAAGTAACCTAAAACTTTTCATACATATTTCCATGAGAGGAGTAATTGTCAAGTATCATATGCAACCAGTTTTCTATTCATGCAAAAAGCTTTCAAAGAAAACCCTCCTTCCCGCATAACCGCGACAGCATCTAAATACAACTGTACAAGGTGCGCGAGAGACTGGTGATTCTTCACTAAGTTGTAAACGTAAAACTTTCAAATAATAAATTCTTACAAGGACGCGGTGGATATTTCTCCACGTGGTACTTCCCAATGTAATTTAAAATAAATAGGCCAGATACAAACTCAAATTTAAGAGTCGTGTACCTAAAACATACTAGTCTATTTTCAAACTTAAAATAAAGTCAGAAACGGTTTTTATCGAATTCATTTTTATCTTAATCATCAAAAAAGCCTTTCTGATATCTGCTAACAGAACGAACTGACAGGACTAGCTATAGATTTGAGTATTAATCTGAGCATATACAAATTTACTTCGTCAGACGCGCAGTCTTTAAGAGAATGTTTTCCGTTCTTAAAGAACGATTGTAAACAGCAGGAATTTTTGTTGTAGACTATAAGTCTTGTTTTAACACTGGACAATATTCAGGAGACAAATTCCTTTCAGATAATTTGCGATAAATATTATCTAACACTGACAGATACTTAGTTTATCCTCGTCCCAGGGTTGACTTATGTATTAATAACAGTTGTCGAAAAAACCAATAAACGAACGAAATGTTTGATTTTTTCTTATTATCATAGTCACTGAACTTATTTTCTACGATACTCATCGCTTCTAAACTGTACAATCTATCAACGGTCATATCAACAGACGACTCCTCGTAATCATTTCAAATTTCATAGTATTCCGATTTAGAGTTTAACTCAAAGTAAACATAAGTAATATCGCAAGAAAAATATTTGTCGACAATCTGAGTATAATTCAAAACCAATTCTTCTGTTTGAGAAGATTTAAAGTACAAAACCTTATCCGAGAAAAATAAAACCTGTCCCTTAAATTCCTAAATCTGCTTCAATTCATGATACTTTTATTTCATCAATTCCCAATAGGCCGTGGACTGGCAACGTTCAACTCAGAATAATCAGGAGCTAGCTCAACGTTCATTTTATAAGATCTTCAATTACAGAAGTCAATTCATTAATACGGAAAGTAAGATCGCAATTCTCATCAATCAAGAAAGACACAGAACTGCTTACTGGAGGAGAACTTCACGTTAATGTAAGTTTCTTTCACACTTTATAACTCTTTCGTCAAGAAAGTTTTAATTAAGAATTTGCAATCCTTAAAGCAAAAAAACAACAAGGAAACTTATCCAACAAGCTAAAAGATAAATAAGATCTCTCACTACTTTGATCCAGCAAACAATCGTAACACTCTATATCGACATAGAGTTTATTGTCAGACTCTATATCGACATAGAGTTTATTGTCAGACTCTATATCGACAGAGAGTTTATTGTCAGACTCCATATCGACATAGAGTTTATTGTCAGACTCTATATCGACAGAGATTTTATTGTCAAACTCTATATCGACATAGAGTTTATTGTCAAACTCTATATCGACATAGAGTTTATTGTCAGACTCTATATCGACATAGAGTTTATTGTCAGACTCTATATCGACATAGAGTTTATTGTCAAACTCTATATCGACATAGAGTTTATTGTCAAACTCTATATCGACATAGAGTTTATTGTCAAACTCTATATCGACATAGAGTTTATTGTCAGACTCTATATCGACATAGAGTTTATTGTCAGACTCTATATCGACAGAGATTTTATTGTCAAACTCTATATCGACATAGAGTTTATTGTCAAACTCTATATCGACATAGAGTTTATTGTCAGACTCTATATCGGCATAGAGTTTATTGTCAGACTCTATATCGACATAGAGTTTATTGTCAAACTCTATATCAACATAGAGTTTATTGTCAGACTCTATATCGACATAGAGTTTATAGTCAGACTCTATATCGACATAGAGTTTATTGTCAGACTCTATATACTGACATAGATTTTATTGGCACACATATTATCGACGGACATTTTATACACTCTAAATCGAACAAGTTTTTATTGTCACACCTTATATCGACGAAAGTTTTATTTTCACAATCTATATCGACAAAGATTTTATTGTCACACTCTATATCGACAGAGATTATTTGTCACACTCAGTATCGAAAAAGATATTACTGTCACACTCTATATCGACAGAGACTTTATTGTCACACACTATATCAGCAAAGATTTTATTGTTACACGCTATATCGACAAAAATTGGTTTGTCACAAGCTATGTCGACAACGATTTTTTGTCACACTCTATATCGACAAGGTTTTATTGTAACACTCTATATCGACAGAGATTGGTGTGTCATACACTATACCGACATAGATTTTATTGTCACACTCCATATCGATAAAGATTTTATTGTTACACTCTATATGAACAGAGATTTAATCGTAACACTCCACATCGACAGAGATTTTATTGTCACACTTTATATCGACAGAGATAGTTTGTAACACCCTATATCGACCAAGAGTTTATTGTCGCACTCTATACCGACATAGATGTTATCGTCATACACTATATTGACTAAAATTTTCTTGTCACACTCAATATCGACAGTAATTTTCTCGTCACACTCTATATCGACGGAGATTTTATTGTCGCGCTCTTTATCGACATAGTTTTTTGTTGTCACACCCTATATCGACAAAATTTTATTGTCACACTGTATATCGACAAAGATTTCATTTTCACACCCTATATGGGGGAAGTTTTATTCTCACACTCTATATTGACAAAGATTTTATCATCACACTCTATATGGACCGAGATTTTATTGTCACACTCTATATCAATAGATATTGGTTTGTAACACCTTATCTCGACAAAGATTTTATTGTCACACCCTATATCGAAGGATTAGATTGTCACACTCTATGTCGACAGAGATTGTTTTGTCACTATTGGCAAACATTTTATTATCATATTCTCCATCGGCATAGAGTTAATTATCACACTCTATATCGAGAGAGATTCTAATGTCACATCCTATATGAACAGAATCTTATTGTCACACCCTATATCAACAGAGATTTTATTGCCACACTCTATATCGACATAAACTTTATTTTCATATTCTCTATCGACTGAGATTGGTTTGTCACACCCTATATCGACAGAAATGTTATTCTCACACTCCATATCGATAAAGATTTGATTGTCACACTATTATTTTTTGTGGGAGAATCACCCTCCAAATTTAATGTTCTATCCATTATATAAACCATAGACTTTTTGATCCCAGGTGTGGATTACACACCAGAGCGACCCTCGCCTGCTCGGTGACGTTTACTACTCTTTTTAGTTGTTACCTGTTTACGTTGTTGTTCCAGTAATACATTGCTTAAACTCTATTCCGTTGTTCTGTTTTCTTTTTGGCTTATTGCAAGCCATAACACTGGTGACATTGGATTCGAAGCATTTGGCATGGAAATAACGATAAAACCAAGACAGGCTCGCAACGTCTCTTCTGTGGGAGAGAGGTGGCAAGGAATTTAAAGGGCACCCCCCACTTAGCGACGAAGTCTATTGTGTACTCTGTCAAGGAAGGATAGGCTTGTTTAGCAGCTCCTGCCCAGATGTGGCAGCAGTACTTCATCCTTGGATGTACTTGGATTTTATATAGATAGAGTCAGTAGTAAAATATCTTCTAGAGCGGTAGAAGGACCCAAATATTTTCCCAGCGATCTTGGCAACAGACTTGACGTACGTGTTTCATCTCAGATCAGGAGTAAAGGTCAATCCTAGAAGCTTGTCAAAACATGGAGCCTCCCTAAGACGAGTGCTACCCATTTCAATTGATGCCAGATGGAGATCAGGGCGTTGATGATATAAAGATAGGAACTTGGTTTTAGATACATTAAAAGTAACCAGCCCCCCTCCCCCAACTGTAACACGTGCTCAAGATCAGAGGAGTGAGAATAAGAGAGAACTGTCATTTATTGCCTTTGATGTGTTGCCATAGATGGTCGTGTCATCAGCATAGATGTAAACGAATTATTTAAGTATGTGTTTTGGGAAATCATTGATGTAGATCAGGAAGAGAGTTGGGCCCAGGATAAACCCCTGATGGATTCCAGCATTAATACTGTGAGCCTCTGGTTTCTGCCCATCAACCACTACTCTTATTACCCTATCAGAGAAAAATGATTTAATAATTGAGAAAACATTTCCAGTTATACCGTAGCTGGAAATCTTGTGAAGTAGGCCTTTATGCCATACCTTATCGAAGGCTTTTGATATGTCAAGAGCAGTTGCCCTAGAAAGGAAGCCTTTGTCGAGAGATTCACTAATCCTATGAGATATAACCGTTAGCACATCTGCTGTAGATCTAGATAAACGAAACCCATATTGCATGTCACTAAGAAGGTTATTTCTGCTGAGGTGGTTGTCTATTTAATACGCCTTCCAGCAACTTATTTATGACACACAGGAGACTTATTGGTCTGTACTGAGAGGGAGATACCTTATCACCTGAATTCTTAAATACAGAACAAGCTGATGAGGCTTTCCAGGGTGTTGGAAAGTACTTCTCCTTAAGGCAACACTTAAACAGTTTTGTAAATATGAGGGCAAGTTCTGGTTGAAGCTTTTCCACCACTATAATTGGGATGCCCTCTGGGTCAATTGCTTTACTGGAATACAGGTTCATGATTAGCTTAGCGACCTCACGCACAGATATTCGTATGCTGCATAGCGTGTTGTCTGTTATAGGAGGGAATACGGTGAGTTGATATCCTTCGTCGAATAGGGTAGAAGAAGCTGCAAAGTTCTTGCCAAATTGTTTGACCTTGTCTGATGCTGAGAAGATGACCTCATGTTCATTAATGATGGTTGGGATAGAACGCACGCTTCTGTTCAGAATCCTTTTTTCTGTTTGCCAAAACTGGTGAGAACCAAGCCGCTGCTCAGTTACTTTGGATTTAAAGGACTGAGCATATAGCTATCTTGCATTGTTTATTACTATTTTACAGTGGTTGCTGGCAGGTCTGAAAGCAGTTTTACTCTCAGTGCATCTATGAGGTTGGTAGCTATGGAAAAAGTGATTTCTGTTCGTGATGGCAGCAGCACATTCTGGGGCGAAATTATTTTGGATGGTATGAATCGGGCTATTCCTACAATTAACCATTCGGTCAGGTCTGATACTATAGAGGACACATCCTTTTAAAACATGAAATTCAGAGGTAAATCTGATATGAATGTACGAAAGCTATCCCAGTCAGCCATCGATTTTATTGTCACACTCTATATCGACAAAGATTTTATTGTCACACGCTATATCGACAAAGATTTTATTGTCACACGCTATATCGACAGATATTTTTTTTACATGGAGATCACCACTTATCAAGGCCCGGAACCACTCGGGGATAAATGTTATTGCGTGTACAGTAATCAATGGGATAGTATCATAGTAATCGTTAGTATTGGAGATTTGATAAAGTGTCTTACTTAAGGGGGCGGTTCACCAGGAATTTGTTTATCTTGGACTTGATGACATCTAAATTGTAGTCAGGTGGGAAACAGGCAAACGGAAGAGAGTTCCACAGGTGTGCCCTTCTAAGTAAGAAGCTTTGTTCATGGAATCTACATTTTGATTTAGGCACAGTGAGAAAAATTATTGACAGTTGTTTCGGCTAAACTGATGTTTATTGTGAAAACTAGCGGGGGACCAGAGATTGGAGCTCAGACGAGCCCTTGGTATGGAAATAACGATAAAACAAATACAGGCTCACAGCGTCTCTTCTTGCAGGGAAGAGAAAAGGGCATCCCCCACTAAGCCTCGAAGACTATTTTGTACTCTCTCGAGGAAGGATAGGCTGTTTTTAGCAGCTCCTGCCCAGATGTGACATCAGTACTCCATCTTTCAACAGATATTTTATTGTCACACTCTACATTGACGGATGTTTCATTGTCGCACTCTATATCGACAGAGATTTTATTGTCACACCCTATATCGAGAGAGATTATCTTGTTACACTATATCGATTGCGATTTTATTGTCACACCCTTTATCGACAGAGATGTTAACGACTGGTAGAATTGACGAGTTATTATTAAGCCAGAGGCATAAGCCGTTGTAGGGAACTAACTTTTTCTCTCAATGTTTTCCTCGTCTAACAGATCGTTGAAGCACATTCCTTTATGGCTTATTGCCCTCTGTACAAACACAGAGCTTATATTGCTTTTATTTGTATTATGGCTTAAGCTTTTCTGTCTCACTACTTTCATTATTACTATTAATATTTCTATTGCTTATTGTTATTAGCAGTATTCTTATTTTTGAAGCTATTAATGCAAGGAGAACAGGCGTTAATGGCTTCAATAGTGTTTTGTTATTGCTTTTATTGTTACTATTAATACTTTTATTATTGATCATGTATCGATATTCTTATTTTTTTACAGCTAGTTATATATGAATCGCCAACAGTGGTGTTCTTACATTTCCTGTACTTTCACCTAACATTATAAACACTAATGCATCCTCATTTATTTTTCCTATACAACACAATGAAAAAATCGCATTACTTGAAACACGCTTACTTGAATACCTAACTCAGATTTCTATGCATCTCTGGTACTTTCATGTAACTCTTTTATAAACATATATTATTGCTTTTATATCTTTTTTAGCCGCATACACTACCATACAATGAACATTGCTTATTACTGTGACTGCTATTATTATTATTGTTATTATTATTGTTATTATTATTATTGTTATTATTAATAATAATAATAATAATAATAATAATAATAATAACACCAGTGCCAGCCAGTGAATGCTCCTGTCATGAAGTGACAGTGACCACGTTATAAGAGCAATGACTACCGAGAATGACAGTTCTCAATACTGAATGGCAGTGCCTGCCACTGAATGGCGGTGCCCGCCACTATATGACAGTTTCCAACATTTAAAGACAAGAGATTTGTCAGTCAGTAACCACCAGTGCCTGCTCATGTCATGAAATACAAATAACTACAATTGATTTACTTTGATCTGTTCTCTCATGCCCGACATAGGTCATGATCGATAATTGCAAAGGAATGCAGCGTCTGCCTATAACATAAGCATTGCATTCATAAAAAAAGAACTCACCGCTATCCATAGAATCAGTCGCGTACGGTTATAGAGTGTTCTTGATTCAATGATCTGTAAATGTGATAGAAGTGCTGTACGTACTGCATAGAAGTTTGTGACTCAACAGTCCGAGGTGTCGTTATTCATGGGAGGTCCCAGCCACACAGGTTGATGTGTCATTATTCTCAACGTGAGGACAGATAGAGAGAGAGAGAGAGAGAGAGGGAGAGAGAGAGATCAAATCAGAAGTGACGCTCGCTGTTTACATGGCTATATGTAAAATAACCGTTCTATTGAGCTTTTAACAATACCAACAATCCACAGTTCTGGCCAGCCAAACAATTAACAATAGATAACAAAGTGAAAGATTGTCAATAAGAGGAAACTGAGAAAAATAAATATACGAACGTTTTAACTCGGCACGCTCAGTGACGGCGCTGTTAATTTATCTCCTCGTTTTAGAATTTTTTTTTTTTTTTTGCTTATTTTTTTGCTTATTTTTTCTTGGACGGAGAGGGTTGGTTCGCTATATTTCATAGGTTATATAAATTATGTTCTAATCATTTTTCATTTTGTTGTGGCCCCCACAACAAAGGACTATCTGCCAGATTGACGCATTGAACTTTTATAGCGCTCTTTTACAATATGTCTATCATGTTTCAGAGTTAATACGATGATCTTCGTCCTGCAAATTCTTAGGTGCTATTTTGTCTATAGAGTTTTCACTAATCTCCGAATATTTGAAAGATTCTTCATCTGTCAATCTTTGGCAGAACTGGTTTATAATGCCGGATTGAAACCTAAATTGAACTCGTCCATCGAATTCTTAAACTGAACTCAACGAACCTCACAGAGGAACCGATAGAAAACAGCTGGACAGTGCAATTATACGCGAGGTATGGACGGTTAGGGGCACGATTTCCCATTCCGTTAACCAACTAGATCATGCCATATCTATTTTTGCTGGAAAATGATTGGCCAATCGTTTATGCTAGATCAACTGATATGACTCAGTCTTTTTCCACGGATAGATATGATTTCAATTATTCAGGGTAAGCGGCTCAATTCTCCTGAGTTAAGACTGTCAACAATCGGAATCTTAAAGCGAATTTAGATTTGCCACAAAAAATCACAAATAAATCTTAACCAAACCACTAATACTTTCTCATTCTTGCCTGGTCAATGCGTCCAATTTCTTACTCAGTCAAACACACATACATAATCGCCTTATATCTACAAGTGGATGTATCTAACGTAATCATGGTCTTAGGTATTATAGCAATCTACATAAAAAAGTGGGAATAGAGTGATAAAGACATATATACATATTAGCTATATTGACACTGTGATGCTCATACATGTTCGTTCGAATTTGATTTATATTAGTGATATGGTAAAATCTTACCCGTTTTGCATTTGTAAAAACCAAAGCTGAGTAAACACAAAAGAAAAGAATAAATGGACTAAAATATTAGAAGATAATTTGTATTATTTAACTTATTCGAGCTATGTTCTTATCTCGCGATTTAGTCGCACAATCTTTCAGATAATGTAATCTCTAGTTTAATAGTGATCACGATACTCAAAATACCCATATGCATATAGAAATGCAAGTCCAAACCAAATAAATATATATTTAAATTTATCTAACAATGTTTCAGCATGGCAGTTTATTTTCAGTATATTTTTATTTAATAGCAATGTAAGTTTTATAAATGTGAAAGTATAAAGATAACAATTTCTTTTTGTTTATTTTGTTAAAACAACGACGGCATTTTCTTTTAAATTTATTCTTTATTTCATTTGTTTATTTTTACTTTTTCATTTCTTCAATTTCTTTTGTTTTCTTGAATCTGTTTAATCACGACTTTAATAAGAAATAAATATTTATTCAAAAGTCGGTAAAAGGTGTATTGCCTTTGCTATTTTCGTTTGGATTATTTATTGTTACAAAACTTTATATGAATGATAAACCTTTGTTCCTACAAAATTTTCTGTCTTAATTCGGTTCTGTTTAGATTTGGATTGTAAATTTCCAATATTATATATATATATATATATATATATATATATATATATATATATATTATATATTATATATATATAACTATTTCAAATACCTACACACACTAGTGTTTCATTCTTTTTAGAAATCATCAGTGCTGGGGGTCACGGTCAAGAGATTTGAACCCGGCCACGAAGCCATTTCTGACTTCATTAGCAAAGAACACAGCGCTCGGTCAACGTACACCGCGACGAAGAATATAGTTGAAATGACCGTTCATATTAAGTACACGTCTCATTTAAGAAGGCCGAACATGATCTTAACATCACAGTCTGCGCATGTGACCGACTAATTTGATTTCAAAGTAAAATTTATGTATGTATAAAAATTAAACTTCAGACATCTTAATTAAAGTATAAATGAACAATAGAATAACTCACATATGTAAATATACGTGAAGTGAAAATACAGGTATTTTAATACTCGAAATATAAATTTAGTTATAAATATCATCTCAATAATTCTTATAAATAAAGTGGAGATCAATAATATTGTTTATATCAGTTCTGAAATATTGGAACACATCATGCAAATCATGCAACAGATAAATAATGCACTCATTTTATATATGTATATATATAAAATGAACGCAATATATATATATACATATATATATACATATATATATATATATATATATAAGATAAAAATAGAAGACGACAATATAAAAATGTATACTAATGCATATGAATTTAATTGTTTTATTGTTTTATAGGTTGTTTGAAAGTCGTTACGAAATTTTCCATGGCGAGTTATTAGATATTCAATATACGTGTCCATATGCGGAGACGCGTCTTTACTATCAAGAAGATAATAGAAAGGAGTAAAAGTAGATGCTCTTCTAATCATGTGGCGAATATAAATAGAGATGGGGTTTCTGGAAATAGTAGACTGATGTTTGGTTCGTATATATTAGAAAGAATATTTAGAATTAGAAAATAGTATTAAACAAAGTATAAATTATAAAATAATAAGTTAAGCATGCATAGTCCCCCGTGAGTGCACAGTGAACAAGGCATGAAAAAATTACTAAGTTCAGCATTTGGCCCCTCCTCCATTAAGACCCCAAAGTCCCTAGGAAACGGCACATCCTTGTGAAAATTAATAAACGGTACAGTTTTAAGCCTTAACAATGCAAATTTGAGTTCTGCACGATGCAAAAAAAAAAAAAAAAAGAAATGACTAAGTCCATCATTTGCATTTCCCCATTTAGCCCCAAAATTCCCATATTTAAATCTGAGTTTAGCACCATGAAAAACTGCTAAATAGACATACACAGAAATGTTTGTACAAATATAGTAAAATAGTGCCAAAAACTGAGTGTTTGTATTAGCCCTAAAAGAGTTATCACGAAGTATAGACAAACAAAATTATATAGAAATCAGTTAGTTACAACTTTTCAGAAAGTTTTATGAAATTCAAAGTATCAATTTTTTTAATAAGCACAAAAGTGTCAATTTTACCCATTTTTACCAGAAAGGCACCCGTAGGCGGCCAACCGGAGTTTTCCCAGAAAATCAGTTTTGTTACTTTTTTTTACTCATATTATATAAAATGCTTGTACAAAATTTCAAAAAAAAAAAAATCCAAGGCGTAGTTATTGAGAAAAGTGCGGACGGAAAAACGAACGAACAGACGAACGGACGAACGGACAAGGGTGAGTTTACAGGTCATCCCTCCTTTTGTCGAGGGAACCAATACAGGAATAAAAAAGATCATAAATGAATAAACAGAATTATAAAATAGTATTAAACAAATTATAATTAAATAATAAATAGGAATAAAAAATATAATAAATGAATAAACAGACAAAAAAGAATAAAAATGAACAAATGAAAAAAGTATAAAATTATAAACAATTTTGAAAAATATTAAAAAGTACATAAGCATAAACCCATAACAACGTAAACAAATAAACACAAATCGCTGGACCGGTTCCGTTCGAACAAAGAGACGTCCTTAGAAAAACGAATATCTATTTATTGAATAAAAAACTTCAAGATATGGGAAGTAAACGAAAGACGTGATTACAAATTGTTAATCATCAACCTGTTTCATATATACGATGTATATTATACGAAATAATCAACGCGACAATAAAAGTATTGTTTTACTGTTTACGTTTTCAGCGTCCCAATTATTATTTTTTTCGCGTTTAAATTAAGATATATCAAAATTTGAATTTGACTTTAAGCATTATGGTATCAGTTCATGCACATTTACTTATAAGTATGGCAAAACACTTATAATTCAAGGGTTGTAAGTTTTTTTTTTAAATAAACAATTATAAACAGAACGACTCATAGAAATCTATCTATATTCTTTTTCCATTTTAATATACTTTCATAGAAATGTTTCTGTTATGTCACAAAAAACTATTTTCTTTACGTCATAACCCGCCACGCTCATGCATTAATTCCATAGCTAATATAAAATACTGACCCAACGGGTCAAAGATAGTCTAGTAGTATACTAAATGTAAGTTAATCAACATTAGATAAAAAATAACCTTTTCTCCTACATATTTTAATCTTATACCAACTGTTAATTAATAAATGTTTGTTTCTTTAAAGCTTTTTCCATATATTAATATTTAATATTACAAAAAAATGTACGTTTTTTTATTTTTTTTTACATAGGCGTCACCACTTATCAAGGCCGATCGGACACTCAAGGATAAGGGTTAAAGAGTGTAGAGTAGTCAAAAGGACAATATAGTAATCGATAGTAATGGAAGTTCGGTAAATTTGTTAACTTAAGTGTAACAGCTCATCAGAAACTTGTTCACGTTGGACTTGAAGACAACCATATTATAGACAGCTGGAAAGCAGGAAAACGGAAGACAATTCCACAGGCATGCAGTTCTAAGAAAGAAGCTTTGTTCATGGAATCTATGTTTAGGTTTAGGCATAGATAAAGAGTGGGGAAAATTATTGATAATGTTTTCAGCTAGTCTAGTGTTTCTTGTGAAAGTTTGGCGAGGGGGGACCATAGATTGAAGCTCAGTCGAACACTTTCCATGAAAATAACGATAAAGCAGAGACAAACTCTCAACATCTCTTCTGTGAGATAGAGATTGCAGCGAAGAGAAAAGGGCATCTCCCACCAGGCCACGAAGTCTATTTTGAACCCTATCAAGGCAGGACAAGTCTTTTCTAGCAGCTCCTGCCCATATGTGGCAATAGTATTCCATCCTTGGGCGTATCTGGCTCTTATATAGTTAGAGAATTGCATCAGCAGTGAGATATCTACTGGATCGATAGAAGGATCCGACCATTTTTCCAGTGACCTTGGCAAAACATTTGATGTACGTATTCCATTTAAGATCAGGAGTAAAGGGCAAGCCCAGAAGCCTGTCAAAACTTGAGGCCTCTCCAAGGCGAGAGCCATTCATTTTAATTGATGCCAGATGGGGATCAGAACGTTGATGATGTAAAGAGAGAAGCTTGGTGTTAGATGCATTAAAAGTAACCAGCCACTCCTTTCCCCATTGTACAACGTGATCAAGATCAGAGGAGAGAGAATCGGAGAGAACTTGGTCGTTTACTGTCTTAGATGTGCTACCATAGATGGTAGTGTCGTCAGCAAAAATGTCTAGGAATGATGTAAGGATGTGATTTGGAAGATCATTAATGTAGATCAGGAAAAGAGTTGGGCCCAGGATGGACCCCTGAGGGACCCCTGAGGGACCCCAGCATTTATACTGTGAGCTTCTGATTTTTGCCCATCAACTACTACTCTTAAGAAACTATCAGAGAGAAATGATTTAATAATTGAGAAGACATTTCCAGCTATACCATAGCTGGAAACCTTATGAAGTAAACCTTTATGCCATACCCTATCAAAGGCCTTTGATATGTCAAGAGCAATTGCCCTAGAAAGGTTGCCTCTGTCGAGAGATTCGCTAATCCTATGAGATATAACTGTAAGCACATCTGCTGTAGATCTAGCAGAACGGAAACCATATTGTGTGTCACTAAGAAGGTTATTTTTGCTGAGATGGTTGATTACTTCTCTATTTAACACAGATTCCAGCAACTTACTCATGACGCACAGGAGACTTATTGGCCTGTACTGAGAGGGGGACGAACGATCACCTGAATTCTTAAATACAGGGCATACTGATGAGATTTTCCAGGGTGATGGGAAGCAATTTTCCTTAAGACAACGTTTAAACAGTTTTGTAAGTATGGGTGCTAGTTCTGGTTGAAGTTTTTTGAGTACTATAATTGGAATACCGTCAGGGCCGGTTGCTTTACTGGAATCAAGGTTTTGATTAGCTTAGCAACATCACATACAGATATTTGTATATCACATAGTGTGTTTTCTGATAGAGGAGGAAATATGGGAGTTGGCGGCCTTGGTTGCAAAGGGTAGAATTGGCTGCAAAGTTCTTGGCAAAGAGTTTGGCTTTGTCTGATGCTGACGAGATTAACTCAGGTCCATTGATGATAGTAGGGATAGAGCACACGCTTCTGTTCAGGATTCTGTTTGCAATTTGCCAAAACTGGTGGGAACCAAGCCGCTGCTCAGCTACTTTGGACTTGACAGACTAAGCATACAACTCTCTTGCGTTCTTTATTACTTTCTTACAATGGTTGCTGGCAGTCCTGAAAGCGGCTTTAGTTTCCATACATCTATTACGTTGGAAGCAGTGGAAAAAGTGATTTCTGTGTGCAATAGCAGCAGCACATTCTGGAGAAAATCATGGCTGGCTGTTAGGTTTTTGCTGGAACTTTTTCGAGGGTATGAAATTGTCTATACCTACAATTAACCATTCTGTCAGGTCTGATGCTATAGACGACACATCCTTTTTAAACATGGAACGCAGAAGAAGATCTGATATAAATGTACGGAAACTATCCCAGTCAGCCATAGTGTATCGATATACTGTACGATGGAGAGGTACGTCTGAGGACTTATTACATTCCATTTTTATCTTAATTGATACAA
The DNA here is from genome assembly GCF_053919585.1 of Euprymna scolopes. Lineage (NCBI taxonomy): Eukaryota > Metazoa > Mollusca > Cephalopoda > Sepiida > Sepiolidae > Euprymna > Euprymna scolopes. The sequence goes on from NC_136498.1 coordinate 91,148,201, forward strand.
CTGAGTGGTCAGAAGATCCAAGAGGAGACAGAACGGAAACTGAACATAGTTCAGGGCAAGTTGTGAGAAAAAGGTTTAGGAGACTTACACACTGGCCGTCATTGTCGGGCACACGGGTGGGTTCGTGAACAATCTGAGTGAGGTCATTAGCAATGGAGAAATCATGACAGAATCTCCCCTCATCATCGGTCTTGTTTGAGTGGGTCAACCATTCCACATTGTGAACATAAAAGTCTCCACATACGTGAATGTTAGCTGAAGGATATGCTGATAGAACTTGGTCAATTTTCTCAGATATGCTTTTAAAGATAGTAACTCCGCTGTTATGGGGGCGATAGAGAGTAAATATAAATGCCGTAGTGTGAGCTAGTGCTACTCGGAAGCACATATAGGGTAAGTTAGGATCTTCTCTGGAGATGTCCCTACCACATGGAAAGCCATCTTTTATATAGCCACATATTCCATGCCCATGGCGATCTTGGGTGTCAGATTTGGAACGTTTGTTTCATTAAAGATTTTTCCCTTATATACTTAAAGATTATACTAAATTTGAATTAATCCACGTTTTTTTACTTAAAGCGTGTTCGTTATATGCTTTAATAATATTCTAAATGTGAGTTCCTATTTACAATGCCTTCCTCACGAGTGCAGACTTTAAACATCAACGTCGTATTTTAATGTAGAGAAAGGAACAAAAATTAAAAGTTGTTTTTTTATATGATGGGGCTCTAAAAAGGGGTCTGTTCTGTAATATGCATATGATTCGGTGAATAGTTGGGTTTTATATTTTATCTGTACATTCATGTACATGTAAATGCGTGTATGTATATACGTCGTATCATTTAGTTGATCGTCTAGTGTGTATATTTTAACATTTATGCAACAGTTCTAACAGGAAACGATTGACATAGACCTATCGAAACAGTTGTAGACAAACAGTTCTTTTTAACAGATGTAAATAACAAAACACATACATGAATTATATACGAACATTTATTTTCATGATCTGCTTGGCTGTCTGAAATGACGCCGCTCTCTGCGTCATGGAGACCAACTCTTGAATATTCCTAAATCTACATACATCTCATCACGAGTTTTTATTTATCAACTAAGAACAAAAATTTGAAGTGTAGCATCAGAATAGATGCTACACCTTGATCACTACGTGTCTCATACCAACAACTGATGTAACCTAATCTAGTTATTTGTTTATTCAAACCAAAATCATGTTTAAATCTATTTTCTATTTTCACATTCCTTTTGGCGATTTATTATATTATCACACATTTTTTCTCAATTTAATTATTTATTTTTCTAATCATAATAATTGATCGAGCGACCCGCTGTCGCTCGAATCAACTAATAATAATAATAATAATAATAATAATAATAATAATAATAATAATAATAATAATGATTTGACACTTGGCCCTGTTTGCCACAATTAACACTGATACTTCGCTATGGTCATAACATTACGCTCTCAGTCGTGATGGAGTTTTTATTTACCAACTAAGAACAAAAAATTGAAGTGTAGCATCAGAACAGATACTACACTTTGATCTTGGCCCGAAGCCCAAGAATTCTACTAAATACTAAATGTGAGTTAGTTAAAGTTTCTTTCTTTAAAGCTTTTTTACCCTTATATACTTTAATATTATACTAAACGTGTGTTATACTGGAGATTATATGAAATACAGACTGTGCTAAAATAAAACCGTTATTATTTAGAAAGCCATTCTTAATATGGCGAGGGGAGATGATTTTTTTTAAACTCTTCTGTACTTTCACCTAAAAATTTAACAATTCTAAATATGGGGAGGGGATGATAATATTTTACTATTATCGAATAGGGACTGTTCTGAAATAAAAACGTTAAAAGAAACAAGGCATCATTGAAATTTAAGTTGACGCAAAGGTTTCAGAATCCCTAATTTTTACAATTTATTTCTGTATTATCTTTGAAAGTTTGCTGAGTCATTTTCCTGAAATGATCTCATTACTCTTAAAACTATGGTGTCGGTTGTGAAGAGAAAAAAAACATCATTGAAATTCATGTTGAAGCAAAGCTTACAGAATCTCAAACCGTTACAATTTACTTATGTATTATTTTTGAAAATTTACTGAGTCATATTCCGGAAAATATATTATTTCTCTTAAAATAACCGTATCAGTTGCAGGAAGAGAAAAAAACACACAGGGTTATTGAAAATCATGGTGAAGCAAAAGCTGCAGAATAACTAACCGTTACAATTTATTTATCTAATAATTTTGAAAATTTACTGAGTCATCATTTGGATATGATATTATTTCTTTTAAAATTGTGGTGTCGGTTGTGAGGAGAGAAAAGAAACAAGCTATAATCAAAATTAATATTGAAGGTTGCATAATCACGAACCGTCTCTGATGCGATATCCGTTAGGTTATGAAGTCCTAGATCAGTTTACTGCTTTTTCATCGCTTTTAAACTTATATATATATATATATATATATATATATATATATATATATATATATATATATATATATATATATATATTTAAATATGGGGGTAGTCACCAACAATGTGTATTTTTCAACATTATTTTATTATTCTGTATCTTGGGTTTTCATTGAGAATTATGTTTAGATCATTATAATAATAATCATTTTAATCGTTTTTAACGCGTTTCAGACGTTCTGTGAAGCCCAATAAAAGAGTAATAAAAATTGAACATTCCAATGAATAGTAGACACACGTTTTCACCCCTTGGAAACACTTCAAATGAACTACAAACATGCTATTTTTACATCTCCAACACATTTTGAAAATAATTTCTGAAGAGGACGCTTCACAGAACGTCTGAAACGCGTTAAAAACGATTACAATGATTCAAAATCATTATTACAATTATCTAAACATAATTCTCAATGAAAAACCAAGACACGCAATAATAAAATAATGTTAAAAATACACATTGTTGGTGACTACCCCCTTATTTAAATATACATCTTTCTTTCGTTGGAATTTCTTAACCCATTATATATATATATATATATATATATATATATATATATAAGTGAGCGTGTCTGTGTGTCTGTCTGTCTGTGCGTCTGTCTGTCTGTATGTGTACATTTTCTTTCGCAATAACTCTGTCAATTTTCAGTCTACAGACTCGAAATTTGATATACAGGGTAGCGAGATTTGGGAATATAGATGGGATTGGTTTTCGGCCAGAATATTTCTATTAAGGGGTCAGAGTTCAACGATTTGCCCTTTAAGAACTCTACCAAACTACTCCCACAATTTGGAGTCTTGGAATTTTAGATATAGCTTCCTTGGACATGGATCAAACTTATAACTTGATTGGAGCCCAAAATAATAAATGTTAAGGGGTCATACTAGGGGTCAAAGTTAAAAGAAATTGACCGTTTTTTTTTTTTTGGCTCAACATACATCTCCAAACACCCGAGCAACGCCGGGCTGAAATGCTAGTATATATATAAATTCAAAATTTAACGGCTTAACAGCCAAACAAGTGCAAAATCTCTTTAAATAAATAAACATATTAACATATTAAAATTAAAGTTGATATTTCGATTCATAGCAAAAACCCTTATCAGGAAAATCCAGGTATTGTTCTTTTTCCATTACGTGTCATTACGTCTTTACATTTTAGTGTTATACAAAGGTTTAAATGTTCATTATCGTGTGAGACACCAGTCGAGCACGAATGTGTTAAATAATAGTAAGCACTGTTGATATTGGAAGACAAATTTCAAAATTTAAAGGTTTAATCACCAAACAAGTGCAGCATCTCTTTCAATAAATAAACACATTTATTAAAATTAAATTCAATTTTTTTTAATTCATAACAGAACTTTCATCATAAAAATCCAGTTTTTACTATTTTTACATGTTATGGTGATGGTAATGCTTGGAATGTCTGTAGATGTTGTCAAAGTACAAGGTTTAAGTGTTTTGGTCTTTATGTCGTCATATTTTGAATTCAGTATCAACAGTGCCTATTATAAACAGTTGATTTTTATTATTTAATAAATATACATTTATATATATGTATATATATATATATATATATATATATATATATATATAATGCCAATTAGAAAGAAGAACGGATTTTCTTTCAAAATGACGTTTATATCAAGTACATTATACCAGACATAATATTTCCAACGTAGTTTTCATCACATTTCCTAGAATCATATCAGATACTGTTATTAATTTTTCTTGATAGGCTTAATAAATCTAACTGATTAGACAAAGCAAAACACATTGCTATTCGTTTTTATATTTGATTAATAATTTATAAATTAAAAATAAATAAATAAAATTCAACAAATTATATATTTTCAAAAGTTCAAAAGTAAAACTGCTTATTTAAAATTAAGGTCGCTCACCTAACAAATCAAGGAATGTAACTTTCCGCCCATTATAACATAAAACTATATTTTTCAACCAGTCTTACCTAAAAATTATTACACATATACTCAAAACTATTGATATTTAATGAGAGTTGCTAACCTAAAGCGAACAGCATATATAAACCAGTGATTACTCATATCGATCTTTTATCATTTATTTTAGTTTTAATGAATGAGAATTTAAGGCTATGACTCCACTGGGGATTGAACTCTGAGTGTGAATGCCACAATATAGACTTCCCTCAAAGACACAAATCTTGTACCTTTAGCTATAATCATTTATCTTCATTGACAGCGAGTCGCTTTCGATTTCATTTCGGCACCAGTGATTCTGTAGCGTCTTCTGCACTCGAATGGAAAAGTGTGAATTGCGTTTTCCCCATGTGTTTTTGCTCAGAATACGATGAATTCATTTACAATATGATAAATTTTGTCATAGTTGACATGCACTTCAGCGATAATCAAATTTTACATTTATTTTGAAAAACAGACAACCTTAATGTCCTGCGTTCAGTATATATATATATATATATATATATATATATATATATATATATATACGCCCCATGTATACACACACATATACATGCACATATACATATATACATATGTATATAGACATGTATGCATGTATATATGCATACATATATACATTACACATATATACATATATATTTATTATATATATATGTGTGTGTGTGTTCATCCTAGGCTAAAAGTATCGAAAAGTAAAACCAATGCTTTTAACGAGGTTGCTGATAGTACTCATTAAAACGAGAAAGATAATATTGTATACAGTTTCAGGTAAAGTTACATGTCTTACAACAATATAACTACTGTTCCGACCAACGTATTGATCTCATCAGGTAACCAGTATCTCCTGGTGGCATGGATCCGAATTCTTGAATGAATGAAAAATTGATCAATTTTATTTCTTATTTAAAATTTTAAAAAAAATCAAGTTTAGGACAGTAAAACACGTGTAAAACAGGAACCGTTTCGAAATAACATTATGTTATATGTCGTTGTTTATTGTCAGACATCTTCAATAGGTTAGTAATCATTAAAAGACTAAGGAAGGGGTGAAAAACAGAAAGAACGGGTGAATGACACGCCAGGCGTCTGTTGCTAGGGTAACAATTACATAAGTTCGTAGAACAGCGTACATTTCTAACTTACTAGCATTTCAGCCCGGAGTTTCCCGGGTGTTGGATGTGTATGTTGAGCAAAAAAAAAAAAAAAGTGGTAGTAGGAAGGCAGGCTCGAATCCGTACCGCAAAGGAGGAAAAGAACGGGGTAAAACGTAACGTTTATGCTGTTACGACCACCGCCAAACCGGAAACGACATTTTTTTAAAATTAAGGCTAGACAATCTAAAGCAGAGGATAACTTTAAAAAATATCGGCGAAAAAAGTGACCCCACCCCACTGTAGAAAAGTGCCTAGTTGAAGGGGAAGATATTAATGTTTTAGCCAATTTTTCGATATTTGTCGTATTTTAAAACGATACTGATCTTGGTAAAATCCGTCGCCTCTATTGAAAGTTTAAGGCAGACATGCAAACATACATACATACATACATTTATATATTGGTAACTAACAATTTTCGACCCAAACTGATGAAGAAAAGGCTTACCCTATCTCTGAATCCCCTTTATGTAAAATTTCAAATATTTAGACCAGAAATTGTCTGAGTAATTTGGAAGAGACCGCAGAGGTCAATTTATTTAAACTTTGACCCCTATTATAACCCCTTAAAATTTATTACCTTCGGCTCAACTCAACTTATGAAGTTAGATCCATGTCCAAGGAACGTATATCTAAAATATCAAGTGCGTAGACTCAAAATTCTCGGAGGAGTTTGGTAGAGTTCTTCAAAGTAAAATCGTTGCACTTTGACCTCCTTATTTGCCAAATTTCTGGCAAAAACCAGATCACGTCGATTTTCACAAATCTCAGTAACCTGTATATCAAATTTCGAGTCTGTAGACTAAAAATTGATAGAGTTATTGCGTAGGGAAATGTACATAGACACACAGATACACCGACACACAGATACACAGACACTTTCACTTTTATATATGTATCAGAGAGGCGGTAGCACTCTCTATATAGGGATGGCCCGTACATGCCTATATACGCCTACAAAACAAAACTATCCAAATCTCAACTAAAATCAACTTATAAGTTTCAAAAAGCACATATTCTTACAGAGAAGCGTCTTACGAATCCAGCGAGTGTCAGAACGTCGGTTAAAATGTCAAAAGAGAGAAAAAAAAGGGTACAAAAATGGCCAATTGTTCTTCTTTCTTCTTTCTTCTTCTGCTTTCTTCTTTCTTTTGAGACGATGTATCTCGGTGTACGAACGGTCTCTGACAACAGTTCAAGCATCAATCGACTGCTCTTTACACGGAGAAGTGCAGTGACCCATCGCTTTTTAGCTAACTCCATAATTAAATAAGATTATGTGTAATAACAAGTTTTAAACACTATATACCCAATGTAGACAGACCACTTCGAACACGGAACTTCTCTCAAAAGGGACAGCTCCAAATAATACACCGGATGCTCACAGACGTTCCAGTTTGCCAGTGGCCTATATTTCTTGCACGCTGAATGTTTGAGGTGAACGTTAAGGTTTTTTCTTTAAACAGTAACCCACCAGCGTTAATGAAACCACGAAATCTTTATCTCAGTTGATCAAAATTGTTATAAGAGTAACCTATCAGCAAGTACGACGTCAAAAAACAATGTTATAAAAACAAATAATTCTTCAGATTTTGGACTGTAAAATATGTACAAATGTCAATGCTGTGACCAGGATTCGAACCTAGGTTAGCACGGCCACAACGTGGGATCCTAACCTCTAGACGATCACGCTTAACACTGACGTCTGTCGCTCTTGGCAGAAAGACACATGACTACTGTCAAACTATTGAAAAATAAGGAGGAAACTTGAAATTCTCACGCATGCGCAAAAATACACTATAGCAACCATTGTTAAATGCAGCTGAATCTCTTCGCTCGCTAAGAAAAGTAGATCAGACCAGTTCTTCTAAGAACTCACCAAACGCCAAAGGAAATAAGTTAAATTAACCGCAAAAGAAACTGCAAGAAAGTCCTCTTCTAAGAACTCACTGGAAGCTGACCAAAAAGAATCAAAATCCAAGCCCTAGCCACAAAAATAACAAGATATTGTGGCTACTATACACAATCTACTAATAAAAACAAGTAAGTTTTCTAAAATAAACTACAATAAATTAACCAAGTAACCTCACACTGTCACTGATTAGGACTTCATATAAAGATAACAACTACACTATTACTATTGGTGACGGGGCAGTATCTCAATTCTACGAGAGTTGTCTTGCTATAAGATAAGTGATATTATAGTAAGATACACATAAGTGTTATATGTTTACATTTAATAAAAAATGCCAAAGTCAGCACGTAGTAAAAAGGCTCAGAGAAATATAGACTATGAAAAAAACAAAGTCGAGGTATTATCTGAGCAAAAAGAATACTATCAGAAAAATGCTGAAATAATAAAAATTAAGTATCATGCAAATCCTGAGGCAAAGAAGGCTTCCTCAAGTGCTGACTCAAAAGCACGGTATAACAGGGATCCCGAGGGGAAAAAACTGCCTCACGTGCTCTTTATAACAAAGAACCAGAAAAAAAGAAGGCTGCCTCACGTGCTGACTCAAAAGCACGGTATAACAGGGATTCCGAGGGAAAAAAGCTGCCTCACGTGCTCTTTATAACAAAGAACCAGAAAAAAAGAAGGCTGTCTCACGTGCTGACTCAAAAGCACGGTATAACAGGGATCCCAAGGGGAAAAAAGCTGCCTCATGCACAAACTATTATAAATATAAATATCAAAAACTGCCAAATCTTTGCCAAAACGCCAGAGAATGAACCAAGAAAAATTTAATAGTGAAGGTATGAACATTTTAGAACTTTATAATACTCTAACTGTTTTATCAGAGAGGCGGTAGCACTCTCTATGTAATATAGAACCGATGGAGGACCAAGAGGCAACTCCTAAGGCCCAAAACCCAAAGACCTAAAACCCAGCAGGAAGCGACCTGCTACTAATGGAGGCGGCAATGAGCCGCCTCCTAAAAAAGACAATACTATCATGAATGTAAGTTTAAAAATAAGACTGTAAGTAAAAATACTAATTAACAAGAATAAAAAAAGCATTGGAAATGCAAAAGGATATAGGGATGGTATGCCAAAAAGTATACAAACAAGATAGCTATGAATGGCTAGGCACATGGAAATAGAATTGCATCCAAAGTATAGCCCTATAGCTTTTTACAACCGTAATGATGGCACGGAATAAAGATTGGAGAAAAGTTATAGGACTATACTTTGGATGCAATTCTATTTCCATGTGCCAAGCTATTCATAGCTATCTTGTTTGTATACTTTTTGGCATACCATCCCTATATCCTTTTGCATTTCCAATGCTTTTTTATTTTTGTAGATGTATATATATGATGGACTCTTCCGTCGATTTTGACGTACGAAGTTCCGCCACAGCAACTAAATTGCTTGCAAATCCAGACAGATGATTTGCTTATAACAGTGAAAGGTTTGTGTAGAACCAACCACACTTTTTGGTATTACTGCTAATTTTTGCCGGTGCAGATGACTGCCATAGGACAGAGTATACAGTAGACCGCATGTTTTAATATAAATATCCTTCTCCTAGATGCATGTCCTAACGAGGACGGGGTTGGTATCATCTCTCCCAGTGAATTAATGCGCCCCAGATACCAATCTAGAAATTTCTACGACACAGCGCGGTACATACACCACTTAGCGTTCCCAGATGGTTGCCCATCAAGTACTGGCCAATGATTTTGTTCCAATTCTTGTTTCCTATGAATGTTAAATCTAGGATTTCGAACGAATACATTCAGAGAGTGTATAAAGGCCCATAACAATCGATGGTTGAGAAGGTTTCTTGTAATTACTAAAGGAAATAAGTTTAGTATTGCAAACATTCACAGCTCCATTCCACCACAGACTGGGTGTCTCCTCTAAGGTTTTGACCATTTTCTTATATATGTGTTCATTTGGTTTCCGTTCGAGTTCACTATAGATCGTAGTGTTTTCAGCAAATATGCTCATCTCAGAGACAAAGGAGGTCATTTTTTTTTTTTTTTTTTTTTTTTTTTACAAAGGCATCACCACATTATCAAGGCCCAGAGGCCACTCAAGGATAAGGGTTAAAGAGTGTACAGTAGAAGTTGGTCAATATAGTAATCATTAGTAATGAAAATTTGGTAAATTTAATAACTTATATGGAACGGCTCATCAAGAACTTATTTACTTTAGACTTGAACAAAACCATATTGTAGTCAGCCGGAAAGCAGGAAAACGGAAGACAATTCCACAGGCGTGCAGTTCTAAGAAAGAAGCTTTGTTCATGGAATCTACGTTTAGGTTTAGGCACAGATAAAGAGTGGGGGAAATTATTGATAGTGTTTACAGCTAGACGAGTGTTTCTTGTGAAAGTTTGGCGAGGGGGGACCATAGATTGAAGCTCAGTTGAACACTTTCCATGAAAATAACGATACATCAGAGACAAACTCGCAACATCTCTTCTGTGAGATAGAGGTTGCAAGGAGGAGAAAAGGACATCTCCTACGAGGCTACGAAGTCTATTTTGAACTCTATCAAGGCAGGACAAGTTCTTTCTAGCAGCTCCTGCCCAGATGTGGCAACAGTATTCCATCCTTGGACGTACCTGGCTCTTATATAGATAGAGAATAGCATCAGCAGTGAGATATCTACTGGATCGATAGAAAGATCCCACCATTTTTCCAGCGGCCTTGGCAACAGATTTGATATACGTGTTCCATTTAAGATCAGGAGTAATGGTCAAGCCCAGAAGCTTGTCAAAACTTGAGGCCTCCTGAAGACGAGAGCCATTCATTTCAATTGATGACAAATGTGGATTAGAATGTTGATGATGTAAAGAGAGAAGCTTGGTTTTAGATGCATTAAAAGTAACCAGCCACTCCTTTCCCCATTGTACTACGTGCTCAAGATCAGAGGAGAGAGAATTGGAGAGAACTTGCTCGTTTACTGTCTTAGATGTGGTACCATAAATGGTAGTGTCGTCAGCATAAATGTCTACAAATGATGTAAGGATATGATTTGGAAGATCATTAATGTAGATCAGGAAAAGAGTTGGGCCCAGGATGGATCCCTGAGGGACACCGGCATTAATATTGTGAGCTTCTGATTTTTGCCCCTCAACTACTACTCTTATGAATCTATCAGAAAGAAATGATTTAATAATTGAGAAGACTTTTCCAGCTATACCATAGCTAGCGATCTTATGAAGTAAACCTTTATGCCATACCCTATCAAAGGCTTTAGATATGTCAAGAGCAATTGCCCTAGAAAGATTGCCACCGTCGAGAGATTTGCTAATCCTATGCGATATAACTGTAAGGACATCTGCTGTAGATCTAGCAGAACGGAAACCATATTGAGTGTCACTAAGAAGGTTATTTTTGTTGAGATGTTTGATTACATTTATGTGATTTATGAATATCAAGACTAATAATAAAAAATCTAAGGATCGACCCCTATGGCATCCGTATTTATATCATGTTATTATGATGTAAGGAAAATCTGAGTTCTTATTGTATCTTTCATAAAAAAGCATCGTGCCAAATACTTTAAATATATAAGAATACTTCTCCAGGCTCCCCTGACTTATCCAGTGCATAGTATATATACCTTCGGAGATTACAGTTGATATATATATATATATATATATATATATATATATATATATATATATATATATTAAAATTTACCCCAAACAAGGTACATTGCCACTGTGGTGTAGGGGGCTACTATCAGAGGCAGCAACTATTGGGGCACTATGTTGGGATTTGGGCAGCAAGATGTCGGTTCACGTTACACTTGAACTTCTGCATCTCAGTACAGTTGGGGAAGCAGGGACCTGGAATGGAATTCCAGAGTCTAGGTGTTCTGGGGAAGAAACTACTGGAGTAGAAAGATCTTTTACATTTAGGGATCTCTACTGTATGGGGGTGGGATTTAGCTGCCTGTCGGGTTTGTCGAGGGTGTCTACGTCGTGGGGGCACAAGTGTCTGCAGTTCGTCAGAGCATTCACCATTAAAATACTTGTAGAACAGGCAGAGGGATGCAACGTTTCGTCGATGGGACAGAGGCTGAAGCTTAGATGCCAGTTCAGGGCCTATCAGATTGGTTACTCTCTTTTGAACCTTGTCTAGGAGCGAGAGACTAGTAGCAGATGCACCAGCCCAAATGTGACAGCAATACTCCATACATGGGCGAATGGTGGCCTTATACCGGTACAGGATACTTTCAGGTGTCAGTAGTTTTCTAGCACGCTAGAAAGGGCCTACATTCTTCGCAGCGGCCCTGGCAATGTTTTCAATATAATTGTTTCAACTCATGTTTCCTGTGAACGTTAGTCCAAGCAGTAGAACGGGCATGCCTAAATCTTAACTGATAGTTGAAAAAAGTTTATTATCTATGAGGTGGTTGACTACTTCTTCATTAGTTATCGACTCAAAGATTTTGGCGGAAAAAGCAAGGAGGCCATAAGGGCGATAATTAAGTGGGGAAGTTCTTTCGCAAGAGTTTTAAAAACCAGAAGAACAGAAACAGTATTTTAACAGTCGGGAAAGCAAGATTCGGTAAGGCGTTTGTTGTAGAGTTTGGAGCGAACCGGGGCAACTTCAGCAGAGCATTTTTTTTATAGTACAGCATGAATGAGATCAAATCACATGTCGTCGATGTGTCTAGTTTTTTATGAAATCACGAACATGGAAGAGAGTGATTTTAAGATCGTTGAGTGTCGTTGCTGTCTGTAAAAGGCATTTTTGAAGGGTGGTTAGTTGATTTTAAAGTTTATCTGGAGGCAAACCGTCGGGCAAACAGGTTCACTTTTTCGGTTGCCGTGAAAAAAACTTCAAGGCAGAATTGTTGACTGTCTATTGTGTAGTACACTTTTATTAAATTTCCAGAAACCGCGTTTCTAATTTCTGCGATTCAATGCGTTTTATGGTGACTTCAGAAAGACGTATCTTTGCCGCAGATATTTTAATCTTACAATTATATCTAGATTCTATATATGCGTTTGCCTATTTGTATTCGACATGTCGAACAAGTCTGCAGTATACATACCGCTTTGGGGCGATGGCAGCAGTACATGTAAAGGGGAACCATTGAGGAAAATGGAGCTAAAAAGCTTTTGTGTGGGAATATGTGCTTCACTTACTGCAGTGAATCATATCCGCACACAATTCCGCAGAATAGAAAACTACTCCACGGAACATCGCTGATGAGATCGCGGTACACCATTTTGAAATATCTTGTTGTATTGAACAATGAGTTTTTAACAAGGCGTCGAGTGTTTAGAGTGATTTCTACCATTATCACAGCATTATCAGCATTCCCGAATGGGCTATAGGAATTTTTTTTACACAATCCCTAGCAACAGTGGTCAGAAACATATCTAGAAGTGAGGCTTTCTGATCCTGTCAACCTGGGAGACAGGTTGAAATCGTGACTGTCTGTGGCAGCGAATTGGATATAAAAAAAATTGTGATGCTACCAGCTGTCTCTGTGTAACTAGGAAAACTAAGCCAACTACTAAGTGGATAAGCAAGTCATTAAATACATGTACCTAGATTATAGGGAGAGTGCGGTCAGAGATGTGACTGATTGAGTCCTGAGTCGAGAGAGAAAATATAAATTGCTAATGTTATGTTGCAGATTTAGTCTAAAGCACACGAAGGCCTAATAGTCTGATTCAAGTTCTGTTTTTCGTTGTTTTTAATATAAAATTCAAGTCCGTGCATATGGCAAAATGAGATAACCAGGCATGTTAAAGAGGTTTGAGGTGATAGAGAAAGGTTAAGTTAATTTCACTTAGTGATAAGATATCCGGTGAATTTGCTAGGAGAAATGATTCTACATTGTCCAAGTCTGCGGATATTTGTAAATGCAAGCCTCAAGGAAGGCAACGAATTGATTTTGTTTGGGTTTACATCTGTTTTAATCGTATTTTTGTTAGAACTGTGTATTTATTTAATAGTTTCAGTTTTAGGGTGTGAGGTACTGGACAAAATTTAAATTGCACAATACCAAATATGCACACACAAGTAGAACATCAGTCTGTAAAGCCTACCGGATATGGTTGCAATATTCCTTTTCAAGCGCAAGTTGGCATAACAAACATCTCGATACTGATGATAAAGTTGCCGCCCTAAGCACTGCCAAATAATTAGGGCTCCTCTACTCTCCGTTAGAATAAAGCAGTCAGACAAACTGTGAAACCAATACATTGAAACCTGTCAGAAAAGAACGACCAAGTCTAATCTTGTTGACATATCAGCCTAGCAAGGACCCACCCAGAATTCCAAGTTTAAGAGGATGGAGATGAGATAATGTGGGGAACGGCGTTCATTGCCCTAGTTAGGAAACAAGGCCAAGCACTGGGTCTATTTACTGAGTCCCTGTGATCGTACCGCTGCGCCAGGATAATAGGCAAAGAACGAGTATGAAAGCCGAGAGATATGCAGAGCTCGTCTACTTTATAACAGTTTAGGTTTGCAAACCAGTAATTTGTTTGAGTCTAGGCAGATTATCAGCCAGGACTAAGAAGGCTTCCCTCCTGCGTTTAGGTTCAAATGTATTGTGTTGGTAGCACAGGTTTAAAATCAGAGTTTTCTTTCTTCTAGCCGGGTGGCCTAAAGAAATTCTCGGGTTCTGTAGGGAAAATTTTGGTATGACTGCAGTCATGGAGGCGGACTGCTAAGGGTGGCATGTGCGAACTCGGATCCCGACCGACGGGACACAGAAAGGCGACAAATCATCAGATTCGATCGCGTCTAATTCTCCATTCGTCCATGAAAGCTTTTAACAAGTTGCTCCATAATGCAGTGTCATTATCCGTTAGAATCTCAGACGACGGACCTCGTCCATAGAAAAGTCTGTAGTTGGTTGTATATACTTTTTGCATCCTGCCGAATAATGCGTCGCCAGACGGCAAACCGATCGGGGCCACAGTCAATCAATGTAAAAAAATGGACCCCATCGTAATGAGTGATATCCATCGCTATCTTATGCCATGCTTGTTCAACATTTAAAGTCCCCTTTAACCAGTGCATGCGTGATGGATCAATCGACTGACACTCTTCGCATTCTTTGATGGCGGTTCTCACAGCGGCCTTGGAAACCTCAGCGTTAATTCGCTTCACAAAGTAGAGTGTCCGCTTCACACCAAGATGGTCGCTTTGTTGGTAAACATTTTTGATCTGGTCCAACCCAACCGAGTTCACAGATGCAGTGCAGACCGGTGGCACGAGTTCAGTGTTCCTCTTACTTGCATCAAGCCACCGAGGTACTCTCGTCAATTTATCCACCTTGGTTTGGCTAAATTTGACCAAGACTCCATCCATCGACAGTACATATTTCTTCACCAGTTTCATTTTTGTATTAAGACGCTGTCCGATGAGCATCTTACTCGTAGTTTTAGTCCGTACCCTGGCTCTGCGTAATCGATGAATAAGTACAAGGTGGCCATCTTTCATAGGATTGAGAAGTTAATTCCTTTAATGATGGCATCGAGTTCTGCTAGGTTTATATGTTGGGAGTCTTTTATCACAGTCTCATTATATATCAATGACACACCGGTAGCTAGAGAGCTTGCATCGACTCAGACGTCAAGAGCTTTGCCTTTGACGCACGATTTGCCTTGCACCGAATCTTCTTTGTGGAGTCTGGTGAGAACCTCCTTGATCATGGTGTTGAGAAGGGCATCATTTACTTTGTTGTCCCACCCTGTAGTGATATCAGATGCTCTTTTTTTTATAAATACCACAGCAACACGAATCCAACCACCCACGAATCCAACCAGCCAACTTGCCATAAAGTGAAAATATATTTCGTCGCGTAACGACATGAGATATGTCTTGGATCTTGTTCCCTCTGCTCCAACACAGAGCATTATCCTCTCCCCAGACCTGCAAACTAAGAACTCCTGCACTATCCTGCAGTTTCTCTGGTTATTTGCTGAGAAGTTGGAAGTTGCTGCGATGTCCCTTTACATGTGATGCAGGCACAACACTTTCGTCTACGTATACATCGTCAATATAAGCGGATTTTGCCTGCTGTATACATTTGTCCTTCCACAATGGTTTGCATGATGGATGGTGCCACTTTGAGTCCAAACCACATGCGGATCAGGCAATACCTCTTCCTTTGATCATTACTGTTTGGTATGGCCACAGGGATTTGTGAACATTTACTTGAAGGTATGCTTTGCGAAGTCCAACACTGATACATTTGATCCCGCCCACTGCCATTCTCTCAATTGTTCGGTGCCTATGTCTGCACGGGCCGTAAATGGGTCTACATGTTTATTCAACTCCCGGTAGTAAAGCACCGGCTTCACCTTTTCTTGGTTCTGCTGAATGGCCGCCATTAGTGGGGTTAGGCGCTTTGTAGACCCCAATTCCTTTTCTGGGTACGGAACCAATCAGCCATTATTAATCCAGGCCTATAGCTCAGCATCATAGTCTCTTTCGCAGTGATGTTATACTCTGGAACTCGATTGTATCATTTTTGTGGTGGTTGATCACTAGATAACTTCCACGACACGGTCCAGGTTTTGATGCGTTGTTTGAATTCTGTGCGAAAGTCGGGTTCTTCCAGCTGAATGGTCGCAGCCAAAGCAAGCGCTGTCCAAAAAAATGTGTCTTGCCTTCCTTATCAATATGCACGCCGCCAAATTTCTTGATGACGTCCATCCCCAAAAGGAGGTAAAATCCCAATGGTTTGTTGTCCACCACCATTACGTCAGTCTCCAGGTAATTCCTGTTGGCTAATGGTGTAACAAACACTGCCATCCTGCCTTTAGAATTGTGGTATTCTTCCGTATATTTGATTGACATAACGACCCACTTACAACCGAGGATGAGTAGGCAGAATCCATCAGTGCTATCCGATCTAGCCCACCGATCTTTACCTTTATTACGGGGAGCACCTCCTCTAGTTTATGTGGGGAGAGAGTAGTGCTGGCCTCTCGTCCCTTGCCTCGTTTACCGGACACCTTGACGCCACATTTCCTTGCGTCTTGCATCAATAACAGTATATCTCTGTAAGCTTCCTGTCTGCTTTGACCCCGGGATGCCAACAGTCTCTGGCAAAGTGATTGGGACAGCCATACTTGTGGCACCGCACTGTAACTGCATCCTGATAGTCAGGGGTTTAAGGTTGGTCCTCAAATACATCAGAAGAATACTGCGTCTCCTGATTGCTACAGCGACGGGTTCTGTCACTTCTGCCTCCTCCGTCATAAGAGCCAGGGCACTCGCAAGAATCTGTTCCAGAGTCATCCGTTCCATTCTGGGAAATCTCCGCAACTGTTGCTTAACAGAACTGGGGAGTCCTGACACGAAAGCGCAACTGAGCCATCGATCAGAGGTGTTTTCTTATATTAAACATACAAGATCCTGTAGGTATCCCCGGGTATTCATCGATAGTTTCCCTAGCGCGCAAATGGCGGGAGACATACTTGTCATATGCAACAAAAGGGTCCGGCGCAAAAGCTACGAGGACGGCTCGTTTTACTTTGCTTTGGTCATGGGTAAATTTCCGGTATGCAGACAGCACGCTACTTCTTAGCCTGAGTGGTAAAACACGCTCAATATTGTGAACCCCACACATTTCACACACGTTCCAGCTGTTCCAACCATTCAGAATCTGTGTGATCTGGTGAGATGCCATAAAATTAAGCCATTTGTAAGCCGAAATAGCTTTAAAACTGCTGGGTCCTTCAGTATCACTTTTTTCTTACCCTGAGCCGGAACTATCTTTAGGGAGGGACTTTCCTCTCCTCTCGTCGTTTTCTCTGCTTGAACAAAAGCACATTCATCCGAGTTTGATCTTTTATTCCTCTCAAATATCGGGAATTCTCACGGTTAATCCCACCCTCTTTTCTATAAAACCAACCACGTCTACTGCTTCTTCTTCTTCTTCTTCTTCTTATTCTTCTTCGTCTATCAGTCCCTGTGTATTGACAGCAAACAGAACAGACTTTCTGTCTTTTGAAGGGAAGTGCATTAGAAGAATTACTAGTACAATTTCGAACGCTAATGCTTGTCATCAGAAGAGGAGAGAAGGTGCTTAGTAACAAAACACAGATGCAACGTCATATCATATTTATAATATAAGATTTTGTATCAGGTGTGTACATTACAGGTGGAGGAACGATTATCCAGGGGATTAATAGACAATTATGCTACTTTAAATGTGTTTGAATGGAACCTTAACAGGATTGGGCAATAGAGGCATGAAGTACTCTTCTGAAAGTCGGTATTGTATGTTATGTGATATAGTTAATCAATCAATTAATTATGAAAGTGAAATATGCTGAGCTATATTATAAAAAAGCATAACAGATTAAGAAAAAGAATAATAAAAACAAGAATGCGAGAGAATAAATAATAGATGATAAAAGTAAAAAATAATTTTTAAAAATTGACAACGAAATGCTGGATAGTGTTAAAATGCTACTATTAAGTAACGGGATAATCGGACAGATTTGGTACAAGCCGGGTATAGTCTAGTATAGATAGTATAGTCTAGTATAGGTAGTATAGCCTAGCATGTGTAGTATAGTCTTGTATAGGTAGTATAGTCTAGTATAGGTAGTATAGTCTAGTATAGGTAGTATAGTCTAGTATGGTAGTATAGTCTTGTATAGGTAGTATAGTCTAGTATAGGTAGTATAGTCTAATATAGGTAGTATAGTCTTGTATAGGTAGCATAGTCTAGTATAGGTAGTATAGTCTTGTATAGGTAGTATAGTATAGTACAGGTAGTATAGTCTAGTACAGGTAGTATAGTCTAGTATAGGTAGTATAGTCTAGCATAGGTAGTATAGTCTAGTATAAGTAGTATAGTCTTGTATAGGTCGTATAGTCTAGTATATGTAGTATAGTCTAGTATAGGTATTATAGTCTTGTATAGGTAGTATAGTCTAGTACAGGTAGTATAGTCTAGTATAGGTAGTACAGTCTAGTATAGGTAGTATAGTCTAGTACAGGTAGTATAGTCTAGTACAGGTAGTATAGTCTAATATAGGTAGTATAGTCTAGTGCAGGTAGTATAGTCTAGTATAGGTAGTATAGTCTAGTATAGGTAGTATAGTCTAGTATAAGTAGTATAGTCTTGTATAGGTCGTATAGTCTAGTACAGGTAATATAGTCTAATATAGGTAGTATAGTCTAGTATAGGTATTATAGTCTAGCATAGGTAGTATAGTCTAGTGCAGGTAGTATAGTCTAGTATAGGTAGTATAGTCTAGTATAGGTAGAAGATATAGTTGGAAATGAAGGTAAAAGCATAAAAACTCAGGAATGTTAGGACTATTAAATACAACCATGATAGTTTGTAATAATCAAAATAAAAACAACAATATTAACAATTAAAAATAAGGACGAGTAAAAAATAAAATATAAAATTAAATAAGAGATACAATTAAATAAGAGATAAAATTAAAAGAGTACCAAAATTGAATTATTATAAATTAGATAGGATAATGCTGTATAAAAGAGGCTAGCTTTGTAAGTGGAGTGCAGCGAAATAAATGGTGAGAATGATAAGGGAAGAAATTTTATATAAAAACAAATTTTATTTAAGGGAGACGAAAGATGGGTACTCATATCTTGTATAATTGTGACAATATCCCCGTAGGAATCGCGTTACAATAAACAACACAAACACGAATGTTAAATATTAGATTAGTCAGGTTTTAGGTATGTGCGTGATACGTCACCTAATGTGCAAATAGAAGTTCCATCGTTGTCTGCGGAGAGCTATCTAGCTGCCCAGTTCGACGCAGACCTCATCGAACTGTTCACTTCCAAAGCGAAATCTCAGTTTGCTTCTAAGTGACTTTTAAAATACTGTCTAAAAGATTTGCTCTCAAAAGAATCGTTCTAAAAAGAATCGCTCTCAAAAATGAATTCTTTCAAAAGTGAATCCTTTCAAAAATGAATCCTATCAAAAATGAATCCTTTCAAAAAGGAGTCGTTCTAAAAAAAGAGTTCTCATTTAATAACACAGTGGTGTTTATATAAAAACTTTCCAGAGTCAAGTATCAACCTGTCAGTTATGCGATATGGCTGTAACTTTTGAATCACATAAACAATTCTGACATACAACTTTCATAAATATCTGTGTAAACATGTCCACTATTTTTAGAACTGACGTTAATTTGAAACTTTTTGTCGTTTGAGAAATATTTATTCTGTAACCTATTTATAGTACTACACAACTTTATTTATTAAATAAATTATAGTACTACACAACTTTATTTATTAAATAAATTACAAAAACAAAAGTCAAATTACATAAATCATACACTAAATAGAAACAGTTGTTGTGTAGTTATATCATAAAAGGGATCGTGTGTGTGATCGTCTAATCAGAGTTAACGTCGTGTGATCGTCTAGTTGTCTTTCTATATGTTCATATGCCGTTTTGTGCTTGTGTGTGGCACATGTATTTTTGAGCATACCTTCGCGCGTCGTCGATGTTGGTCCATCTGAATTCATCTCGTCTTGGAGGGGAGACTGGTACCTGTTTTGGGGACGAAGATTCATTTCACTCCAAACGATGAATTGGTTTTATAGTTTTTATTTCACTTTCCAGATTTCTCGCGGAAGGATGGGAAGTGAATCTCTGGCTTGTGTGGTACTCATCAGCGTCCCATCAGTGAAGGGTAGGAGACGTCTGTGAAGCCGCCCGTCGCCTTCTAAGTCCAAACCAAATATCATCGGTTCAGCCAACCTGATCACGTGACCCACACGCAATCCGATCAGCTGACCCTTTTTTCAAGCACTCAATTCCACAGGGTTCATTTTATTTTCCGAACGAGTAATCTCTAATGCTTAACTGACAATTTACTCTTCTTGCAAAAAAATGTTTATGCATTTAAAAAAAATACAAAAAGCGATTATTAAAAAAAAGAAAATCTCTCTTTTGATTTTATCACACCTGTAAAAACATCTAAAAATACCCGTTTACGTAATTGCTATTTTTGTCCCACTCTAAAATTCTAATTTTTTCTAGGTCAAACATCTTATCAGTATCACCTATTTTTCCCTAAATCATTTCAATTCTAATGTATATACATAATAATGACCACGCATCCGAAATAAAATTCCACGAGAAAAAAAAAACGAAACAAAAAAATTCTACAACCATTTCGAAAATAGAATAAATATCGACTTAAACTTTGACTCTTACAAAACTTTAGAACTAGTTGTCCCCTTATTCACAACTCAGTAGTGTGTCTTTTTTTATTATTTCTGCACTGCTTAAATCTTATTTCTTTCTCTTTTTCCCAATTTTATTATTATTATTGTTATTATTATTATTATTATTATTATTATTAATTAGTTAACAACATGTACGTACTTTTTTAATTTTTAATTATTTCAATAAACCCCACAAGGCAAAGACTCACTCCCCCTCCATTCTGCGAAAAATACATGTCAAAGAACAAGAAAATCCTGCACAATACCGATTCGAGAAAATATGTTTTTTTTTTAATTCTTATAAGAATTTTTTAAAAAATTATGTAATTGATATTTTCACAAAGTCTCATCTCACCAATAATAAAACTCCAAATAACAAACAAAGTTTCGTGGAAACCCAATTTGGGCCACGTCAACAAATTCTGAGGTCGGCTGCATCACCTTTACCACCTCACAGAATATAAAAAAAAAAATCACAGTCGTTTACAAAAAATATACAAAGACATTTACAATTAAAATGCATAGTGGTTTCCAAAAACAAAAAAAAAAACGACTCACTTATAAACTTCACAATACAAAAGTTCAAATCCATGGAAACTAAAATTGTCCACGTAACTCAAGACTGTTTTTTAAAGAAAAATATCACATTTTACTGATCCGAGTGATTATTATTATGACCTCTTCTGCCATTTCCTCTTCTGTCCCTTACGCTACGTCAGGGGAATTCCATTTGCTCCCCCGACGCTGGACAGAAATATCCTCCCTTCTGCTATATTGGAAAAACTTTTTTTTTCTTGGTCGGTAACCGCGAGTGCCTTTTAAGGCATATAGCTTAGCTTAAATATCGGGATTTCCTCCCATGGATTTTTTTCATGTTGATCCTACTCGAAATCAACGGAATTCCATCAACTAAAGACAACACTTGTTTTGTTTTCTTTTTTTTTTCTTAATCTAAAACATACATTTTAACATTTTATAAAACAGTTTACATCGATTTACATGCAATGAATAACATTTTCCACAACAGAAAAAAATCCTAGGAAAAAAACAGCACAATTAAATAAAAAAAAATTCACATTGGCAGAACATGTCCATTGTTTCTTCACAAAAACCCAAAGTTTTACAGTCTAAAAATTGCAACATTTTAAGTATGTATAATTGTGTAACTTATAACTCATAACAAATATTTTTGATTGACGCTCTCTCTTGTAATGTGGCAGGCTCATTTAACCCACACTGTAACTAAATTCATATGTTCCATTTCTTCTTTTTTCTTTTTTTCTTTCACTGTTTTACACATTGGCTGTATATTCAAAATGAACAATTTATTATCTGTATGTCGATCGATATATCAGTTTTTCCAATTCTATTTATTTTTCTACACCGTAACGTTCTTTTTACTTTCTTTCTATTTTCACATTGTCTGTATTAATATTTTTTCTTTCTTTTGTGTTTTCAATTTTCATATTCAAAATCAACAATTCGTTATCTGTATGTCGATCGAGCTATCCGTTTTTTCTTATTTCTTCTTAATTTAGCTTATAAATCTATCTATACATAATTTTAATGTGTCTATTGTTATTTTTTCCCGTTGTATCTATTTTTTCCACTACGATTTATTTTCCAGGTTAGATTATTTTTTTCTTTAATTTCTTTATCTTCATGTCTAGTGTACAATTTTTTTCGATGTGTCTATATTTTTTCTATGGTAACATCAAGCTTCGATTTTTTTCTTTCCACCCTTGTACGGGTGGACTGGTCCACGTGCACTAAAATTTGTATTTGTTGTGTAAAGGGGATCGTGTGTGTGATCAGAGCTAACGTTGTGCGATCGTCTAGTTGTCTTTCTGTTAAATGATATGTTCATATGCTGTTTTATGCTTGTGTGTGGTACATGCATTTTTTAACATACCTTCGCGCGTCGTCGATGTTCGTCCATCTGAATTCATCTTGGGGGGAGACTGGTACCTGTTTTGGGGACAGAAATTCATTTCACTCCGAACGATGAATGGTTTTATAGTTTTTATTTCACTTTCCAGATGTCTCGCATAAGGATGTGAAGTGAATCTCGGGCTTGCGTGGTACACGACAGCGCCCCCCCCCCAGTGAAGGGTAGGAGACGTCTGTGAAGCCGTCCGTCGCCTTCTATGTTCAAACTAAATCTCATCGATTCAGCCAACCTGATCACGTGACCCACACGCAATCCGATCAGCTGACCCTGACTTCCGGCCAATGTGTCTACAATATAAATTTACACCTCTCTCTCTCTCTCTCTCGATCCGTTCTCGAACAACAGTGAGATATGACAGTAAAAAAAAAAAAATCGAAACCCGAGTAGATGATTTTCAAACCAGAATCAGAGTTGTGCACTTCCGCTGGCCCAAGGGTATTTGGCTACTCCGGAAAATGAAAGAAACAGTTTCTTTTCGAATAGGCTTCTATCCATTGGTATATACTTCACATACAGAGAGGGGAATTAGCCTCGCCTCTTCATCAAGTTAGAGGAAAAAACAAAACGGGGATTTTTTACCATTTCCCACGGAAAAATTTTAAACACCTTCAATATAAACAGGCATTCAACCATTTCACCCCATCCCCCCACAAAAAATAAATATCAGGAGGAATTTTAACCACCTCACTTTTAAACAGGCCTTTCGCCATTTTCCTTTCTCCTTTCATTCTTTCTAGAAAAATTCAGGATTTTTTCACCCCGATGAGCCTATGCACACCCCGAACCTGTCAGGTATCCCGCCACTTTTTTTTTACAAATCATAAATACATAACATCTTCATCCGTTATTTTCTTAGGTTGTTGTGTCCGTTGATTTTTTCTCAAGATGTTTCCTGGTTTCCAGTTGCCATTGTACCATTATAGATCGTAAAACCGGGTCGAACTTATTCTTATGTTAAAGAATAATCCTGGTGAAATCAGCACCACTTTGACAGTACCCAGATTTAAATATCTATTCTGTGACCTATTTATAGTAGCACATAATAAAAGTATTTATAGTATTACATAATAAAAGTATTTATAGTATCACATAATAAAACTATTTATAGTATCACATAATAAAAGTATTTATAGTATCACATAATAAAAGTATTTATAGTATCACATAATAAAAGTATTTATAGTATCACATAATAAAAGTATTTATAGTATCACATAATAAAACTATTTATAGTATCACATAATAAAACTATTTATAGTATCACATAATAACAGTATTTATAGTATTACATAATAAAACTATTTATAGTATCACATAATAAAACTATTTATAGTATCATATAATAAAAGTATTTATAGTATCACATAATAAAAGTATTTATAGTATCACATAATAAAAGTATTTATAGTATCACATAATAAAAGAACAATGTAGCAAGTTCACACATGTAAATAAGTACAGATAGAGATCCGGGTCGAGGTAAAGAATAGATCTCGTTGTTGTTGTAATCTGAATGCGTCAAAGGAAAGCGGTAACATTTCTGTGAATCAGTTTTTATTTTGAGGTATACATATCAATACGCAAATCTATTGAGTACAAACGTCCCAAAGTACTTGGTAATAGAGCATCCAAATAACCGTAAATATTATCCACGTGAGAGGGTGGTGCAAGGGGCTGCAAAGATCATGCGGCCTAAGGCCGGGAGTATCTTCTGGCATTATATATTTCCTTTTACTGATATAATCCGGGGTAAGATGATTAGATATAATATTGAATAAGCAGAAAAACATCCAAAAGTGCACGCTTTATATATTCCTGGACAGAGTGGTCACGTGAAGAATGTAAAAAAAAATATAAAGGGATTCAAATGCCTCGACAATTAGGAGTTCGAACCACATAATAAAAATGTATTCTGTCATGCACCCGATGCTAGTATAGTAGTATTGCTTTATAGAGAATGAGAAAAGAGACAATAAGAAAGAACGAGGGAGAGGGGAGGACGCACTGGTATTCAGGATGGTATGGCATGAAAGGAGAAGCTGGTTATGAGGACTGGAAATAAATGTGGGATGTCTTTCTCCAGGGTGTAATGTGGGGTTGGGATGTTTAATGTATGGTCATTTCGGGCAGAATATATAGTCAGGGGTGCGGGAGTTTATAGGCGAGGGACATGTGGTAAGTAAAAACTAACATCAAATGAGTAATTGTCATTTCTGTTCATATTATTTCATGCTTTTCACTGAGATATAAACATAGTAAGATGGTAGCAGAATGGAAAATCTGGCTAGTGATAGTGAAATTAAAGGTCTACATAGACCATAGGATAACCATAATTACGGGAAACTACTGTTGGTAGGTGTTCGAATGATGCAAGGTCGGATAAGGTGAGATTGAGTAAGTTTATCAATTATTATTTTCATTTTATATGTAAATTTTATATTTAAAGAGTATCTAATAGCGTTAAAAAGTTGATCATAGTACCTATAGTATTAAATAACGTGGTGTAGACGCGAACAAGTGTGAAACCTATGCAATTCGAAATGATTATAATGAGAAATGAAGTCTAATTAATTACCAAAGGACGGAGTAAAGGAGGTAGCTAAGGAAGACCAGAGCTTAGAGATGTTTAAAATAAATTGGAGAGAATATATAAAGACTATAATAGATTTGTTAGTATTAAAAATAGTAAGTTGAAGGGATATGTAAGGTAGTGGCTCTGTCTGAATGAGTGTGGAAAGATTACAGGAGGTCTGGATGACTTATAATCTAATGTTGGGTGACGGCATAGATAAACGGATTGGGGGGATTAAGGTGGCAAATATAAGGTCGCTTTACGATTTAGAGTATCTATGTAAATATGATGGAGGGATCTAGTTAATTGGTTTAAAAGGGTACGTATAGAAGAATGGGCTGTATATAGGAGGTTTTCAATTATATATAATTAATTGTACATCCACTCATCTAAAAGGAGTAGGACAACCTACTAGTGTTGGGACAGACTAGGATTATAGATATTTCGGTGATGCTACGATGGGTAGTTAGATTGGGAGACAAAGTAATCAATTCCTCTCAGGAGGGGGCTTATCGTTGGTGTTTACATGCTTTGCGTATTTAAATTTTCTTGTAACCTACATTGGGATATTAGTTCGGTTTTTGGATGTTCTGATTATTGTTGTCCAATTTAAATTTTAATTACTATTATTGGATCTAAGGTTTTGTATTAGTGTCGATAGAGGTACTTTCGCTTTTGATTAGTTATGTGTGGTTTGTGATTCTGTTTTATGGAGAATGTGGACATTCCTATATAGGTGTGTATTTAAGGTTTTGCGCACGATTTATTCGAGGTGCTTCTCTCGGTGGAGACTGGATTTAGATTCTGGGGTGGAGGGGAATAGGATTAGGAAAGCTGTACGGTTAACTACTTCAGATTCAGGTTCGGGGTCTCAATTTGGTTAATGTTAGATTTGAAATTTAGATGGAGTGGAGAGTTGTCAATTCTTTTATGGAAAGTTCCCTAACTGTATATGAATAAAACACATTCGAATGAATGTCCGCAGTCGTTGTCAGGCGACTGTTTTCATGGGAATTGCAGTTACAATTAGGGTAAGTAGGTTTTGAACTGCCGTTTTCTTTTTGTTGGGCTAATGTTGTTTTTCTGTTATTATGTACTAGTGGGCACACCCGGTATTGCCCGGGTGTAAAGTTGTATAGTAAGGTTATTAAGCAACCCAACCCTAAAAAAAAAATCAATCGAGCGAGTATGTGTGCGAGCGCAAAAAAAATAAAAAATAACCAACCCCCTAAAAAAAAATTGAAAATAGTAACGAGTACCCGTGCGAGCAAAAAATAAATAAATTAAAAAAAAATAGCGCAGCCTGTAACACTCTGGTCTACAGCACACTTACGACGTTACGGGCCTTACGTTGAGATCACGAGGCATAAATGACTTTGCAAAAACTAGTATTCGTTTTCAGCACAACCAAAAACCCTTCTCTCGTGTTTACAAAATAGGGGGAAAAAAGAAAAAAACACGGTGCTCATGCACTTTTCATATCGTGCTATTTTTAAGAATAAATTCAAGTTTCATAATATTTTTTTAATTGTTTAGTAGAAGTATAGTTACCCCCCCCCCCGCGTCATATTAAGAATGGCTTTTGAAATAATAACGGGATTATTTCAGCACGGTAGCAAAAGTGCACAAGTACCAAAAATCAAAGGGCAATAATTCCTTTCCGAGGGATCGATTTACTATAACGTTGTAACTAAAAAGTGAGAACCCCTTTTCAAATGTCGAAATAATGACTTTTTAGCTTTTTAAATGAGAGGGGGGTGCCTTCAGGTCCAATAAAAAAAATACAATTCCAAAATATTTTAAATAAAAACCTTCAGTTTACTTTAACTTCTGATAAATCGCAATAAGGAATTGTTTTTATAACAAGATAGAAACCGTTATAAAAAAGATTATTTACCGTCAGTAGAAAAATGGCAAATAAATAATATAGACACCGCCAAAAATGGCCGAAAATAAAGTTGTGGTTGTTTTTTAAAACGAAATTACATTTATCAAAATTCATTATTTCTGAGTAACTTTTTTTTCCAGAAGCATAAAACCCTGGATTTTATCATATAGAAAACAGAATAATGTAAAACTTTTTCTACTATTTTTAATTAAATTTTAAATGTTAAATTTTCCCCAAAAGTTAACAATTGCCATTTTTGTTTTGCACAAAAAAACGTATATAAAGAGTTAAAAAAAAGGTTTTTGAAAGAATTAATTTGTTTATCTGTTGTCTAACTATGATTTAGGGTGATTTTCTATGAGAATATGCAAAAATATTATAATGTAAGTACCTGGATTTAAAATAATTCCACTTATTCATATAGGCAACCAGTTACTTCGCGTCGATTTGATTACAATGTTTACATTTGTACTTGATAAAAAGCAAACGATAGAAGACCAAACAAGCCCCAACAAACTTGTTTTCAGTGACGAAAATTTCAATGTATTATTAACGCTGAGGCTGGCCAGTACCAGATGGGTAACCATTTGTATGGGTTTTGTTTTTAATGTGTATGTGTGTGGGGGCCAGGCTCCCCAAAATGGGGAGGGGAAATTTAAAGCAGAATAAAAAAAATTATTTCAGCGCGTTTGGTCCACCGTAGTCGAAAGGCGGCAAACGTTTTCAAACGGGATCGAAAAAATGATGATATTTTTAAAACAAAGGGTGCAATATTTATCGAATTTCTTTTTAGTGTCGATTCTTCAAAGCATGCCCTGTTTAATAATGGTCATGCATTATTCGGCTCGCTAAAAAAATTGTTAATTTATTTATCAAAGATTTTAAAATGGCTTTTTTCGTATAAATATATATAAAAAAAATGTTTGTTTTGCTTAACTTAAATTAATTATTTTACTTAACGTATTCACCGAATTTCACACTTCAAAACTCAAAAGCGGGATAATTAAACACAATCGAAGTTCTGATATTCAGCCGTCAAAATAAGGTATGCAAACAATTTTTATTTTCTTAAATCTACAATCCTGTCCCTTACAACAACACAATATGTTTTTTTCAGTTTCAGATGATTATTTTTTAGAAACCCCTCAAAACAAGGGGGGGGTTGTAAGCAAAAAAATATATATATATCATTTATGAAAAATGAGTACACTGTTATTAAGTTCATTCTTCTCTTAATAATCGCTGAAAATTTCGTATTGATTGGATAATTACCTGATTTTTGGTAGATTTTTAAAAAGACAGTCCATCAAAAAGTACTTACCCCCCCACCAGTTTTGGCGGTGCCTAAAATAATGCAACAATCGTTTAACCATGTTTAAATGTTAAAACTTTAAAAACATGTAAATGATAGAAAGT
Organism: Euprymna scolopes; assembly: GCF_053919585.1. Classification (NCBI taxonomy): domain Eukaryota; kingdom Metazoa; phylum Mollusca; class Cephalopoda; order Sepiida; family Sepiolidae; genus Euprymna; species Euprymna scolopes. The sequence goes on from NC_136498.1 coordinate 91,176,807, forward strand.
TTTTTTGTTTATCGTTTATTGGTTGAAAACCTTCAGTTTATAAGTAAACTGTATAAATGCAAAAAAAGGCAGCTATGTTTTAGTCAGCTATTGTGCTTAATAGAAAACAAATACTTGAAAAGACACTCTGTTAATGAACGCAGAGATCCAATTTTGGATTATTCGGGCCTCTGTGCTAATGTTGAATTTTATTTGAATAAGGTTTCGGCTGATGTCTTTCTTCAGGTATATCTTGTCGAACTCATAAATTTATCTGTCGAACTTGGGAATCTACGCTAAATTTTGAACAGAACCTTTCGATATATTAACTCGTTTGTATGTTGGTCAACGGTTTAACAGATTCAAGTTGGTTATCATTATACAATCCATGTGTATATGCCATCTTTCCATCAGCCATAATTGAGTAATAATTCATACCGCCGCACCCTAAATTGAACCTTCAACCTCCAGAAGAGTGTCACTTACAACTGAATTTCACCTGATAATTGATATGTTTACGCTACGGATCCATGCTGAAGAATATCAGGAGTTGCATTCGTGCGAATAACAACAAAGATGGACACAGTTAACTAATCAACCTACATCTGAAATGTCACGAATAAAAAGGTCACGTGTGTTTTATATTCTTAAGCTAAGATATGAAACTAAACCATTGAAGTGGCCGATTTAAATAACGCAAAATAAGCTTCTGAACATAATACTGATAACATTTTCCGTAAAGAACTAAAAAAAATTCTTTTCTTTTCTTATTATGAACGACATGAACAATCTCATTGAAAATCAGGATTGGCAAATATATATGCATCTACGTAAACAAACACGATTGAACATAGAATATTGTAAAAGAAACAAATAAGTGTTAATTTTCATTAAATATAAGTATCAGAAATGAGGAGCGCCAACTAGAAAATGAAACCGAAAATATTTTAGCGATACATCGAGAAAGAAAAAATATTTACTATGTGTTTTTCTAATGACTTTTACTTTGAAATTATAAGTAGATTATCTACTATCTACTAATATAATATTCATCGTGTATCTTTTTAAAACAATTTTAGTTTTGTCAGTAACAAGGATTTTTTCACAATTAGATAAATGATATGTGGAGAAAACCTAAGAAACAATGTTTATGATAGAGTCACATTTTACCGAGGCTAAAAGTAAAATCATTTACGTATGAAAATATAAGATATAAATCTATTTAGTTCTTTGGCTTCTTTTTTCGAATTTATGTAAAGAGAAAAAACACACTAGCTTACAACTATATTAGATGCTTTGAAGGGTGTTGGGTGACCGTTCAACAGATAGAGTCAATTTGTAAAATTTTAGAGTTCATTTTGATAGTTTTTAATTACACAAACTATGTGTATGATATTTGTAGCGTATAAACGCTACAAAGGTGATACACATAGTTTAGGCATATGATGAAATGGAAAGCTAATACTATCGTTTTTAAATTAAGTGTAAAATCATTTTTAAAATAGGTGTAAAATCATTTTAAAAATAGTTGTAAAATCATTTTTAAAATAGATGTAAAATCGTTTTAAGAACAGGCATAAAAGCATTTTCAAAATAGGTGTAAAATCATTTTTAGAATAAGTGAAAAATCATTGTTAGAAAAGGTGTAAATTCATTTTAGAAACAGGTGTAAAATAATTTTAAGAATAGGCGTAAAATCATTTTAAATATAGGTGTAAAATGATGTTTAAAACAGTTGTAAACTCATTTTTAAAATAGGTGTAAAATAATTTTTAAAATAGATATAACATCTTTTTTAGGATAGGCGTAAAATAACTTTTAAAATAGGTCTAAAATCATTTTTAAAATAGGCATAAAATAATTTTTAAAATAGTTGTAAAATCATTTAAAAATAGGTGTAAAATTATTTTTAGAATAGGCGTAATAGGTGTAAAACCATGTTTAGAATAGCCGAAAATCATTTTTAAAATAGGTGTAAAATGATTTTTAGAATAGAAGTAAAATCATTTTAAAAAAGGTGTAAAATCATTTTTCGAATAGGCGTAAAATTATTTAATCAATAGGTGTAAAATAATATTAAGATTAGGCGTAATGTTTTGACTAGTCAGAAAATCATTTTTACAATAGTTGTAAAATCATGTTAAAAATAGGTGTAAAATCATTTTAAATTGTCGTAAAATTATTTTTAGAATAGGCGTAAAATCATTTAAAAAAAGTGTAAAATCATTTTTAGAAAAGGCGTAAAATTATTTTTAGAATAGGCGTAAAATAATTTATAAAATAGGTGTAAAATCATTTTACAAATTGGTGGAAAATCATGTTTCTATAAGTATAAAACCATTTTCTTAATATGTGTAAAATCATCTTAAAAAAAGGTGTAAAATTATTTTTAGAATAGGCGTAAAATCATTTTACAAACAGGTGTAAAATCTTTTTTAGTATAGGCGTAAATCATTTTTAAAGTAGGTATAAAATCATTTTTAGAATAGGCGTGAAATCATTTTTAGAAAAAGTGTAAAATCATTTTTAAAATCGGTGTAAAATCATTTATAAAGTAGGTGTAAGATCATTCTTAGAACAAGTGTGAAATATTTTTTAGAATTGTTGGAAAATCATTTTAAAAATAGGTGTAACATCACTTTTTGAATAGGCGTAAAATAATTTTCAAAATTGGTGTGAAATCATGTTTAGGAGAGGTGTAAAATCATTTGTAAAATAGTTGTAAAATCCTTTAAAAAATAGGTGTACGATCATTTTTGAGAATAGGCGTAAAATCATTTTAAATTAGGTGTGAAATCATTCTAAATCTTCGTAAAATCATTTTTAAAATAGGTGTAAAATAACTTTTATAATAGGTGTAAAATCATTTGAGAATAGGCGTAAAATCATTTTTAAAATATGTGTAAAATCATTTTTACAATAGGCGTAAAATCATTTAAGACTAGCTGTTAATAATTTTAAATAGTTGTAAAACCATTTTGAATATAGGTGTAAAACGATTTTAGACATAGGTGTAAATCATTGTTAGAATAAGCGAAAATTATTTTTAAAATAGTTGTAAAATCATTTTCAAAATAGGTGCAAAATCATTTTTAAAACAGATATAAAATCATTTTTCAATAGGCATAAAACAATTTTTAAAATAAGTATAAAATAATTTTTAAAATAGGCGTAAAATAACTTTTAAAATAGTTGAAAATCATTTTAAACATAGGTGTAAAATCTTTTTTAGAATAGGTGTCAAATCGTTTTCGAAATAGGTGTAAAATCATTTTAAAATAGCCGAAAATCATTTTTAAAATAGGTGTAAAATAATTTTAAAAATAGGTGTAAAATCATTTTTACAATAGGTTTAAATCATTTTTACATAGGTGTAAACTGATATTTAGAATAGGCGTAAAATAATTTTAAAAATAGGTGTAAAATCCATTTTCAAATGAGCGCAAACTCATTTTTAAAATAAGTGTAAAATCAGGTTTAAAATAGATGCAAAATAATTTTAAAAATAGTTGTAAAACAATTTTTAGAATAGGCGTACTATCATTTTTAAAAAAGGTGTAAACTCATTTTTAGAATATACGTAAAATCATTTATAAAATAGGTATGAAATCATTTTACAAAAAGGTGTAAAATCATTTTTGAATAAGTATAAAACCATTTTTCTAATAGGTGTAAAATCACTTTAAAAATAGGTGTATGATCATTTTATTATGGGCGTAAAATCATATTTAAAAAAGGTGTAAAATAATTTTTGGAATATGCGTAAAATTATTTTTAAAATAGGGGTAAAATCATTTTAAAAAGTGGTGTAAAATCATTTTTCGAATGTACGTTAATGATTTTTAAAGCAGGTATAAAATAATTTTTAGAATAGGCATAACACAATTTTTAAGAATAGACGTAAAATACTGTTTAAAATAGGTGTAAAATCATTTCAAAAATAGGTGTATAATCATTTTTAAACCAGTGTAAACTAATTTTTAGAATAGTTGTAACATCATTTTAAAAATAGGTGTAAAATAATTTTCAAAATGTGTGTGAAATCATTTTTAGAGTAGCTGTAAAACTATTTGTAAAAAGTTGTAAAATCATTTTGAAAAAGGTGCAAAATCATTTTTAGAATCGACGTAAAATAATTTTTAAAATCGGTGTAAAATAATTTTTAAAATAGGTGTAAAATAATTTTAAATCGTCGTAAAATTATGTTTAAAATAGATGTAAAATCATTCAAAAATAGGTGTAAAATCATTTTTAAACAACTGTAAACAAATTTTTAGAATAGTTATAAAATTATTTTAAAAATAGGTGTAAAGTAATTTTCAAAATTTGTGTGAAATCATTTTTAGGATAGGCGTAAAATCATTTGTAAAAAAGGTGTAAAATCATTTTTAGAATGGATGTAAAATTATTTTTAAAATCGGTGTAAAATAATCTTTTAAATAGGTGTAAAATCATTTTTAAAATAGGCGCAAAATAATTTTTAAAAAGTTTAAAATCATTTTTGTATTTGGCGTAAAATCATTTTTAGGATAGGCGTAGAATCGTTTTTAAATTGGTGTAAAATAATTTTTAAAATAGGTGTAAAATCATTTTAGAAATAGATGAAAAATCATTGTTTACAATAGGCGTACAATAATTTTAGAATAGCTATAAATAATTTTTGAATAGTTGTAAAATCAATTTTAAAATATGTATAAAATCATATTTATAATAGATAAAATATCATTTTCAGAATAGGCCTACATGATTTTTAAAATAGGTATAAAATCGTTTTTAGAATAGGTGTAAAATCATTTTTAAAATAGGGTTAAAATTATTTTGGAATAAAAGTAAAATAATTTTTTAAATAGTTGTTAAATCATTTTAAAAATAGGTGTAAAATCATCTTAAAATAGGTGAAAAATCATGTTTAAAATAGGTGTGAAATAATTTTTGAATAGTCGTAAAATGATTTTTAAAATATGTGTAAAATCATTTTAAAAATAGGTGTAAATGGATTTTTATAATAACCGCAAAACTATTTTTAAAGTAGGTGTAAAGTTATTTGAAAAATTGGTGTACAATAATTTTTAAATAAATGTAAAACTATTTCTCATAGTCGTAAAATCATTTAAAATATAGGTGTAAAATCATTTGAAAAATATGTGTAAAATAATTTTAGAATAGGAGAAAAACCCTTTTGTATTAGGTGTAAAATCATTTTTTCGAATGGGCGTAAAATCATTTTAAAAATATGTTGAAAATCATTTTAAAAATAGCTGTACAACCATTTTTCGCATATGTGTAAAATCATTTTTAGAATATCTGTAAAATCATCTGAATAATAGGGGTAATATTCTTGTTAGAATAGGCGTAAAATCATTTAAAAATAGATGTAAAATGATGTTTAGAATAGGAGCATAATCATTTTAAAATAGGTGTAACAGTATTTTTAATAGGTGTAAAATAATTTTAAGAAAAGGCGTAAAATCATTTTTAAAATAGGTGTAAAATGATTTTTAGAATAGGCGTAAAATCATTTTAAAAATGGTGTCAAATCATTTTAAATCATCGTAAAATCATATTTAAATAGTTGTAAAATCATTTTTATAATAGCAGTAACACTATTTTAAACAAAGGTGTAAAATCATTTTAAAAATAGTTGTAAAATGATTTTTAAAATAGATGTAAAATCATTTTTAAATAGTTGTAAAATCATATTGTAAACCGGTGTAAAATCATTTTAAAAATAGGTGTAAAATTATTGAACAAATAGTTGTAAAATAATTTTTAAACTAGGTGTAAAATCATATTTAAAATATGTGCAAAATTATTTTTAAAATAGTTGTAAATCCTTTTTAGAATAGGCGTAAAATCATTTTTAAGTAGGTGAAAATCATTTTTAGAATAGGAGTAAAATCATTTTTAAAATAAGTGTAAAATTATTTTTATAGCAGGCGAATAACTAATTAAAAAATAGGTGTAAAATAATTTTAGAATAGGTGAAAAATCATTTTTAGAATAGATGTAAAATAATTTTAAAAATGTTGAAAAATTATGTTAAAAATAGATGTAAAATCATTTGTAGCATGGGCGTAAATCATTTTTTTAGTAGGTGGAATATCATTTTTAATAAAGATATAAATTAGAATAGCCGTAAAATCATTTTTAAAATAGGTGGTACCTCATTTTAAAATAGGTGCAATATTATTTTTTAGAATAAGTATAAAACCACTTCTCGAATACATGTAAAATCATTTTAAAAATAGGTGTAAAATTATTTTTAGTATAGGCGAAAACTCATTTTAAAAATAGGTGTAAAATAAATTTTTGAATATACGTAAAATGATTTTAAAAATAGGTGTAAAATTAATTTTTAGTATGGCAGTAATATCATTTAAAAAAATGGTGTAAAATCATTTTTAGAATTGGCGTAAATAATTTTAAAAAAGGTGTAAAGTAATTTATAAAATAGGTATTATATCATTTTTTCGAATGGGTGTAAATCATTTTTTAAATAGATATAAAATCATATTTAAAATAGGCGTCAAATCATTTTAGAATAGGCGTAAAATCGATTTAAAAATAGGTGAAAAATCATTTTTAGAATGGAAATAAAATCATTTTTAAACTAGGTTTAAAATAATTTTAAACATAGGTGTAATATCGTTTTAAAAATAGGCGTAAACCCATTCTAAAATAAGTGTGAAATAATTTTTAGAATAGGAGAAAAACTATTTTAAATAGGTGTAAAATTATTTTAAAAATAGATGAAAAATAATTTTTAGAATAGGCGTAAAATAATTTTTAAAATAGGTGTAAAATCATTTTCAGAATAGGCATACACCCATGTTTAAATAGGTGTAAAATCATATTAAAACTATGTGTGAAATCATTTTCAAGAATAGGCGTAATTATTTTTTACATTATGCGTAAAATCATTTTCAGAAAAGGCGTACAATCATTTTTAAAATAGGTGTAAAATAATTTAAAAAAATAGGTGTGAGATCATTTTTAGACTAGGCGTAAAATCATTTTTAGAATAGTTGTGAAATCATTATAGAAATAGGTGCAACACTATTTTAAGAATAAGCGTCATTCCATTTTTAAAATAGATGTAAAATCATTTTAAGAATAGGCGTAAAATCGTTTTTAAAATAGGTGTACAATCATGTTAAGAATAAGCGTATAATCATTTTACAAATAGATGTAAAATCATTTTTAAAATAGGTGTAAAATAATGTTTAGAATAGTTGTAAAATCATATAATTAGTATAGGCGCACAATCATTTTTATAATAGGTGCAAAATCATTTTAAAATCATTTAAAAAAGAGGCGTACATTCGTTTTAAGAATAGGTGTAAAATCATTTTTAGAATAGGCGTAAAATAATTGTTTTAAATAGGCGTAAAATCGTTTTAAAATAGGTGTAAAATCATTTTCAAATCATCGTAAAATAATTTTTAAATACGTGTAAAATCATTTTTAATAGGTGTAAAATACTTTTTAGAATAGGCGTACAATCAGTTTTTGAATAGGCGTAAAATCATTTTTAAAATAGGTGTAAAATCATTTTAAGAATAGTTGTAACATCATTTTAAAAATAGGTGTAAAATCATGTTTTAAATAGTTGTAAAATTATTATTAGAATAGGTGTAAAATAATTTGTAAAATATGTGTGAAATCATATTTAGAATACGCGTAAAGTCATTTTTAGAATAGGCGTAAAATCATTTTAAAAATTGTTGTAAATAATTTTTTCAATAGGTGTAAAATCATATTTAAAACAGGTGCAAAATTATTATTACAATATTTGTAAAGTCATTTTAGAATAGGCGTAGAATGCTTTTAAAATGGAAGTAAAATTATTTTTAGAATAGGTGTAAATCTTTTTTTAAAGTAGGTGTAGAATAATTTTTAGAATAGGTGTGAAATTATTCTTGGAAGAGGCAAAAAATCAGTTTTAAAAAAGTTTTAAAATCATTTTTAAAATAGGTTTACACCTATTTTAAAAATGATTTTAAAACTTTTTTAAAACTGATTGTCGAAATAAGTGTAAAACTATTTTTTAGAATTGGAGTAAAATAGTTTTTAAATAGTTGTTAAATTATGTTAATATAGGTGTCAAATCATTTTTAGAATAAGTGTAAAATCATTTTAGAACAGGTGTAAAATCATTGTAAAAATAGGTGTAGAATTATTTTTCGAATAGGCGAAAATCATTTTTAAATAGGTGTAAAATCATTTTAAAAATAGGTGTAAAATAATTTTTGAGTGCGTGTTAATCATTGTTATAATAGGTGTAAAATCATTTTCAGAATAAGCGTAAAATCTTTTTTAGAACAGCCGTAAAATCATTTACAAAATAGGTGCAAAATAACTGTTAGAATAAGTGTAAAATTATTTTTAGCATAGATGTAAAATTATTTTAATATTAGGTGTAAAATCATTTTTATCATGGGCGTAAAATCATTTTTAAAATGGGTGTAAAATCATGTTTAGTATAGGCGTAACATCATTTTTAAAATAGTTGTGAAGTCAGTAAAAATAACTGTAAAATCATTTTTAGAATAGACGTAAAATCATTTTTAAAACAGGTAAAATCATTATAAAAAAGGTGTAATATCATTTTTAAATGGGCGCAAAATCATTTTAAAAATAAAACTGTAAAATCATTTTTAGAGTAGGCGTAAAATAATTTTTACTTAAGGCGTACAATCATTGAAACATACGTCTAAAACGATTTTAAAAATAGGTGAAAAATCATATTTAAATAGGTGCAAAAGCATTTTTAAAATAGTTGTTAAATCATTTTTAGAATAGGCGTAAAACATTTAAAAATACGTGTGAAATAATTTTTAGGACATGTGTAAAATGATTTTTAAAATAGTTGTAATATCATTTTTGAAGAGGTGTCAAATCATTCTAACAATAGGCCAAAATCATTTTTAAAACAGTTGTACAATCGCTTTTAACATAGGTGTAAAATCATGTTTGAAATAGGTGCAAAATCATTTTAGAAATAGGTGTAAATTCATTCTTAGAATAGGCGTAAAATCATTTTTAAAGTAGCTATAAAATAATGTTAAAAATAGGTGTAAAATCAATTTTAGCATAGGCGTAAAATCGTGTTTAAAATAGGTGTAAAATCATTTGTAAAATAGGTATAAAATTCTTTTTAGAATAGGCGTATATGTATTTGTAAAATAGCTGTACAATCAGTTTTAAAACAGGTGTAAAAGGAGGTTAAAATGCTTAAAATCATTTTGAAAATAGGTGTGAAATCATCTTTAGAATGGACGTAAAACCGTTTTTAAATAGGTGTAAAATCTTTTGCAAAATAGGTGTAAAATTATTTTCAAAATAGGTGTAAAATCATTTTTCGAATATGGGTAAAACGATTTCGAAAAAAGTGTGAAATCATTTTATGAATAGGCGTAAATTCATTTTTAGGAAAGGGGTAAAATCATTTTTAGAATAGGAGCAAAATCATTTTTAAAATAGGTGTAAAATAATTTTAAAAATAAGTTTAAAATCATTTTTAGAATGGGCGATAATTATTTTTAAATTAAGTTTACAATTATTTTTTGAATAGTCGTAACACCATTTTAAAAATAGTCGTGAAGTCCCTATTACATACGCTGTAAATTCATTTTAAGATTTGGCGTAAAATCGTTTTTAAAATAGGTGCAAAATCATATTAGAAATAGGTGTAAAATCAGTTTTAGAATTCGTGTAAAAAATGTTTAAAATAGATGTAAAATTATTTTTAAAAAAACGTGTAAAATCATTTATAGAACATCACCTAGAAAATCATTTTTTTTATAGAACATCGCCTAGAAAATCATTTTTAAAATAGGTGTAAAATCATTTTTAGAATGGACGTAAAATCATTTTTAAAATAGGTGTACAATAATTTTAACAATAGGTGTAAAATCATTTTGAAATAGGCGTAAAATCATTGTAAAAATAAGTGTAACATTATATTTAGAATAGACGTAAAATCATTGAAACATAGGTGTAAAATCATTTTAAAAATAGTTGAAAAATCCTTTTTAAAATAGGTGCAAAATCATATTAAAAATAGGTGTAAAATAATCTTTAAAACAGTTATAAAATCATTTTTAGAATATGCGTAAAATCATGTGAAAAATAGGTTTTAAATTATTTTTAAATATGTGTAAAATCATTTTAAAAATAGGTGTAACACCATTTATAGAATTGGTGTAAGATCATTTTTAAAAGATGCATAAAATCTTTTTTAAAACAGTTGTAAACTAATTTTTAAAATAAACGTAAAATCATTTTAAAAATAGGTGTAAAATATTTTTTTAAATAGGTGTAAAATAATTTTAAAATAGGCGTAAAATGATTTTTAACATAGGTGTAAAATCATTTTTAAAATAGGTGTAAAATCATTTTAAGAATAAGTGTTAAATAATTTTTAACATAGATGTAAAATAATTAAAAAAAAAACGTGTAAAATAATTTTCAGAACAGGCGTAAAATATTTTTTTTAAAATGGGTGTGAAATTATTTTTAGAATAGGCGCTAAATTATTTTGAAAATACATGTAAAATCATGTTAAAAATAGGTTTAAAATCATTTTTAGAATGGACGTAAAATCATTTTTAAAATAGGTGTAAAATAATTTTAAAATAGGCGTAAAATGATTTTTAACATAGGTGTAAAATCATTTTTGAAATAGGTGTAAAATCATTTTAAGAATAAATGTTAAATAATTTTTAACATAGATGTAAAATAATTTAAAAAAAAACGTGTAAAATAATTTTCAGAACAGGCGTAAAATAATTTTTTAAAATGGGTGTGAAATTATTTTTAGAATAGGCGCTAAATTATTTTGAAAATACATGTAAAATCATGTTAAAAATAGGTTTTAAATCATTTTTAGAATGGACGTAAAATCATTTTTAAAATAGGTGTAAAATAATTTTAAAAATATGTGTAAAATAATTTTGGGAATAGTCGTAAAACCATTTTTAGAATAGGCGTAAAATCTCTATTGCATAAGGTGTAAAATCAGTTTAAAAATAGGTGTAAAATCATTTTTAGAATAGATGTAAAATAACTTTTAGAATATATGTTAAATAATTTAAAAAAAGGTGAAAAATAATGTTATGAACGGGCGTAAAATCATTTTAAAAATGGTTGTAAAATCATTTTGAGAATAGGCGCTAAATCTTTTTAAAATAGTTGTAAAATCATTTTAAAAATAGGTGTAAATCACGTTTAGAATGGATGTAAAATAATTTTTAAAATAGGTGCAAAATAATTATAAAAATATGTGTAAAACTATTTTTAAATAGGCGTAAAATCATTTTAAAAATAAGTGTAAAATCATTTTTCGAATAGCCGGAAAATTATTTCAAAAATAGGTGTAAAATCATTTTTAGAATATGTCGTAAAATGATTTATCATAGGTGTAAAATTATTATAAAAATAACTGTAAAATCATTTTTAGAAGAGGCGTAAAATAATATTTAAATAGGTGTAAATAGATTTTTAGAACAGGCGTAAAGTCATTTTTAGAATAGGCCTACATCATTTTTTAAATATGTGTAAAATCATTTTTAAATAGTCGGAAAATAATTTTTTAAACTTGGGAAAATCATTTTTTAATAGGTATAAAATTATTTTAAAAATAGGTGTACAATCATTCTTAAAATTGGTTTAAAATTAGATTTAAAATATGTGAAAAATAATTTTTTAAATAGGCGTAAATCTTTTTTGGAATAGCTGTAAAATCATTTAAAATATTTGTAAAATAATTTTAATAATAGGTGTTATATCATTTTTAAAATATTTGTAATATTATTTTTAAAATAACTGTAAAATCATTTTTACAATAGACGAAAAATTGTTTTAAGACTAGCTTTAAATGATTTTTAAAATAGTTGTAAAATACTTTTTTAAAATAGGTTACAATAATTTTTAGAATAGGCGTAAAACCATTTTTAGAATAGTTGTAAAATCATGTTAAAATAGGTGTAAAATCATTTTAAAATAGGTGTAAAATAATTTTTAAAATGGGTATAAATTTATATTTTGAATAGGTGTAAAATAATTTTAACATAGGCGTAAAATTATTTTAAAAATAGGTGTAAAATAATATTTAGAATAGGCGTAAATCATTTTTAAAATGAGGGTAAGATGATTTGAAAAATAGCTGTAAAATAATTTTTACATAGGGGTAAAATCCCTTGTACATGTAATAACATTTTTAAAATAGGCGTGAAATTATTTTTAAAATAGTTGTAAAATCATTTTTAGAATAGGCGTTAAATCATTCTTACAATAGGTGTAAAATCATTTTAAAAATAGGTGTAAAATAATTTTTAAAATAGGTATAAAATAATTTTTAAAGTGACTGTAAAACCATTTTTAGAATAGGCACAAAATTATTTAAAAATAGGTGTAAAATCATTTTTAAAATAGATGTAAAACATTTTTAGAATAGGCGAAAAATCGTTTTAAAAATAAGTGTAAAATCCTTTTAAGAATAGGCGTAAAATTATTTTTAAAAAAGCTGTAAAATTATTTCAAAAACAGGGATAAAATTATTTTAAGAATAGGTGCAAAATAATTTTTAAATATGTGTCAATTGATTTGTAGAACAGGCGGAAAATCATTATTAGTATAGGCGTAAAACCATTTTTAAAATAAATGCATAATCATTTTTAAATAGTCGTAAAATCATTTTCTTAAATATGGGTAAAATCATTTTTAGAATAGGAGTAAATCATTTGTGGAATAGCTGCAAAATATTTTTTAAAATACTTGTAAAATCATTTAAAACATAGGTGGAAAATTCTTTTTAAATGTGTGTAAAATAATTTAAAAAATTGATGTGAAATCATTTTAAAAATAGGTGTAAAATCATTAAAAATTGGTTTAAAATCATTTTAAGAATATGCGCCAAATCATTTTTAAAATAGGTGTGAAATCATTATAAAAATAGGTGCAAAATCATTTGGAAAGTAGGTGTGATATCATTTGTAATATAGGTGTAAAATTATTTTAAACATAGGTGTAAAACAATTTCTAACATAGGCGTAAAATCCCTCGTACTTTAGGTTTAATATCATTTTTAGAATAGGCGTGAAATCATTTTTAAAAATATTGTAACATCATTTTTAAAGTAGGAGTAAAATCATGTTTTGAATAAGTGTAAAATTATTTTCAGAATAGGTGTAAAATTATTTTACCAATAGGTGTAAAATAATTTTTAGAATAGGCGTAAAATAATTTTAAAAATAGGTGTGAAATCTTTTTTAAAATAGCTGTAAAATCATTTTTAAATAGGTGTAAAATAATTTTTAAAATAGGTGTAAAATAATTTTAAGAATAGGGGTAAAATCTTTCATAGGATAGCTGTAAAATCATTTTTAAATAGTTATAAAATCATTTATGAAATAGTTGTAAAATAATTTTTAGCATAAGCGTAAAATCATTATTTGAATAGGCGTAAAATCATTTTTAAAATAGGTAAAAAATCATTTTTAGAATAGGCGTACAATAATTTTTTAAATAGGTGTAAAATTATTGCAGAAATAGGTGTTAAACTATTTTTGGAATGGGCGTAAAATCATTTTAAAATAGGTGTAAAATTATTTTTTTTAAAAAGTGTAAACTCATTTTTAAAATAGGTGTAAAATATTTTTAAGAGGTGTCTATTGATGTTTTGAACAGGCGTTATATAATTTTGTGTATAAGCGTAAAATTATTTTTAAAATAGGGGTAAAATCATTTTTTAAATAGGTGTAAAATAATGTAGCATAAAGGTGTAAAATCATTTATAAATAGGCGTAAAATCATTTTTAGAATCGCGGTAAAATCATTTTAAGATAGTTGTCAAATCATTTTTAAAATAGGTGTAAAATAATTTTTAGAATAGGCGTAAAATTATTTTAAAAATAGGTGTTAAATCCTTTTTCGAATAGGCGTAAAATAATTTTAAAAAAAGGTGTAAAATTATTTCAAAAATAGGTGTAAAATTTTTGTGTGAATCTGCGTAAAATAATTTAAACATAGGTGTGCAACCATTACAAAAATTACTGGTAAATCATTTTTAGAATAGGCGTAAAATAATTTAAAAATAGATGCCAATTTATTTTTAGAACAGGCGTAAAATACTTTTTAGAATCATTTTAAAAATGTGCAAAATCTGTTTGAAATAGTCGTAAAATAATTTTTAAATGTGGGTAAAATCATTTTTCAATAAGTGTAAAATCATTTTTAGAATAGGCGTAAAATCATTTATGAAATAGGTGTAAAATAAGTTAAAAATAGGTGTAAAATCATTTGTAAAATCGATGCAAAATCATTTTTATAATAGACGGAAAATTCTTTTTAGAAGCGCTGTAAAATCATTTTTAAAATAGCTGTAAAATAATTTTAACATAGGCGTAAAATCATTTTTAAGTAGGTATAACAGATTATTAAAAATGGTAGTGAAAAACTTTTACATAGGGTTAAAATCCCTTGTACATTAGGTGTAATATTATGTTTAGAATAGGCGTAAAATCATTTTTAAAATAGTTGTAAAATCATTTTTAGAATAGGCGTAATATCAGTCTTAAAGTAGATGTAAATTCATTTTTAAAATAGATGTAAAATTATTTTTAAAATAGGTGTAAAATCATTTGTAAAATAGGTGTAAAATAATTTTAAGAATAGGGGTAAAATAATATTTAAGTAGGTGTCAATTGGTTTGTTGATTTTAAAAATAGGTGTAAAATCATTTTTAAAATACGTGTAAATTCTTTTTAGGAATAGGTGTAATATCATATATAAAATATGTGTAAAATAATTTTTATAATAGGCGTAAAATCATTTTAAGATAGTTGTAAAATCAGTTTTAAAATAGGTGTAAAATTAGTTTTAGAATTAGATATATATACATGATTAATAAGTAAATAAAAACTTGAAACCCATATGGTTTAAAGTTTTTATTCATTTTTTTTAAAATAAATTAAAAAATTATTTTAAATGAAAAAATAATATCGTTTTTAGCTTTCTTAAATTAGAAATAAAATACATATGCTTTTCAAATAAATAAATTGTTACAATTCTTAATGAATAAAGAATATACACATTCGTTACGTATACTTAAAAAGTATTTATCTGAAAAATAAAATTTTCTACGGAGGAATAAAGATGATTTTTCTTCATATTATTATTCATATTGTTAACAATTTCTTTTACTATAAAACTAAGAGAATATTCTCCCCAGTGTAATGCACACATTAGCAGTCGGAATGACGTATATCCATTATCTTTATTTGTTTCATTTTTCTTTGCTTTTCCATATATTCTGTCATATATCGAGTTATGTCTTTCTTCCACATATTTACGGTCTACAAAACTTCCTCATCAATCTGTGCCCTGCCTGGTACAGGCATTGACGGCTATGGCTCTCCATCTATCTCCCTCTCGAGGCATTCATGAACTCATTGTTGCTCATCATTTATTGCCCAAGAATTCAGACTGTCAACGTATGTTTCTCTTTCTTGTCGTCTGCTTCTTCTACGCATTATTTTTCCTGTCAAGCTAATCTGTTCTATTCCGTTTTTCTGTTGAAATGGCCTATGAATAAATCTGGTGACAAAACACACCCTTGGCGGACTTCTCTTATTATTAATGTTTTCTTGACTGCGCTCTCCATCTATTCTAACTGTAACCTTTTGTCTCTAATAGAGGTTGCTCAGAATTCTAAGGTATTTTCCATCAATGTCTAGTTTATTTAGCATTTTGAATAGGTCTTCATATTTTACTTTTCTAAAGAGAAATCGATAAAACACAAACGAAAGTGTTTTGACTCATACTTCTAGAGGGAAAAATTAAAAGTCATCAGGAGTTTACTTAAACATACAGGGATAACAGTACTACGCTTTGCACAATAACTTTCAATAGTGTCTATGTGTATAAAATGATCCAAATGTAACATAACTCCCTCACTGGCAGACAATTGTAAGTTTATTTTACGAAATTCCATGAATGCATACTTGTTCAATGAGAGCGTGGAGAAGAGACACTGACGCTATTCCAAAATATAACCACGTAATCTTCTATTTCTATTATCTTCGAACCATTTCTCAAACCGATATGAAATTGAACGGGGGAATAGAATTTAATTGGCTGTAAATGATTCCATCCCGTCAATTCGACTCAATAAAAGACGTCCGTAATGTGCTGAGGAGGTCGTCGAAAAATTAATATCTTATTGGAGGTCTTTTCACCTTCTTGCAATCGCCTGTCATCGTTTGTTTTTATTGAATCCGATTGTCATTTTGTGAAAGGAAGCTTCTCGTCAAAAGTCGACTGTCTTTAATAATTTTCTCTCTTGTCGCTGTGAATTTGAAACCGATGCGAGATTTGTCGGCAAGAATAACGGCATAGAAAATATCGCCGCACAAGAAACACATTGTGATTAATTGCGCTGCAATGGATCGATTAGTTGTCGGCCCGCTCGTGACATATTTGCACGAGGCTGACTAACAAATCTCAATTAAGACTATTGTCATGTGCCGATCTTTTATGGCGAGCGACGAGTTGCATTAAGAGGGAGGAGTAGACGAAAAGGACGAGGGGAAAACGAAAACGAGACTTGAGAACGCACAGAATAAATGAAAGTGCGAGAGACGCGGGGGATGATTTTACACAAAAGTCGAAAAAGTAAAGATGATTCGAAAATCCTGAATAAATATGGCCGCTATATCAAATTGAACGAGCGATAAATGTGAGGGAAGAGTTAATGATTTGAAAGAAAAAAACGGGGTCAGAAGTTTAGGACATTATTCAAATAAAGTTGTCTCGGAAAAATCAAAAGAAGAAGAAGAAGAAGAAGAAGAAGAAGAAGAAGAAGAAGAAGAAGAAGAAGAAGAAGAATAAGAAGAAGAAGAAGAAGAAGAAGAAGAACGAAAAGAATATATAAAAAGAAGAAGAAAGAAATATAAGAAGAAGACGAAGGCGTAAAACCGTTAGTGGAAAAGGACCAATTAGAAAGTGAAGCTGTATTAAAAATAGAGGAAATAATAATAATAATAATAATAATAATAATAATAATAATAATAATAAGTAAACACACAACTAATGAGGCATGACACGGCAAATAGACAACAGAGAATGTAGTGGAAGATGTAGTTGAAGTGGCAGAAAATAAAGAGGAAATAAAGGACGACTTAATTAGTAATAATAGGGAAACAGATGATGTGGTGCTGGAATAAACTGATGAAGTAAAAGGAATAGTTGAAAGACTGAAAGAGATTATGGTGGAAGGAAAAAGTAGTGATGAGACCATGTTTAAGAAATTAGACAGAAAAACTCTAAAAGTGCAGGTAGAAAAAGTAAATGAAGCAATGAAATACGTGAAATCATCACAGAAACAAATAATTTGATTATAACAGGAAATGCTTGGATTGCGGAAAAATTCGGATTGAAAATAGGTGAACGTCGAAATAGAAATGAACCAATGTGGAAACAAGAAAAAAAAACACATAAAAAAATAAGAAAACTTGAAAGAGGTTTGAGAAAAAAATTGGGTGCAAGAAAGACGGAAAAGTCAAATAACTGAATGAAAAGTAAATGGTGAAAAGAAAGAGAATTAAAATTGTCGTAGAGGTGATCAAACAAAAAATGCTAACAAAACGTGCGAAAGTGAAGAAATATGAAAGAAGAACAGTTCAGGGAGAATAGGTTTAGTCTGGATCAAAAGAAGCTTTATGAAGTCAAATGATGTAAATGAAACTCCCAAAACAGAAGAGTGCACAAAGTGTTGGAGTGATATTTAGAGTGTAAACAAGAAACCTAAGTGCTTGTGAGGAATGAAATAGAAAGGAATGAAATATAGTGAAAGTTAGCAATGAGAAAATGAATAAATAATGTAAGAAAATTTCACATTCGAAACCAGACGGTGTATAGAGCGATTCGTTAAAATCTTTACCAACTGGCATGGAAGGATTGGATCTCTAATTGATGGAATGTTGACAGGAGATGTAATTCCTGAATGGAGAACGCATGGAAGACTAGTGCTTTGTTAGAAGGATATTTCCAAGTGGCACTGCGGCTGAAATTACCTGCCTTCCATTGTTGTGAAACTGCTGACAGACATTTTGACAGAGAAGATTTACAAATATCTGGAATGGCAAGAGATCTTACCGGAGGAAGAAAATGGATGTGCACGAGATAGGAGAGGGACAAAGAATCAGCTGCTTATTGATAGGACAATATTTCACGATCGTAAGAGAAGATAAACAAATCTATGCATGTCGTAGATAAATTACCGCACAGCACATGATCTGATTCCACATAAAGGATGTAAGGAAATATTTGGAATATCAGCAAATGTGCAAGATTTTCTTGGAATATCAGCATGGAGCAATAGAAAGCGTTATAAACATCAAATGGAAATTCATGTGAAGAGAGGGATTTTCAGGCTGACAGTTTGTTTGGAGTATAGTGCCGTTATCTTTCATATTACGAAAGGTAAATACGTGCCATGAGTCGAGAAAGAAGGAGTACTAGGCAAACAATTTATTATTTATGGATGAACTAAATTTGTATGCAAAGAACAAATACCAGCTAAATATTCTTGTAAGAATTGTTCAAATGTTCATACGTATGAAATTTGGCATGAAGACATGTCTGCCTTGAAATTGAAGAGGAAACATTGTTGAAAGTAAAGAAATAACACCTCTGAATGGGGAAATGATAAGAGATTACAGAAAAAAAGATACACTTATTTAGACATTGTGGAATTAGAAAAATAAAGAGGCTGAAATAGAGGAGAAAATAGGAAAAGAATACAAGAGAAGAATACGGTTGGTACTTAGGTGAGGATTGAGTGGGAGAAACAAAAAATCCGCAGTAAATACACGGACAGTAGCTATAGTCTGATATGGGGCGAGTGTTATGGAATTGAAATAAAACAAAATGAGCTGAACGACATGGACAGGAAGACAAGGAAAACGATCATGATGAATGGAGCTCTTCATCGAAATGTGATGTTGAAAGGTTAGATGTCAAAGGAAAGAGAGACAACGAGGACTAACAAGTGGACAACGATGTGTAAAAAAAAACAGAAAATAGTCTGAAAGCTTACATCTCCAACTGTAAGAACGCGGATACAAGGGCGTATCAAAATTTGACGAATTGTAAGAAAGCGAATTAGTAAGAAGCAGTAAATTAAAGGCAACAAATGTATAAAAATGAAAAACAAATGAAAAAAATGAAAAACAAATGAAGTGAAAATGAAAAATAAATGATAAAATGAAAAACAAAAAATAAAAATGAAAAACAAATAACTAATAATGAACAACAAATGATTTGAAAATGAAAAACAAATGAATTGAAAATGAAAAACACATGAATTAACAATAGAAAAGAAGAAGAAAAATGAAAAACAAATGAAAAAAATGAATAATAAATGAATAAAAATGGTAAACAAATGAATAAACATGAAAAAAAAATTGAATTAACAATGGAAAAAAAGAATAAAAATGAAAAACAAACGAATAAAAATGAAAAACAGATGAATAAAAATTAAAAACAAATTACTAAAAATAAAGAACCAATTATTAAAAATGAACAACAAATGTATAAAAATGAAAAACAAATGAATAAAATGAAAATCAAATGAAACAAATTAAAAACAAATGAATTAAATGAAAAACAATGATTAAAAAGGAAACACAAATGTATTGAAAATGGAACAAAATGAACAAAAATAGAAAAAAAATGAATAAATATGAAAAACACATACATAAAAATGAAAAACACATTAATTGAAAATGAAATACAGATGACTAATAAAGAAAAACAAATGTACACAAATAAAAAACAAATGAATAAACATGACAAACAAATGAATAAAAAAAAACAAATGAATAAAAAAAATAACAAATGAATAAAAATAAAAAACAAATAAATAAAAATGAAAAACAAATAAATAAAAATTAAAAACAAATGAATAAAAATGAAAAACAAATGCATAAACATGACAAACAAATGAATAAAAATGAAAAACAAATGAATACAAATGAAAAAAAAGGAATAAAAACAAAAAAAACATGAATAAAAATAAAAAACAAATGAATAAAAATGAGAAAAAAATACAAATGAAAAATAAATGAATAAATACGAAAAACAAATGAATTTAAAATGAAAAAGAAATGAATAAAAAGGAAAAACAAATGAATAGAAAATGAAAAACAAATGAATAAAAATGAAAAACAAATGTACAAAAATGAAAAACAAATGAAAAAAATGAAAAACAAATGAATTAAAAATGAAAAACAAATGAATTGAAAATGAAGAACAAATGAATAAAAATGAAAAACAAATGCATTCAAAATGAAAAACAAATGAATGAAAAGGAAAAACAAATGAATTAAACATAAACAGCACATGAATTAAAATTTAAAAACAAATGAATTGAAAATGAAAAACAAATGAATTAAAATTTCAAAACAAATGAATTGAAAATGAAAAACAAATGAATAAAAATGAAAAACAAATGAATTAAAAACTAAAAACAAATTAATAAAAATGAACAACTAATGAATAAAAATTAAAAACAAATGAATACAAATGAAAAACAAATGAATTAAAAATTGCAAACCACATGAATTAACAATGGAAAAAAAAGAATAAAAATGAAAAACAAATGAATAAAAATGAAAAACAAATGATTAAAAATGAAAAACACATGAATAAAAATGAAAAACAAATGAATACAAATGAAAAACAAATGAATACAAATGAAAAACAAATTAATAAAAATGAAAAACAAATGAATAAAAATGAAAAACAAATGAATTAAAAATGGCAAACCACATGAATTAACAATGGAAAAAAAAGAATAAAAATGAAAAACAAATGAATAAAAATGAAAAACAAATGATTAAAAATGAAAAACACATGAATAAAAATGAAAAACAAATGAATAAAAATGAAAAACAAATGAATAAAAATGAAAAACAAATGATTAAAAATGAAAAACAAATGAATAAAAATGAAAAACAAATGAATACAAATGAAAAACAAATGAATAAAAATGAAAAACACATGAATAAAAATGAAAAACAAATGAATAAAAATGAAAAACAAATGAATAAAAATGAAAAACAAATTAATTAAAATGAAAAACAAATGAATACAAATGAAAAACAAATGAATTAAAAATTGCAAACCACATGAATTAACAATGGAAAAAAAAGAATAAAAATGAAAAACAAATGAATAAAAATGAAAAACAAATGAATAAAAATTAAAAACAAATGATTAAAAATGAAAAACAAATGAATAAAAATGAAAAACAAATGAATACAAATGAAAAACAAATGAATAAAAATGAAAAACACATGAATAAAAATGAAAAACAAATGAATACAAATGAAAAACAAATGAATACAAATGAAAAACAAATGAATAAAAATGAAAAACAAATGAATAAAAATGAAAAACAAATTAATAAAAATGAAAAACAAATGAATACAAATGAAAAACAAATGAATAAAAATGAAAAACAAATGAATAAAAATGAAAAACAAATGAATAAAAATGAAAAACACATGAATAAAAATGAAAAACAAATGAATACAAATGAAAATCACATGAATCAAAATGAAAAACAAATTAATAAAACTGAAATACAAATGAATAAAAACTAAAACAAATGAATAAAAATGAAAAACAAATAAATAAAAATTAAAAACAAACGAATAAAAATTAAAAACAAATGAATAAAAATGAAAACAAATGAATAAAAATGAAAAACAAATGAATAAATATGAAACACCAATGAATAAAAATGAAAAACAAATGAATAAAATGAAAAACAAATGAATCAAAAAGAAAAACAAATGAATAAAAATGACAAACAAATGAATAAAAATGAAAAACCAAATGAATTAAAAATAACGAACAAATGAATACAAATGAAAAACAAATGAATAAAAATGGAAAAGAAATGAATAAAAATGAAAAACAAATGAATAAACATGAAAAAGACATGAATAAAAATGAAAAACAAATGAATAAAAATGAAAGCAAAACAAATAAAAATTAACACAAATGAATTGAAAATGAAAAACAAATGAATAAAAATAAAAAACAAATGAATAAAAATGAAAGCAAAATGAATAAAAATGAAAGCAAAATGAATAAAAATGAAAAACAAATGAATTGAAAATGAAAAACAAATGAAAACAAATGACAAACAGATAAGTAAAAATGAAAAACAAATGAATAAAAATGAAAAACAAATGAATACAAATAAAAACACATGAATAAAAATGAAAAACAAATGAATAAAAATGAAAAACAAATGAATAAAAATGAAAAACAAATAAATAAAAATGATAAACAAATGAATAAAAATGAAAAAAACATGAATAAAAATGAAAAACAAATGAATAAAAATGAAAAACAAATGAATAAAAATGAACAACAAATGAATAAAAATGAAAGCAAAATGAATAAAAATGAAAGCAAAATGAATAAAAATGAAAGACAAATGAATAAAAATGAACAACAAATGAAAAAAAACTGAAAAAAATGAAAGCAACATGAATAAAAATGAAAAAAAATTAATAAAAATGAAAAACAAATGAATAAAAATTACAAACAAATGAATAAAAGTCAAAAACAAATGAATAAAAATTAAAAACAAAGGAATGAAAATAAAAACAAATGAATAAAAGTGAAAAGCAAATGAATAAAAATGAAAAACAAATGAATTAAAATGAAAAACAAATGAATAAAAATGAAAAAAAATAAATAAAACTGAAAAAAAATGATAAACATTAAGAATAAATGAATAACAATGGTAAACAAATGAATAAAAATCAAAAACAAATGAATAAAAATGAAAAACACATTAATAAAAATGAAAAACTAATAAATAAACACGAAAAACAAATGAAAAAAATAAAAAAAAATTTAAATAATGAGAAACAGATGAATAAAAACAAAAACAAATGAATAAAATTGAAAGCAAATTGAATAAAAATGAAAGCAAAGTAAATAAAAATGAAGAACAAATGAATAAACACGAAAAAAAAATGAATAAAAATGAAAAACACATGAATAAAAATGAAAAACAAATGAATAAAAATGAAAAACAAATGAATAAAAATTAAAACAAATGAATTGAAAATAAAAACAAATGAATAAAAATGAATATCAAATGAATGAAAATTAAAAACAAATGATTAGAAATGAAAAACAAATGAATAAAAATGAAAAACAAATGAATAAAAATGAAAACAAATGAATAAAAATGAAAAACAAATGAATAAAAATGAAAAACAAATGAATAAAAATTAAAACAAACGAATTGAAAATAAAAACAAATGAATAAAAATGAATATCAAATGAATGAAAATGAAAAACAAATGATTAGAAATGAAAAACAAATGAATAAAAATGAAAA
Organism: Euprymna scolopes; assembly: GCF_053919585.1. Taxonomy (NCBI): domain Eukaryota; kingdom Metazoa; phylum Mollusca; class Cephalopoda; order Sepiida; family Sepiolidae; genus Euprymna; species Euprymna scolopes. The sequence goes on from NC_136498.1 coordinate 91,200,217, forward strand.
ACAAATGAATAAAAATGAAAACAAATGAATAAAAATGAAAAACAAATGAATAAAAATGAAAATCAAATGAATAAAAATGAAAAACAAATGAATAAAAATGAAAAACAAATCAATAAAAATGAAAATCAAATGAATACAAATGAAAAACTAATGAATTAAAAATGGAGAACAAATGAATTGAAAATGAAAACGAATAAATAAAAATGAAAAACAAATTAATAAAAATGAAAGCAAAATTAATAAAAATGAAAACCAAATAAATAAAAATAAAAACCATGAATTAAAATGAAAAACAAATGAATAAACACGAAAAACAAATGAATAAAAATGAAAAACAAATGAATTGAAAATGAAGACAAATAATAAAAATGAAAAAAAAATGAATCAAAATGAAAAACAAATGATTAAACATGAAACACAAATTAATAAAAATGAAACACGAATGAATATAAATAAAAAACAAATGAATAAATTGAAAAACAAATGAAGAAAAATGAAATACAAATGTATAAAAATGAAAAACATATTAATAAAAATAAAAAACAGATGAATACAAATGAAGAAGTAAACATGAAAAACAGATGATTAAAAATGAAAAACAAATGAAAATAAATGAAAAAAATTAAAAAAAATGAAAAACAAATAAATAAAAATGAAAAACAAATGAATAAAAATTAGAACAAATGAATAAACATGGTAAACAGATGAATAAAAATGAAGAACAAATGAATAAAAATCAAAAGCAAATGAATAAAAAGGAAAACCAAATGAATAAAAATTAAAAACAAATGAATAAAAATGAAGAACAAATGAATAAAAAGGAAAAACAAATGAATAAAAATGAAAAACAAATTAATAAAAATGAAAAACAAATGAAAAAAATGAAAAACAAATGAATAAATATGAAAAACAAATGAATTGAAAATAAAACACAAATGAATAAAAATGAAAAACAAATGAATTGAAAATTAAGATAAATGAATAAAAATGAAAAACAAATTAATTTAAAATGAATACAAATGAATAAACATGAAAAACAAATGAATTGCAAATTAAGACAAATGAACAAAAATGAAAAACAAATGAATTTAAAATGAAGAACAAATGAATAAAAATGAAAAACAAATGACTTGAAAATGAAGAACAAATGAATAAAAATGAAAAACACATGAATAAAAATGAAAATCAAATTAATTGAAAATCAAAAACAGATGAATAAAAATGAAAACAAATGAATAAAAATGAAAAAAAAATGAATGAAAATGAAAAACAAATGAATAAAAAAAAACAAATGAATAAAAATGAAAAACAGATGAATAAAAATGAAAAACAAATGAATTGAAAATGAATAACAAATGAATAAAACTGAAAAACAAATGAATAAATATGAAAAACAAATGAATTAAAAATGGAGAACAAATGAATTGAAAATGAAAAACAAATGAATTGAAAATGAATAACAAATGAATAAAACTGAAAAACAAATGAATAAAAATGAAAAACAAATGAATTAAAAATGGAGAACAAATGAATTAAAAATGAAAAACAAATGAATTGAAAATGAATAACAAATGAATAAAAGTGAAAAACAAATAAATAAAAATGAAAAACAAATGAATTAAAAATGGAGAACAAATGAATTGAAAATGAAAACGAATAAATAAAAATGAAAAACAAATGAATAAAAATGAAAGCAAAATTTATAAAAATGAAAAACAAATAAATAAAAATAAAAACCATGAATAAAAATGAAACACAAATGAATAAACACGAAAAACAAATGAATAAAAATGAAAAACAAATGAATTGAAAATGAAGACAAATAATAAAAATGAAAAACAAATGAATCAAAATGAACAACAAATGAATAAATATGAAAAACAAATGAATAAAAATTAAAAACAGATTAATAAAAATAAAAAACAAATGATTAAACATGAAACACAAATTACTAAAAATGAAACACGGATGAATATAAATTGAAAACAAATGAATAAATTGAAAAACACATGAAGAAAAATGAAATACAAATGTATAAAAATGAAAAACATATGAATACAAATTAAAAACAGATGAATAAAAATGAAGAAGTAATGAATGAAAATGAAAACAAATGAATAAAAATAAAAAACAAATGAATTTAAAATAAAAACAGATGAATAAAAATGAAAAACAAATGAAAATAAATTAAAAAAAAAAAAATGAAAAACAAATAAATAAAAATGAAAAACAAATGAATAAAAATTAGAACAAATGAATAAACATGGAAAACAGATGAATAAAAATGAAGAACAAATGAATAAAAATCAAAAGCAAATGAATAAAAATTAAAAACAAATGAATAAAAATGAAGAACAAATGAATAAAAAGGAAACACAAATGCATAAAAATGAAAAACAAATGAATTGAAAATGAAGACAAAAAAATAAAAATGAAAAACAAATGAATTGAAAATGAAGAACAAATGAATAAAAATGAAAAACAAATGAATTGAAAATGAAGAACAAATGAATAAAAATGAAAAACAAATGCATTGAATATGAAGACAAATGAATAAAAATGAAAAACAAACGAATTTAAAATTAAGTTCAAATGAATAAAAATGAAAAACAAATTAATTGAAAATGAAGAACAAATGAATAAAAATGAAAAACACATGAATAAAAATGAACATCAAATTAATTGAAAATCAAAAACAGATGAATAAAAATGAAAAACAAATGAATAAAAATTAAAAACAAATGAATACAAATGAAAAACAAATGAATAAAAATGAAAAACAGATGAAGAAAAATGAAGCACAAATGAAAAAAAATGAAAAACAAATGAATTGAAAATGAAAAAAAAATGAATAAAAATGAAAAACAAATGAATAAACAATGAAAAACAAATGAATAAAAATGAAGAACAAATGAATAAAAAGGAAAAACAAATGAATAAAAATGAAAAACAAATTAATAAAAATGAAAACCCAATCAATAAAAATTAAAAACAAATGATTAAAAATGCAATACAAATAGATAAAAATTAAAAACAGATGAATATAAATGAAAAACAAATGAATAAAAATCAAAAACAAATAAATAAAAATGAAAAACAAATGAATAAAACTTAAAAAAAATGAAGAAAAATGAAAAAAAAAAAATAAAAATCAAAAACAAATGAATAAAAATGAAAAACAAATGAATAAAAAAGAAAAAAACAAATGATTAAAAATGAAAAACAAATTTATAAAAATGAAAAACAAATGAAGAAAAATGAACCACAGATGAATAAAAAATAAAAACAAATGAATAAAAATGAAAAACAAATGTATAAAAATTAAAAACAAATGAATAAAAATTAAAAACAAATGAATAAAAATGAAAATCAAATCAATAAAAATGAAAAACCAATGAATAAAAATGAAAGAAAAAGGAATTAAAATGAAAAAGAAATGAATAAAAATGAAAAACAGATGAATAAAAATGAAGAACAAATGAATAAAAATGAAAAACAAATGAATAAAAATTAAAACAAATGAGTAAACTTGGAAAACAGATGAATAAAAAGGAAGAACAAATGAATAAAAATCAAAAGCAAATGAATAAAAATTAAAAGCAAATGAATAAAAATTAAAAGCAAATGAATAAAAATTAAAAGCAAATGAATAAAAATCAAAAGCAAATGAATAAAAATTAAAAGCAAATGAATAAAAATTAAAAGCAAATGAATAAAAATTAAAAGCAAATGAATAAAAATTAAAAGCAAATGAATAAAAATTAAAAGCAAATGAATAAAAATGAAAAACAAATGAATTTAAAATAAAAACAAATGAATAAAAATGAAAAACAAATGAATAAAAATGAAAAAAATAAATAAAAATGAAAAACAAATAAATAAAAATGAAAAACAAATGAATAAAAATTAGAACAAATGAATAAACATGGAAAACAGATGAATAAAAATGAAGAACAAATGAATAAAAATCAAAAGCAAATGAATAAAAATTAAAAACAAATGAATAAAAATGAAAAACAAATGAATAAACATGGAAAACAGATGAATAAAAATGAAGAACAAATGAATAAAAATCAAAAGCAAATGAATAAAAATTAAAAACAAATGAATAAAAATGAAGAACAAATGAATAAAAAGGAAACACAAATGCATAAAAATGAAAAACAAATGAATTGAAAATGAAGACAAAAAAATAAAAATGAAAAACAAATGAATTGAAAATGAAGAACAAATGAATAAAAATGAAAAACAAATGAATTGAAAATGAAGAACAAATGAATAAAAATGAAAAACAAATGCATTGAATATGAAGACAAATGAATAAAAATGAAAAACAAACGAATTTAAAATTAAGTTCAAATGAATAAAAATGAAAAACAAATGAATTGAAAATGAAGAACAAATGAATAAAAATGAAAAACACATGAATAAAAATGAACATCAAATTAATTGAAAATCAAAAACAGATGAATAAAAATGAAAAACAAATGAATAAAAATGAAAAACAAATGAATACAAATGAAAAACAAATGAATAAAAATGAAAAACAGATGAAGAAAAATGAAGCACAAATGAATAAAAATGGAAAACAAATGAATTGAAAATGAAAAAAAATGAATAAAAATGAAAAACAAATGAATAAACAATGAAACACAAATGAATAAAAATGAAGAACAAATGAATAAAAAGGAAAAACAAATGAATAAAAATGAAAAACAAATTAATAAAAATGAAAACCCAATCAATAAAAATTAAAAACAAATGATTAAAAATGAAATACAAATAGATAAAAATTAAAAACAGATGAATATAAATGAAAAACAAATGAATAAAAATCAAAAACAAATAAATAAAAATGAAAAACAAATGAATAAAACTTAAAAACAAATGAAGAAAAATGAAAAAAAAATAAATAAAAATGAAAAACAAATGAATAAAAATGAAAAACAAATGAATAAAAAAGAAAAAAACAAATGATTAAAAATGAAAAACAAATTTATAAAAATGAAAAACAAATGAAGAAAAATGAACCACAGATGAATAAAATTTAAAAACAAATGAATAAAAATGAAAAACAAATGTATAAAAATTAAAAACAAATGAATAAAAATTAAAAACAAATGAATAAAAATGAAAATCAAATCAATAAAAATGAAAAACCAATGAATAAAAATGAAAGAAAAAGGAATTAAAATGAAAAAGAAATGAATAAAAATGAAAAACAGATGAATAAAAATGAAGAACAAATGAATAAAAATGAAAAACAAATGAATAAAAATTAAAACAAATGAGTAAACATGGAAAACAGATGAATAAAAAGGAAGAACAAATGAATAAAAATCAAAAGCAAATGAATAAAAATGAATAACAAATGAATAAAAATGAAAAACAAATGAATAAAAATGAAAAACAAATGAATAAAAATGAAAAACAAATAAATAAAACTGAAAAACAAATGGATAAAAATGAAAAACAAATTAATTGAAAATGAAAAAAACATGAATAAAATTGAAAAACAAATGAATAAAAATGAAAAACACATGAATAAAAATGAAAAACACATGAATACAAATAAAAAACAAATGAATAAAAATGAAACACAAATGAATAAAAGTCAAAAACAAATGAATAAAAAGGAAAAAAAATGAATAAAAATTAAAAACAAATGAATACAAATGAAATACAAATGAATAAAAATGAAAAACCAATGAATAAAAATGAAAAACAAATGCATCGAATATGAAATATAAATGAATAAAAATTAAAAACAAACAAATAAAAATTAAAAACAAATGAATTGAAAACGAACAACAAATGAATAAAAAATAAAAACAAATGAAAATAAAAACAAATGAATAAAAATGAGAAACAAATGAATAAACATGAAAAAAAATGAATTTAAAATGAAAAACGAATTTATAAAAATGAAAAACAAATGAATAAAAATGAAAAACAAATGAATTAAAAATTAAAAACAAATGAATAAAAATGAAAAACAAATGAATTGAAAATGAAAAAAAAATTAATAAAAATTAGAAACACATGAATAAAAATGAAAAACCTGTGAATTAAAAATGAAAAACAAATGAATATAAAATAAAAACCAATGAATAAAAATGAGAAACCAATGAATAAAAATGAAAAACAAATGAATAAAAATGAAAAAAAAATGAATTGAAAATGAAGACAAATAAATAATAATGAAAAACAAATGAATTGAAAATGAAGAACAAATGAATCAAAATGAAAAACAAATTAATTTAAAATGAATACAAATGAATAAAAATGAAAAACAAATGAATTGAAAATTAAGACAAATGAATAAAAATGAAAAACAAATGAATTTCAAATGAAGAACAAATGAATAAAAATGAAAAACAAATGAATTGAAAATGAAGAACAAATGAACAAAAATGAAAAACACATGAATAAAAATGAAAATCAAATTAATTGAAAATCAAAAACAGATGAATAAAAATGAAAACAAATGAATAAAAATGAAAAACAAATGAATCAAAATGAAAAACAAATGAATAAAAATGAAAAACAAATGAATAAAAATGAAAAACAGATGAATAAAAATGAAAAACAAATTAATTGAAAATGAAAAACAAATGAATAAAACTGAAAAACAAATGAATAAAAATGAAAAACACATGAATAAAAATGAAAAACACATGAATACAAATGAAAAACAAATGAATAAAAATGAAAAACAAATGAATAAAAGTGAAAAACAAATGAATAAAAAGGAAAAACAAATGAATAAAAATTAAAAACAAATGAATAAAAAGGAAATACAAATAAATAAAAATGAAAAACCAATGAATAAAAATGAAAAACAAATGCATTGAATATGAAATATAAATGAATAAAAATTAAAAACAAACAAATAAAAATTAAAAACAAATGAATTGAAAACGAACAACAAATGAATAAAAAATAAAAACAAATGAAAATAAAAACAAATGAATAAAAATGAAAACAAATTAATTGAAAATAAAAACAAATGAATAAAAATGAGAAACAAATGAATAAACATGAAAAAAAAATGAATTTAAAATGAAAAACGAATTCATAAAAATGAAAACAAATAAATAAAAATGAAAACAAATGAATAAAAATGAAAAACAAATGAATAAAAATTAAAAACAAATGAATAAAAAATAAAAACAAATGAATAAAAATGAAAAACAAATGAATAAAAATGAAAAACAAATGAATAAAAATTAAAAAAAAATTATTAAAAATAAAATACAAATGAATAAAAATGAAAAACACATGAATAAAAATGAAAAACAAATGAATAAAAATGAAAAACAAATGAATTGAAAATAAAAACAAATGAATAAAAATGAGAAACCAATGAATACAAATGAAAACAAATGAATAAAAATGAAAAAAAGAATAAAAATGAAAAACAAATGAATAAAACTGAAAAACAAATGAATAAAAATGAAAAACAAATGAATAAAAATGAAAAACAAATAAATAAAAATGAAATACAAATGAACAAAAATCCAAAAACACATGAATAAAAATGAAAAACAAATGAATACAAATGAAAAACAAATGAATAAAAATAAAAAACTAATGAATAAAAGTGAAAAACAAATGAATAAAAATGAAAAACAAATGAATAAAAATTAAAAACAAATTATTAAAAATGAAATACAAATGAATAAAAATGAAAAACACATGAATAAAAATGAAAAACAAATGAATTGAAAATGAAATAGAAATGAATAAAAATTAAAAACAAATAAATAAAAATTAAAAACAAATGAATTGAAAACGAAAAACAAATGAATAAAAAATAAAAACAAATGAAAATGAAAAACAAATAAATAAAAATTAAAACAAATGAATCGAAACTAAAAACAAATGAATAAAAATGAGAAACAAATCAATCAAAATTAAAAACAAATGAATAAAAATGAACAACAAATGAATTGAAAATGAAAAAAAAAATGAATGAAAATTAGAAACACATGAATAAAAATGAAAAACCTGTGAATTGAAAATGAAAAACAAATGAATTGAAAATAAAAACAAATGAATAAAAATGAGAAACCAATGAATCAAAATGAAAAACAAATGAATAAAAATTAAAAACAAATGAATAAAAATGAAAAACAAATGAATAAAAATGAAAAAAAGAATAAAAATGAAAAACTAATAAATAAAAATTAAAATCAAATAAATAAAAATGAAAAACAAATAAATAAAAATGAAAAACAAACGAATGAAAATTAGAAAAAATAAGTAAAAATGAAAAACAAATGAATAAAAATGAAAAACAAATGAATTGAAAATGAAAAACAAATGAATAAAAATGAAAAACAAATGAATAAATATGAAAAACAAATGAATTGAAAATAAAAAACAAATGAATAAAAATGACAAACAAAAGAATTGAAAATGAAAAACAAATGAATAAATATGAAAAACAAATGAATAAATATGAAAAACAAATGAATTGAAAATAAAAAACAAATGAATAAAAATGAAAAACAAATGAATTGAAAATGAAGACAAATCAATAAAAATGAAAAACAAATGAATTGACAATGAAGACAAATAAATAAAAATGAAAAACAAATGAATTGAAAATCAAGAACAAATGAATAAAAATGAAAAACAAATTAATTGAAAATGAAGACAAATGAATAAATTTGAAAAACAAATGAATTTAAAATGAAGACCAAATGAATAAAAATGAAAAACAAATGAATTGAAAATGAAGAACAAATGAATAAAAATGAAAAACACATGAATAAAAATGAAAAACAAATGAATAAAAATGAAAAACAAATGAATAAAAATGAAAAACAAATGAATTGAAAAGGAAGAATAAATGAATAAACTGAAAAACAAATGAATAAAAATGAAAAACAAAAGATTAAAAATGAAAAACAAATGAATAAAAATGAAAAACAAATGAATAAAAATGAAAAACAGATAAATAAAAATGAAAAATAAATGAATTGAAAAGGAAAAATAAATGAATAAAACTGAAAAACAAATGAATAAAAATGAAAAACAAATGAATAAAAATGAAAAACAAATTTATAAAAATGAAAAACAAATGAATAAAAATGAAAAACAAATTATTAAAAATAAAATACAAATGAATAAAAATAAAAAACACATGAATAAAAATGAAAAACAAATGACTAAAAATGAAAAACAAATGAATAAAAATAAAAAACAAATGAATAAAAGTGAAAAACAAATGAATAAAAATGAAAAACAGATGAATAAAAATTAAAAACAAATTATTAAAAATGAAATACAAACGAATAAAAATGCAAAACACATGAATAAAAATTAAAAACAAATGAATTGAAAATGAAATATTAATGAATAAAAATTAAAAACAAATAAATAAAAATTAAAAACAAATGAATTGAAAACGAAAAACAAATGAATAAAAAATAAAAGCAAAAGAAAATGAAAATCAAATGAATAAAAATAAAAACAAATGAATTGAAAATAAAAACAAATGAATAAAAATGAGAAACAAATGAATAAAAAAAAAAAATGAATTTAAAATGAAAAACGAATTAATAAAAATGAAAAACAAATGAATAAAAATGAAAAACAAGTGAATTAAAAATTAAAAACAAATGAATAAAAATGAAAAACAAATGAATTTAAAATGAAAAAAAAATGAATAAAAATTAGAAACACATGAATAAAAATGAAAAACCTGTTAATTGAAAATGAAAAACAAATGAATTGAAAATAGAAACAAATGAATAAAAATGAAAAAGTAATGAATAAAAATTAAAATCAAATAAATAAAAATGAAAAACAAATGAATAAAAATGAAAAACAAATGAATAAAAATTAGAAAAAATAAATAAAAATTAAAAACAAATGAATAAAAATGAAAAACAAATTAATTGAAAATGAAAAACAAATGAATAAAAATGAAAAACACATGAATAAAAATGAAAAACAAATGAATAAAAATGAAAAACAAATAAATAAAAATGAAAAACATATGACTAAAAATGAAGAACAAATGAATAAAAATGAAAAACAAATGAATAAATATGAAAAACAAATGAATTGAAAATAAAAAACAAATGAGTAAAAATGAAAAACAAATGAATTGAAAATGAAGACAAATCAATAAAAATGAAAAACAAATGAATTGAAAATGAAGAACAAATGAATAAAAATGAAAAACACATGAATAAAAATGAAAATCAAATTAATTGAAAATCAAAAACATAATAATAAAAATGAAAACAAATGAATAAAAATGAAAAACAAATGAATAAAAATGAAAAACCTGTTAATTGAAAATGAAAAACAAATGAATTGAAAATAAAAACAAATGAATAAAAATGAAAAAGTAATGAATAAAAATTAAAATCAAATAAATAAAAATGAAAAACAAATGAATAAAAATGAAAAACAAATGAATAAAAATTAGAAAAAATAAATAAAAATGAAAAACAAATGAATAAAAATGAAAAACAAATTAATTGAAAATGAAAAACAAATAAATAAAAATGAAAAACACGTGAATAAAAATGAAAAACAAATGAATAAAAATGAAAAACAAATAAATAAAAATGAAAAACATATGACTAAAAATGAAGAACAAATGAATAAAAATGAAAAACAAATGAATAAATATGAAAAACAAATGAATTGAAAATAAAAAACAAATGAGTAAAAATGAAAAACAAATGAATTGAAAATGAAGACAAATCAATAAAAATGAAAAACAAATGAATTGAAAATGAAGAACAAATGAATAAAAATGAAAAACACATGAATAAAAATGAAAATCAAATTAATTGAAAATCAAAAACATAATAATAAAAATGAAAACAAATGAATAAAAATGAAAAACAAATGAATAAAAATGAAAAACAAATGAATAAAAATGAAAAACAAATTATTAAAAATGAAATACAAATGAATAAAAATGAAAAACACATGAATAAAAATGAAAAACAAATGAATAAAAATGAAAAACACATGAATAAAAATGAAAAACAAATGAATAAAAATGAAAAACAAATTAATAAAAATTAAAAACAAATGAATAAAAATTAAAAACAAATTATTACATATGAAATACAAATTAACAAAATGAAGAACGCATGAATAAAAATGAAAAACAAATGAATTGAAAATGAAATATAAATGAATAAAAATTAAAAACAAATAAATAAAAATTAAAAACAAATGAATTAAAAACGAAAAACAAATGAATACAAAATAAAAACAAATTAAAATGAAAAACAAATGAATAAAAATGAAAACAAATGAATTGAAAATGAAGACAAATGAATAAAAATGAGAAACAAATGAATAAAAATGAAAAAAAAATGAATTGAAAATGAAAAACAAATGAATAAAAATGAAAAACAAATGAATTGAAAATGAAAAACAAATGAATTAAAAATTAAAAACAAATGAATAAAAATGAAAAACAAATGAATTGAAAATGAAGAACAAATGAATAAAAATTAGAAACACATGAATAAAAATGAAAAACTTATGAATTGAAAATGAAAAACAAATGAATTGAAAATAAAAACAAATGAATAAAAATGAGAAACCAATGAATAAAAATGAAAAACAAATGAATAAAAATTAAAAACAAATGAATAAAAATGAAAACAAATGAATAAAAATGAAAAAAGAATAAAAATGAAAAAGTAATGAATACAAATTAAAATCAAATAAATAAAAATGAAAAACAAATGAATACAAAATAAAAACAAATGAATAAAAATTAGAAAAAATAAATAAAAATGAAAAACAAATGAATAAAAATGAAAAACAAATGAATTGAAAATGAAAAACAAATGAATAAAAATGAAAAATACATGAATAAAAATGAAAAACAAATGAATAAAAATGAAAAACAAATAAATAAAAATGAAAAACATATGAATAAAAATGAAGAACAAATGAATAAATATGAAAAACAAATGAATAAATATGAAAAAAAAAGAATTGAAAATAAAAAACAAATGAGTAAAAATGAAAAACAAATGAATTGAAAATGAAGACAAATCAATAAAAATGAAAAACAAATGAATTGAAAATGAAGACAAATAAATAAAAATGAAAAACAAATGAATTGAAAATGAAGAACAAATGAATACAAATTAAAAACCAATGAATTTAAAATGAAGAACAAATGAATAAAAATGAAAAACAAATGAATTGAAAATGAAGAACAAATGAATAAAAATAAAAAACACATGAATAAAAATGAAAATCAAATTAATTGACAATCAAAGACATAATAATAAAAATGAAAACAAATGAATAAAAATGAAAACAAATGAATAAAAATGAAAAACAAATCAATAAAAATTAAAAACAAATGAATAAAAATGAAAAACAAATGAATAAAAATGAAAAACAAATGAATAAAAATGAAAAACAAATGAATAAAAATGAAAAACAAATTATTAAAAATGAAATACAAATGAATAAAAATGAAAAACGCATGAATAAAAATGAAAAACAAATGAATTGAAAATGAAATATAAATGAATAAAAATTAAAAACAAATAAATAAAAATTAAAAACAAATGAATTGAAAACGAAAAACAAATGAATACAAAATAAAAACGAATGAAAATGAAAAACAAATGAATAAAAATGAAAACAAATGAATTGAAAATAAAAACAAATGAATAAAAATGAGAAACAAATGAATAAAAATGAAAAAAAATGAATTGAAAATGAAAAACAAATTAATAAAAATGAAAAACAAATGAATTGAAAATGAAAAACAAATGAATTAAAAATTAAAAACAAATGAATAAAAATGAAAAACAAATGAATTGAAAATGAAGACAAATAAATAAAAATGAAAAACAAATGAATTGAAAATGAAGAACAAATGAATACAAATTAAAAACCAATGAATTTAAAATGAAGAACAAATGAATAAAAATGAAAAACAAATGAATTGAAAATGAAGAACAAATGAATAAAAATAAAAAACACATGAATAAAAATGAAAATCAAATTAATTGACAATCAAAGACATAATAATAAAAATGAAAACAAATGAATAAAAATGAAAACAAATGAATAAAAATGAAAAACAAATCAATAAAAATTAAAAACAAATGAATAAAAATGAAAAACAAATGAATAAAAATGAAAAACAAATGAATAAAAATGAAAAACAAATGAATAAAAATGAAAAACAAATTATTAAAAATGAAATACAAATGAATAAAAATGAAAAACGCATGAATAAAAATGAAAAACAAATGAATTGAAAATGAAATATAAATGAATAAAAATTAAAAACAAATAAATAAAAATTAAAAACAAATGAATTGAAAACGAAAAACAAATGAATACAAAATAAAAACGAATGAAAATGAAAAACAAATGAATAAAAATGAAAACAAATGAATTGAAAATAAAAACAAATGAATAAAAATGAGAAACAAATGAATAAAAATGAAAAAAAATGAATTGAAAATGAAAAACAAATTAATAAAAATGAAAAACAAATGAATTGAAAATGAAAAACAAATGAATTAAAAATTAAAAACAAATGAATAAAAATGAAAAACAAATGAATTGAAAATGAAGAACAAATGAATAAAAATGAGAAACACATGAATAAAAATGAAAAACTTATGCATTGAAAATGAAAAACAAATGAATTGAAAATAAAAACAAATGAATAAAAATGAGAAACCAATGAATAAAAATGAAAAACAAATAAATAAAAATTAAAAACAAATGAATAAAAATCAAAACAAATGAATAAAAATGAAACAAAGAATAAAAATGAAAAACTAATGAATAAAAATTAAAATCAAATAAATAAAAATGAAAAACAAATGAATGAAAAGGAAAAACATATGAATAAAAATTAGAAAAAATAACTAAAAATGAAAAACAAATGAATAAAAATGAAAAACAAATTTATAAAAATGAAAAACAAATGAATAAAAATGAAAAACAAATGAATAAAAATTAGAAAAAATAACTAAAAATGAAAAACAAATGAATAAAAATGAAAAACAAATGAATATAAATGAAAAACAAATGAATAGAAATGAAAAACAAATGAATAAAAATGAAAAACAAATGAATAAAAATTAAAAACAAATGAATAAAAATGAAAAACAAAAGGATTGAAAATGGAAGTGGAAGAATATGTAAGGTCAGTTAAGTACAGATCTACCAGATGCATTGGACAAGGGGAAAAAAACTTGAAATGGTTGTCAAAATGTTACTTTAAAGTTTGCGACAGAAGCTCTAATATATGCTGAGGAGAAATTATATTAAATATAGCATTGATAAAAATGCTGAACATCCCCTATGTCGACTGTGTAAACGGAAAGCTGAGAGGAATACAAGAGAGGGCCTGACAATAGTGGGAGAAAAAATCATTGGAATATATACAAGAAAAAAGGGTTGAAATACAAGTGTCAGAAGGGTTGGTGGAGAGTGATAATGTGAAATTTTTATAGGATACACACACACACACACACACATATATGTATATATATATATATATATATATATATATATATATATATATATCCTCAATGTGGTAATGTGATTCAAGCAAATAGAGCAGATTGAGTTTGTTTGAAAAAAAGGAACACAATCATTGATATAGCAATACAAGCTGGTGTGAATCTGGAGAAAAAGGGGGAAAAAGGTCGAAAAATACCAGGATTGAAAAAGGAAGATAAAAAATCGTAGGAGTTGTACCTATTGTGATAGGAGCCCAGAGGAATGTAACAAAAGGATTTGGCAAGTAAATTGAGAAAATTGGGATCCATTGCATCGTGTGAATGCTTAATAGACTGCCTTGCTGGAAACCGCCAGAATCCGCGAAAAGTGCTGGAAAACCGGGGAAACAAGATGCTGACGGCCTGTATTCATTTGTTATGATTCGTCTATCAATAAAAATTAGCAACATAAGCAGCCAGACACAAAAACTCAATAAGAATCAATCACATCAAAGCAAAGATCTATAAAACACAAGAAAACAGGAAATGCAGACTCTGTGGGAAAATAAACGAGACAATAAACCATATAGTAAGTGAATGCAGCGAACTGGCTCGAAAGGAACGCAAGAACAGACACGATCAAGTTGGAAGGACAGTTCACTGGGAATTATGCAAACAATTGCATCTCGAACGCACAGACAAGTGGTACAAACATGCCGGCAACAGTACTTAAAAACGGGAATCACTATAATCCTATGGCATACAAACGGATACACCCATCCAAGCAAAAAGACCGGATGTCGTAATAATCCACAAGAATGAAAAGTCCTGTCAAATCCTAAATTTTGTTGTTTCAGCAGACCACAGGGTTAATATCAAAGAAAAAGAGAAACGGAGAAAATGCACAGAGATAGTCAGTGAACTGGGAGGTATATGGAAGATGTAGAAAATCAATATAACACCTACAATAGTAGGAGCACTAAAAACAATCTCGAAAACTTTTGAAAAAAAGAATGGGAAAAATTAGAATCCGAGGAATGACTGGAAAACTACAACAAACAACAATGATGAAAACAGCTGAAATATTAAGGAAAACACTTGAATGTGGAGACTAACACACATGAACCACAGGCACTAATCTAACTGCTACAGAGACAAAACATGAAGTGCTACATGGAACCAAGAACATTGAAGCTGCATACCTATGAGTTCCCTAACCCCATACCCATCCCCCCATTACCACATCACTTCCCCCTGTAAAAAATATAATCTGTTTGATGGACTGGAAAGAGAAAAAGTGGTGCCGGATGTAGAAGAAAGCACGAAATGTCGGAGCAATATATGGAGCAATCCAGTGAAACAAAGAGAATCCAGGTTGTGGAAGGAGAATTAGCAGGACTAGAAGTACAAGAAGACATACACATTGTGATACTGCAAGTGAGAAAGCAGATACGAAAATATCAAGTTGGAAAAGCCCAGGTCCTGATGGAGTACAAGGGTATTGGATAAGAAGTTATCGAATCTGCATAGTAGGATAGCCTTTCAAATTGATAAGTGACTTCAAAATAATAGTGTGTCGCTTTCGATGGTCACAGGGAAAATTGCACTTTGTGTGAAAGATTTGGAAAAAGGAAATGTAGTTGATAACTTTAGACTTATCACATGTTTACCGTCACTGTGGAAAGGGATCATAGCTGACGAATTGTAAATTATCTTGAACAAGCAATGTTAGTGCCATGGGAACAAAACGGGTGCAGGTGAGGAAGTCGTGGGAGTAAAGGGCAACTATTGCTTGACAAGATGATTTTGAAAAATTGTAAGAAACGGGTAACATCACTAGCAGTTGCGTGGATTGATTATCGCAAAGCTTATGATATGGTTACGCATAATTGGATAGAAAAATGTATGTTTGAAGTGGCAATAAATTTCAAATCCTTCATAAGTGAGTCGATGAAAAAGTGGAACCCAGAACTGAATTCAGGTCAAACCAGACTTGGCAATGTATAAATAAAGCAAGGAATTTTCCAGGGTGATAGTCTGTCACCGTTTTTGTTTGTCTTGACCATGGTACCATTGCCACTTGGTACTAAGGAAAACAAAGATGTTTATGAAGTGAAGAAGAAAGGAGAAAGAATTAACGATCTACTTTTTATGGGCGATTTAAAGTTATTCGCAAAAAATAAAGAATAAACTGAACAAATTGATAGTTTGGTAAATACAGCAATAGTTGTCTCTGAAGATATAAACATGGAATTTGAATTATCTAAATGTGGAGTTATAATCATGAAAAGATGAAAAGTAGTTGAAAGGGGTGGCTCTGCATGCTTGGTGGTGAAAGGATGAGGAACATTGAGGAAAGTGGATACACGTATCTTGGTCTTTTGGATGAAAATGTATGAACAGACGAAGGAACAAGTGAAGAAAGAATATACCAGAAAGATTGGGAGCATCCTGAAATCAAAATTAAATGGAGGAAGTGAATACATGATTCTATCAAAGCAAACGTTAACATTAAAATATAATTAAGCAAGTCAATATGTGTGACTCACTGATTAATACGATTGATACGGATTTTTACACTTATTGGATCTGAATTTGGAGACCTGCTCTTAAAAGTTGATTCACAGGGTTGCATAACCCTCATAAAATAAAGACGACCAAAAACAACGTTTTCACTTAGCATGAATTTAATTAAACTTTAATATATTTAATCTATTTTTTAAATTATGTTGCGCCTAGTGGTCTTTTTAAGGAGCATGCTATATTAAAATGGCTTTTATTCGTATTATAGAGACATTTTACACAATAAACATAGACAATAGTAAGTAAAAATTAATAAGTATTGAAAGAAACATTATTAAACAAAAGGTTTAATGTGAACTGTTTAAGTTGAGCAAATCTTGTGAAATTTCATGATGTTTTGATTTTAGGTAAGAAAACCTAAAATTAAATTTCTATATGACATTATCTGTGCCTTTTAAAATTTAAATCACGACTCATCTCACTTTAAATCGATTTATGCAATATCAAACTAAACAGCAAGAGTTATTAACAGAGTCTGATCCCCAACATTTAAAGGCAGTATAAATTAACATTTAAAGGCAGTATAAATTAACATTTAAAGGCAGTATAAATTAACATTTAAAGGCAGTATAAATTAAAATCGGTTCCAAAGGTTATTACAATCGATAATGGTAGTGAGGATAAGCTCTCTCTCCTTAAAATATGCCCCCGTGGTGTGTATCTCAAATAACCTTTAACAACCAATGACTCCTGTCATTCTCGTCTGGTTTAGCTACTAAGTCTAGTAAAACTGTTTATACTGAGAGAAGGATTAAAACCAGTGACTTCGGGCTGCTGGGGCTCATCAACTTTGGATGGTAACTAGGTGAATAGGAGAAGGCTAATCTGATTAAAAACCTCGTCTGCCTTATAGGATTACCCCATCAAGAAAAGGCTAAGGGAGTAAACCCCAGCAGAAAATCAGGAGACCGAGTCCTTAAGGTTGCTTGACTTTATATTGTCATCACTGGCTACTCCTGCTGCGCAATAGGGGCAAGCTGTATTGACTCTATCTTTCCTTTAGAGAGGTGAGACTTCTTCACGAGCAACTATTATATTCCCATATAGCTCTGCTCAGGCTATGTAGCACCACTTTAACACCATCGTCCACTAGAAAAAAATAATACATTGAATTTCTTAACGTTCTGACGATGACAATTCTAGCAGATCCTCCGAAGTTTGGACACTCTTATCCTGGCATCGAACTCAAAGCTAAGAAAACATAACCGAAGAATAAATTTGGAGGAAGACCAAATTTTATTCAGGCTGTTGACATCTTGATTAGATATCTCGTGCTTTATTTTTTGTTAAAAATCATTCTTAAGTCAGATCGCATCGGATTTCTAAGTAAGAATCGCGGCTTTATCTCGGCGAGCCTATGATAACTGTAGTTGATATTTTCTGCCCATGTTAGATGATAATTACACAGGTGAACGGTTTAACTTCCATAAATTAACAATCTCTTCTTTAAAAAATAAATAGTTCATATACCCTCAATACTTAACATATTTTAAAACATGCTCCATATATCTTCAATCATGAAGTACCCTCAATACTTAACATATCTTACATCATGAAGTACCCTCAATACTTAACATATCTTACATCATGAAGTACCCTCAATACTTAACATATCTTACATCATGAAGTACCCTCAATACTTAACATATCTTACATCATGAAGTACCCTCAATACTTAACATGCCTTTAATCATGAAATACCCTCATTACTTAATATATCTTCAATAATACAGTACCCTCAATACATAACATATCTTCAATCATGAAGTACCTTCAATACTCATATATCCTCAATATGGAAGTACCCTCACTACTTGACATATATTCCATTATCAAGTAGCCCCAATACTTAACATATCTTCAATATAGAAGTACCTCAATACTTAATATAATCGTGAAGTACCTTCAATACTTAACATAACTTCAATCATAAAGTACCCTCAATATTAACATATCTTAAATCATGAAGTCCTTTCAAGACTTAACACATTTCAATCATGAAGTACGCAAAATACTTAACATATTTTCAATCAGGAAGTACCTCAATACTAAACATATCTGAAAACGCTAAGTACTCCAATGCTCAACATATGTTCAATAACGAAGTACCCTCTATACTTACATATCTTCCATATGGTAATACTTAACATATATTCAATCGTCAAGTACCCTCAATACTTAACATGTCTTAAATCATGAAGTAAACCCAATACTTAACATGTCTTCAATCATGAAGTAAACCCAATACTTAACATATATCCGGTCATGAAGTACCCTCAATACATAACATATTTTCAATCATGATGTGCCCTCAGTACTATGCATATCTTCAATATGGAAGAACCTCAATACTTATATCTTACATCATGAAGCATCCTCAATATTTTCATGTCTCTAAACATGAGGTCCACTCAATATGTAACATATCTTTAATCATGTAGTACCCTCAACACTTATCTTATCTTCAATCATGAAGTGCCCTCCATGCTTAGCATATATTAAATCATGGAGTACCCTCAATACTTAACATATCTTCATTCACGAAGTACACTTAATTCTTAACATATCTTCAATCATGAAGTATCCTCAATACTTAACATATCTTCAATATGGAAGTACCCTCAATACTTAACATCTCCTCAATCATGAAGTACCCACAATACTTAACATATGTTCAATCATGAAGTACCCACAATACTTAACATATGTTCAATTATGAAGTACCCTCAATACTTAACATATCTCCAATTATGAAGTACCCTGAATACTTAACATATCTTCAATCAGGACGTACCCTCAATACTTAACATATTTTCAATCATATACTACCCTTGATACTGGACATATCTTTAATATGGAAGTACCCTCAATACTTAATAAATCATCAATCATGAAGTACCCTCAATACTTAACATATCTTCAATCGTGAAGTGCCCTCAATACTTAACATATCTTCAATCGTGAAGTGCCCTCAATGCTTAAAATCTCTTCAATAATGGAGTATATTCAATACTTATCATGTCTTCAAACGAAAAAGCCTGCTGTGTAAAATGCTACATTTGTCTGTGGTAAACGAAAACACTATACATTAGCATAGTGATATAAAAAAACGAACACGTGAATTGAATAAGTTTAAAACAATTAAAAAATAAGAAAAATACAAATATTTTTAAGTCACAAGATAAAAATGTACAGCCATAAAAAACGTGATCAGTAAAAAAAAATGAAAGAGAATCGATTACGATAAACAAAATTTAACTATTGCTAATATTTCGTGAAATTTTATTAGGTTTCCGTTCTATGAGATAACGTATGATTATATTTGTTCCTTATTCTGTTTGAACCGTAACTTTCAAATTTTAAACCCGATTAAAATCAATTTACGTAAAGTTTAATAAAATCTTTTTATTTTCATATCATTACGTTTTTTGTATTAGCTGCGGCTATCGCTTATCAATAACCGAATGCTACTCGATGATTAAGGTTAATGAGTATCAGGGGACGGCGAACACTGAGGTGATCGGTAATGATCAAACTTGGGTAGTGTTTGCTTTATTACGGCTCCACGGGAGCATGATCATATTAGCTTAAAAACCGGCTATACTATTAACTGGGAAGCAGCATGCTGTATTGTGTTCCATAAATAAGTAGTTCTAGTAAAGAAACTTTGTAAATCTGGAATCAAACATCTTCAATCATAATTTATACCTTAATTAGTTATTAGCGATAATGACATCAGTCTAAGTAGAGCTGAGAGAGCGAATGTAAGTAAATACCAACGTCTGATGTACAATATACAAGAAACTTCAATTTGCCGAAGATTTCAATCATTGCAGTACTGATATGATCAATGGAGTAATCGAAACTAACTTTTAACATTATCTGGTGAATATACTTCGTTACTCAAGTGCAGCGTGATTAGTGTATTCATGGTAACAGATAGAGTTCTAAAATAATTATCGGATAAATCTGTAAAATAATTTAACTGATGAAATCTGCAAATAAACAGGTTAATGGTTAACATGTACGGTAAGAAGCAAGAAACTGGACAAATATAAGTAAGGAGAGTGATAATCACAAAAAAAACACACACTAATAAAACAGTTTTTAATACATACGTTGTGTGGAGTGTTTATACGTGCTAGTCTTTCTTTCATAGACGCATCTTCTTGCTGTTGTTCCAGAGTGGCCATGTCACCTCGTCTAGTGGTCGGCAAAGACATGAAAACACATTGGTGATTGCTGAGTTTTAAAGGTGTTATTTATTTATTTAGAGGGAGAGAGAGAGGTTACGCATTTAAGAATAGAATTTACCTAGGCCTTTTAATTATTAATTTCATTTTCCTTATTTAGTCCTATGGATAGGCGACGCACGGACAGAGTGTCAAGACAACATTCACTTAGATTATCATTATTATTTTCGCGTCCTGTTTGCTTAATTTCCAACTATATGCTAACTATACCTCTGTTTTCTCATCGTACACATGGTTGTCATCCTCCCCAAACTGTTAGATCTTGCATTTTTTTGTCTAGGGAGCAAACTTGACAGCATTATTGAAGCGGCAAACAAAGGTTCGCTCCCTCGCAAAAATGCAGGGTCGACTAGTAGGAGTAGGATGACACCACGTGTTATACTCATATTTTCCACCAGATTATCCTGACATTTACTAATATAATCATGACCAGGATTTATATTACTTAATATAATCGCTACTTGTTGGCGTGGGGTACCGATATATAACAACTTAACAACATACCAGACAACAAAATTCCAAAAAATTCTTACTCGCTGACGTACTTTCAGTATTTAACAGAAGTTCAAACGCATGATCCCGCTACGTTATAGGTAACAATTGGCTATGTAAAAAGATGAAAATACACGTTACAATAGTGATAAGAAAGCGGGCAAGTCTAAAGAATAAGTTTAAAATATGTACTAAAAATAAAAAAACACGATAATTCTTATTCAGCCAGGGGAGATAAATACACGACGCTATTAAAAAAGGACAAGAAATCAATAAAAAATCAATAAAAACAAAAGAATCAATAAAAGAAAATCGATTAAGAAAATATAATTAGATAAAAGAAAAACTTGCGAGCAAAACAAATGTATCAAATTTGATTTGTGGCCAATATAGGTGGTAACAACAATAATTTGATAGTCAGCTTATTAAATGATAAATCGAGGAAAATCAATGATTTCTATTATATTCTGAGATTTTTTATTTTTCGTTTTTTATAGTAATTCACATCGTTTATATTATCTATATTTTTTGATAATATCCTGTCCACATGTAAATTAAATCTGTCTTCGAGACAGAAAAATTTACTCAGTTTTTTTGTTTTTTTGCATATTTTTCCTTTTCAGAACATTTTTCCGTCATTATTAACTTTTTTCTGTTTGTTTTTCGTCCCTTGATGACGATGACATCATTATCACTTCCAATTCTCATTGGTGCGTTTTTTCTTTTCTTCTTTTGCAATTATTACTTGCATTACATTTTAGTCTGTGTTTTCGTATTAGTACTTAATAGTTTTATTTTATTTCTTTTTTGAATTGTTTTTACTTTTTATTCACCCGAAACAACGCATATTGCTACTAATTGGCACCATGTAAGGATATGAGCAGCGAAATGTCGATTAAAATATTTGTAAAATAAACACAGAGATGCAAAATTGTGACGATTAGAGTGAATTACTATTAGGTTTGAGACTCTTTTTATCTTGTCGAAGAGGAAGAGACTAGTTGTAAATGCACCAAGCCATCTATGACAACAATAACTTTTGCATGGGCAAAAGGTAGCTCTATAAAGATACAGGATCCTGTAAGGTGTGAGCAGTGTACTAGCAAAGTAGAAAGAGCTCATCTTCTTTTTCAGCAGCCTTAGCAATGTATTTGTTTCCAATTCATGTTAGCTGTGAACGCTAAGCCGAGGAGTTTAATGATGAGCGTTATTAGTAATGGCAATCTGTCGGCGAGAAGGTTTCTTGTAGTTGTTAAAGGAAATAAGCTTCGTTTTATTAAATCTATTTTTAATCTCCATTTTAGTACAAACTGGATAGCGCTTCATAATATTTAAATCATTGCCTTGGATATTATTCCATCAATGTTTCGGCTGATGTAATTTACGACTTATTATGATTAATTTTTGCCCATTTATCACACTTTATTTCGGTTAGAGGAACGTGTGCAGTATTTCGAGCGAAAACCTATATTTATTCCCCGGTGGAAACTTGCTCACATTTTGTCAGCTAGGATCCGTAGCGTAACTGATGTTAGTGTTAAGTTATAATCAATGTTATAATCTTCTGGAGGTTGAATGTTTAATCCTCAATGCGAACGAAACTGGGAATAGAATTACAAATTACTTATGACATCTACGGGACCATGGATGAGAGAATGAGAATAATCTACCACATGATATAATAATGTTTCGTTCGAAATTCTGTATAGATTTCTGAGTTCGACATAAAGATTCCCAAGTTTGACAAAATATGAATGAAAGAAGTTCCATCGAGCGAAGCGGTGTGCAAATAACACCCTAGAACAACAGTAAATAAATAAATACCTCTTTTATCATTTTGCTCGTGACGTTTAGAATTGTACAGATTCCTCATCATTTTCAAAATTTATCGTTACATACTTTCTTTAATTCGTCCTCTGTTTTTCACTTTTCACCTTCTGTTTTTCACTTTTCTCGTTCTTTTTTTATCTTGCTATTGAATTTCGATTTAAAAAGATCCAGAACCAATCAAGATAATCATTTTCATCTAAAAGATGAAGAACAATATGTGAATACTAAAGTTGGTTAATGATATAAACAACCTTTGATTACGTTTAACATCTCCTACGACACATATTTGTTGATATTGGATTCGAAAGCGACCATGTTGCAATCTGCAAGGAAGTAGATTCTTTGTAGTGAGTTCCACTGATGAGAAGCCCTTAGAAAATAGACCTTTCCATTGAAACTCTCCTGACTCTAGCAACATAAAAAAACAAGGGGCATTTCTTTCCGTTGTGGAAAGAAGATGAGTTCTTACTGTCGGACGAGAAAAAAAAAACTCGAGATTGGAACATAGACGAGATCTTTCTACAGTAATAATATTAGAGTAGAAATAACCTAACAGCGTATTTTTGTGAAAGAAGGGTCGCATGCAAGAGAAGAGATCTTCCTCGCTAGATTTAAATTTCGATCTTGTCCTTTGACGGAAAGTGTAGATGTGGCACTTGTACTTTATCTTCGGTCATACCAAACTCTTATAAAGACGATCATTGCTGATTTTTTTATCAAATTGTTTTCTTTGTTCTTTTTTTAACTTGTCGCTTCATGACGTATGTTGATTTGATTTGTATCATATGGTTTGTTGTTTTCTTTCAAATCTTAAAAAAAAATGCTAGTTTATTTTGTTCGATTTTCTATTTTTATTCTACATTATTTTCGTGTATTTTTCTTTTTTTAGCGTCACGCCGTCACACCTAATTTATTTTAACCCCATTTGCGTATTCTTTGTTAATTTTTTTTTTTAGCTTTCTACTGTTGCCATTTAAATGATCTACTATTCTCTCGTTTATATTAATGTGCACATTATATCACTTTGTAATATCGAAAGTGGATATGCAAAAATAATAAAAACGCACACACACATATACATATATACACACACACACATATATATATACACACACACATATATATATATAAGTATATATATATATATATATATATATATATATATATATATATAACTGAATGGCTGTACGTAGATTTGTATTCGTGCGATGTTTATATATTCGCTAGAAAGGTTAGAGAATTTGAATAAAATCTTAAAGTGTAGTCTTATGTAAACTTCTATGTAGAAATGCATTTAAATTTCGGAATTTCGCTTGAACAATCGTGAATATTATGGTATATAATGAATGTTACCCAAAGATAAAATTTTCTATCCTCAACGTTTTGATTTATTCTGGTACACTTTTCGCCCAAAAGCGGAGAACCACTCGAAATGTCAAAATAAAATATAATAAATTGAAAACAACAACATCGTTTTTATGCTTTTTACACAACTTATCACTTAAATTTTCGTATGGGTTCGAATACCTTATATATTAAGTTTCATGTATGCAGACCAAAAAACTGACAGAGATTGGTTAAAACAAATATATCTGCACATACATAAATATATATAGAAAGACGGTTGTGTTTACTATAACCTTTTTACGCAAATATTACGCAAATATAAATCATGTAGAATATCTGCATGAATATAATTACACATATAATTAATTAAAGATTATAATCCAATGAGAAAACCGAAAAAACTAATAGGGAATGAATTAAAATGAATGTTTAAAACAATATGCAAATTAGCAAGATGTTTGCAGATGAATGAACCATATATAACAAAGTTGTATTTTCTTTTTAAATAAATAGAAAATGGTTTTTAATCTGAATATCAATACACAAAAAAACACTTTAAAAGTGTATAGATTGTGTTAAAAAAGTGATTTAAATTTTAAAAGATTTCTCGGTTAAAGTCTCTTGAATAAAGTCTCTTGAATAAAATCTCTTGAATAAAGTCTCTTGAATAAAATCTCTTGAATAAAGTCTCTTGAATAAATGATAAATACCTGGCATCCAATAGGATACCACATCCCAGAAAAAAAGAAAATAAGAAACTTTTAAAAAGAATAAGAAAATAATACATCGTTAACAAATGGATCCCGTAAACTAGCACTAGTACAACTGAACATGTGAGAATGGTCGGATTGTGTTGACATTCACACACACACACACGCGCGCACACACACACACACACACACACACACACACACACACACACATATATATATATATATATATATATATATATATATATATATATATATATTGCTTAATGCGTAAGAGGAAGAGAGAGAGAGAGTTCAATTCCACAAGAGGAGACTTATCTGGATAATGCCAAGCTCCAATAATAAATTGTTACGTATATATATATATATATATATATATATATATATATATATATATATATATATCATTGAATGAAATAGACAACTTGTGTCTACTGATTCTAAATTATTTCCTTGTTTCTAAAAAGAACTTACAGATCTATTTAGTATATTTATTTTCGAATCCATCTTGATTCGAACTGGTTCTGAACAATTCGTAGAAGTTTATTATTATTACATGTATAGAAGTATATTTATTGTTATTTTATTTGTTAATTATTCCGACCGATTTAAATATATTTGATTTTATAATAAAAATGGTGACTATATCAGCAAATTCTTACATATATACATATACATATATATATATATATATATATATATTATACTGTTGGTAGAATTTTTCAGTAACTCATAACAACAACACAATATGTCATTCCAAAGAGTGCTCAATGCATGAAACAGAGCAATATATTGATTGTTGGAGAGCTATTGGCTACACATTAGCAAACGTGTTTCAATGACCCCCTAGCAGGGAAAATCACCTCATCAGGCTAAAAACCATCCACGAAACTTTCAATAAAGACCATCCCTTTATATTAAAGTCAACTTTACAGGGTTGAACCATTCTAAAAAGAAAGAGGGGTACTAACAACCTATATGAAAACAAATATAACCTATTCACAAAATAATGTTAGGTTTTTCAAGGTATAATTCTGAAGCAGATTTATTATACGTTTGCATTAAATTTTCTAGCTCCAACCATTATAATTATAATTGTTTTTCGTTTGTTTTGTTAATACGGATTTTTAGAACTATTAATCCAATATCAGAGCAATTCATAAATTTAACTCGGGTTTTTTCCCACTTAAAATCGATATATATATATATATATATATATATATATATATATATATATATATATATATATATATATATATATATATGAATTTCAATTGGATGTATTTTGTCAGCATTCTTTCATTTGAACAAATATCATCGGTTTTATTTTTTTTAATTTTTAAAATAATCTTTTTTGTCGAAATCCAAAACATTCATCAATATCTCATCACAAGCATTTTCGAATCTTTATTGAATCATCTTTAAGTAACAAAACACATAAGTAAACAGCTTGTTCTTTGTGTTTCGAATTATAACTTATCAAAGTTTCTCTTGGAACTACACCGGTTGTTTTTTTTTAACTCTAACTGACTTCATATGCTTTTCAGATGCTTTTAAAAATTTTCTCCTTTTATTTTTGTTGATTCATTTTTTTGTTAACTGAAAATTATTCAATATATTATATATATATATATATATATATATATATATATATATATATATATATATATATATATATATTATAAAGATTATTCAACGACTGATCAGAAATGCTAGCGAAAATCATAAAACATCAAACATTGAAAATATACATTTAAATGTAAACATAAATTAGACATCATCAAGCAGGGGATTTCTATGAACTTTACAATGTTTTCTCCTATATATATATATATATATATATATATATATATATATATAGGAGAAAACATTGTTAATATATATATATATATATATATATATAAATTGTAAATATATATATATATATATAAATTGTAAATATATATATATATATATATATATGTATTGACATCGATAATCGAATAAATCCGAGGGAAGGAGGAGCACGCAATTTAGACCAAAGGTAACACCTTCAACAGCTTAACATCGTAAGTGCATTTCAGAAGTTTTATTACAACAGAAGCCGAAAGGCCCTACATATTAAATAAATAGTAGGTTGTTCTATGACTAGAGTGCGCTCGAAATGAATGTTTCCGTTTAAAGCACAATTGCACTATCATACTTGACTGTTTTATTTTAAACTTTAAGCCATTAGATATGAAAATAATCTTATAAAATCAACTATAGATGCTCTACCGTGCAATAAAAACTAAAATGTATTGTGAATTACAGCATTCCGGGGAGGTATGTGTAGTTTCCTCCTGATGCACTGCGTTGCGTCCCCAAATAGATGAATCAATTTGATTGAAAACTGCACCGATTTCGAGTACGATACAAATATGGGAGTGTCAAACAGTTATTGAGCATCATTCAATTCCGGGTAACGTCGGGTCTCCCTGCTAGTATATATATATATAAATTTAAAGGGGGTTAGAACAGTAGTCTTAATGGCAGAGTGTGTTTTAATGTGATAGTAAAATTACTAATTTAATTAAAATACAAGAAAAGAACAGTGCTCGTTGTGTGGCGTATATCCTTCATATGATCCTATTATTTCCAATTTCAAATTGAAAGAAATATTCTTATCTTTGAGTCGCCAAATATGTCTAGATAGAGCGGTTTGGTTCACCAGGGAGGGATTTTTAAAAGAGTGCCTGTGGGTTGAAATACTATGCTTAATAAGTCCAGATGTGGAACCGAAGTAAATTGCGATTTTTTTAATGAATTTATTGTCAGGTAGATTAGGGGTGGTATTGGTATGTGATGGGTTGGTCTGTATTTGATTGGTAGATTGGTTAAAGTGTGTGTAATTATTTAATCGTGTGGTCGAGCTATGGTTGTCATTAACCTCATTTAAATTTGGGTTTTGTGATACTGTGCAGCTATAAACTACATTTTTAATTTTGCATGTACATTGTAGAGGGCATCCATTTTTTCTTCTACAGTTACAACCTGCTATATTTTCTGTATTGTATAGGTGAACAAGTTTCTGATGAGCCGTTCCACTTAAGTTAACAAATTTACCGAACTTCCATTACTATCGATTACTATATTGTCCTTTTGACTCCTCTACACTCTTTAACCCGTATCCTTGAATGGCCTATCGGCCTTGATAGGTGCTGACACCTATGTAAAAAAATTATTTTGTATCTTATTAATTTTTTATTGTTAGAACTAATTATTTTTTGATGAACGTTTGGCATAGTTGAGTAAGACACTTTGATTGTGTTATTATCAAAGATTTTACTGTATCGATGAAGGGCTTTAAAGATTTTTTCTAATATTTTAAAGTATTTTCTGGCTATATTTGTCTCAAGATTTTTGGAATATGGAGGGTTGAACCACAGGATTTCCCTATGTCTGTTTTTATGCTTACGGATTTTGGTTTGTTGTTTATTTGTGTTTGTATCTAATACTTGCGGTTTCATTTTGCTTTGTCTTGCTTTTTGATCATTTTTTTTGTACTTCGTATGCGGGATGATATGCCAATTTATAGGTTATTTAGCTTTTAGTAGGTTTATGTATAATGCAGTTTTTGTTTTTATCATTTTTATTTAGGAATTTGATTTGCGATTTGTATCCTGAATATTTAAGGACCTCATTGTAATATTTTTCATTTTTGTTAAATATAGATTTGTTAGAAGATAGTCTAGAAATTCTTAAAGAGACATTGGGAACTATTGATTTCAATATTGATTTAGAGTGATTTGATTCGTTATGGACATGTAGTACAGATTGGTTAGGTTCAAAGGTAGTGTTTTCAAGATTTAAGGTTATGTCTAAGAAATTAACGATTTTTTTTATTAGGGTCGATTTTTATGGTAAATCCATAATTTTTAAATAATGTATGTAAGGATTTAATTGCTTTTTCGTAATTTTTATTTGTGGAGTTTGTTACGAAAAGTGCATCATCTCTGTATAGGCCTCCTTCAAGTTTGAACTGTTCATGGATTATAGAATGAATTTCATCTAAAAGGAAAATCCTGACCAGATCGGTGACCTAAGCGGAGTCCATCGAGCCCACTAAAACATTGAAATGGTCAGGGGTATTTTTCTGGTCCAATACTTATTATTGAAAGTTATTAAAGATTTTCTAGCTACGAGTATTGCTTTAATTTCGTCCTGCGTTATATTAGTTTTCGTGCCATTAGTAGAGATTTATTTAGTAGAATCAGCGATATTGATTGGTAATCTGATTCAATGTAAAAAGAAAAATTTTAAATTATTTTTATTTTGAATGTTAGAAAACCAATCGATTACCTGAGTGGAGGATTGCAATAGTGGGTATTTTATTAAAGATTCAATTTTGGGGATAATTCTATCCAGTATGTTTTTACAAACTAATCCTATATCTGATTTTGAGGGACAGATGAGTCTAATAGTAGGGTTTATATTAAAGACTTGTTTGTGGTCTTTTAAAGCAAATCTCGTGGTACCCGGTACTGGTATTTCTGTGTATTTATCTATTTTAAGTTTAGTTAAAATATTTTTCCCTCGTTATTTATTCCATTTAATGCTGACATATTTATTGTTTTGTAGTTTTTATTAAGTTCCTTGTATATTAGATGTTTTATATTGTATATAGTCCATTGTGTAAAAATTTCTAGTTTTACTTGCCGGTAATATCAGTTTTTTTGTAGGTTTTGAAATAGATTTTGAAAATTTATTTTTTAAAGGGTTGAAGTGAAATAGATATATATTTTTTAATTTAATATTTTTAATCGGGTTAATCAAATCATTTTCAAATTTCTCAGTGTCTTTGCTTTTTTAGTTTTTTTTTAATATGTTTTTAGTTTGTAGTATTTGGCGGAAATCTATTTCAAAAAAAAGAATCGCGAGATGAGGAAGCAGTGGCTAGCAAGAAAGAACTATGCAGAAATTCTGATTGTGTTCAGTCAATTCTTTGAAAAGCTTCTAATAATGATGCAGAAACATTTTGGCAAAGCAATTCGGATCTTGGCGAGCTAGGAGAGGCGAAAAACAATGCTGTTTTTATCGATGCTATTTGTGACTTCCTATACACGAGTTATTAAGGCAAACTACTAACTGACAAGATCACATAGAATTGTTTTATGAAAATGAGGAAAAGTTCAAGTTAAAAATAGTAAGCGAAATGATATCCATACAAATGTTGCTAGTTAGCACATGAATCGCAAACAATGACATATTTGTATTATATTTGAACGTTGAATAATTTTATAGATTAAAAGAGAATACTAAAGCAAGTTCAGCCACGATGAGGAAAAGTTGATGCATATGTACAATCCAATGAAAACGTCAATTACTCAGACATATAAATGCCCACTGAATAGAATTTAATATAATTAAATGGAATTGATTAGAATAGAATAAAATAAAATTGAATAGAATTGAATAGAATCGAATAGAATTGAATAGAATTGAAAAGCATTAAATATAATTGAATAGAATCGACTAGAATCGACTAGAATCGAATAGAATTGAATAGAATTGAATAGAATTGAACAGAATTAAATATAATTGAATAGAATCGAATAGAATTGAATAGAATTAAATAGAATTGAATAGAATTAAATAGAATTGAATAGAATTAAATAGAATTGAATAGAATTAAATAGAATTGAATAGAATCGAATAGAATTGAACAGAATTGAATATAATTAAATAGAATTAAAGAGAATTGAATAGAATTAAATAGAATTGAATAGAATCGAATAGAATTGAACAGAATTGAATATAATTAAATAGAATTAAAGAGAATTGAATAGAATTAAATAGAAATTGAAAAGAATTAAATAGAAATTGGTAGAATTAAATTGAATTAAATAGAAATGAATAGAATTGAATAGAATTGAATAGAATCTAATAAAATTGAATAGAATTTTACAGAATTGAATAGAATGAAATAGAATTGAATAGCATTGAAAAGAATTGAATAGAACCGAATAGAATTGAATAGAATTGAATAGAATTAAATAAAATTGAATACAATTAAATAGAATTTAATAGAATTAAATAAAATTGAATAGAACTGAATAGGATTAAATATAATTATATAGAATTAAATAGAATCGAATAGAAACGAATAAAATGAAATAGAATTTAATAGAATAAAATAGAATTGAATAGAATTAAATAGAATTAAATAGAATTGAATAGAATTAAATAGAATTAAATAGAATAAAATAGAATTGAATATAATTGAATAGAATAAAAAAGAATAGAAAAGAATTGAATTAAATTAAATGGAATTGAATAGAATGTAATAGAATGAAATAGAATTTAATATAATTGAATAGAACTTAATAGAATCGAATAGAATTGAATATAAGTAAAAGAATAGAATAGAATTAAATCGAATTAAATAGAATTGAATATAATTGAATAGAATAAAATAGACTTGCATAGCATGTAATAGAATTAAATAGAATTGAATATAATCGAATATAATTAAATAGAATAGAATAGAATGTAATAGAATTAAATAGAATTGAATATAATTGAATAGAATAAAATATAATTAAATAGAATTGAATAGAATTAGATAGAATTAAATAGAATCGAATATAATTGAATATAATTAAATAGAATTAAATAAAATTAAATATAATTGAATACAATTGAATAGAATAAAATAGAATTAAAAAGAATTGAATAGAATTGAATAAAATTGAATAGAATTGAATATAATTGAATAAAATAAAATATAATTGAATAGGATATAATATAATAAAATAGAATTGAATTAAATTGTAATAGAATTGAATAGACTTGAATATAATTGAATAGAATAATATAGAATTGAATAGAATTTAATAGAATTAAATAGAATTGAAAAGAATAGAATTGAATAGAATAAACTATAATTAAATAGAATTGAATAGAATAAAATAGAATTGAATAGAATTAAGTAGAATTGAATAGGATTGAATAGAATTGTATAGAATGAAATAGAATTGAATAAGATTGAATAAAATTGAATAGAATTAAATAGAATTGAATATAATTAAAAATAATTGAATAGAATTGAATTAGATTAAATAGAATTGAATAGAATTAAATATAATTAGATATGATTGAATAGAATATAATAGAATTCCATAGAATCGAATATAATTGAATAGGATATAATAGAATTTAATAGAATTGAATAGAATTGAATAAAATTGAATAGAATTAAATAGAATCGAATATAATTGAATAGGATATAATAGAATTTAATAGAATTGAATAGAATTGAATAAAATTGAATAGAATTAAATAGAATTAAATATAATTAAATATAATTAAATAGAATTGAAAGGAATCGAACAGAATTGAAAATTATAAAATTGAATTTAATAGAATTAAATAGATTTTGATTGAATTAAATAGAATTGAATAGAATTGAATTGAATTAAACAGAATTGAATAAAATTGAATAGAATAAAATAGAATTGAATAAAATAGAATTAAATAGAATGTAATATAATTTAAAAGAATTAAATATAGTTGAATAGAATGTAATAGTATTTAATAGAATTAAAAAAAATTAAATATAATTTAATAGAATTTAAAAGACTTGAATAAAATTGAATAGAATTAAACAGAATTAAATAGAATTTAATATAATTGAATATAATCGAATAGAATTGAATGGATTTAAATAGAATTGAATAGAATTGAATGGAAATAAATAGAATTAAATAGAATTGCATAGAATTAAATAGAATTGAAAGGAATTACATAGAATTGATTAGAATTGAATAGAATTAAATAGAATTGAATAGAATTGAATAGCATTAAATAGAATTGAATAGAATTAAATAGAATTGAATATAATAAAATGGAATTGAATAGAATTGAATAGTCCAACAGAAAATGTAAAACTATAGATAGGCCAAAGGGAAATCCCCCCACCCCAAAAAAATACAAAAAAAGTTTATATATAAAAAAGTTGGTAAGGTTTTGATAAACCTTTTCTTCTGACGATAGGTGCTATTTTTTGAAATTCTATGGAACGAAGAGAAGTCTTATATTTTCAACTTGTATACTTTGTCGAATAGTAAATTTATAGGTTTAAGTTCATAAATATGATTTCGCATGCTTCTTAATATCATTTGACTTCTTGATGTAGACCCAAACTGGGACCATGGAAGGAAAACACGGAACATGGGTTTGGTGTACGGAAGATATATCAACGCAAAAAGTTACAAGAAATGGATAAAGGGTAAGTGGAGCTTACTCTATGGTGATGTCCAATATAGGTAGTCGTACGTTCTGCGCACTGCTAGTAATTCACTGATTCTACAGCATTAATCACATCGTAATATAGTAATGGAAGAGTTCATGATGCGGTTAAGTTTCGATCTCATAACATCCCCTTCCAAGACATAATAATAAACCAAAGTGTTAATACTTCTTTATCTTGTGATTTACATCGAGTGGTTGCGTAATTTTTTTTCTCCAGCTTTTAACTTTCAGAGAGACTTAAGAGCGTGTCGAGATAGAAGTGATCGAATATTACGTTGAAAAGTATTAACCGTCTTCCATGTATCCAAGGAACTTTATGACAGCGAATGATATCCATAGAATTTCTTTCTCTATTTGATACTATTGTTTATCAGCTGGCAGTAGGAATCTAAGTTAAAGTTTTACATTTTATAAGATGTTTATTGATAATAATTTGGAACTTATATACTAGTCTCTGTCATTATAATTTCTGTTGTCACATTTTGTGTCACTTGTTATTGTCGATTTTATTGCTGATAAGCGAATAATTAAAATGAAAATAGTCATCTTTTTTCTCAAGTCTCCAGTACCTTCTGAAGTATTCTGGCAGTTTCCAACAAAACAGTCTTTTCAAGCACACCAGCATTGCAAAGGATTCCAATTTTTTTCGATCCACCTGTAGGCTTTCCATTTTCATCATAAGGGTTGCTTCTGAAGAAGAACTCCATGATTACCTCCTAAATCTATTTACTCCTTAATCCATTTACACCTTCATCTATTTACTCCTTCATCTATTTACTCCTTCATCTATTTACTCTTTACACTATTTACTCCTTAATCTATTTCCTCCTTAATCTATTTACTTCTTAATCTATTTACTCCTGCATATATTTACAACTTAATCTATTTACTCTTTACTCTATTTACTCCTTCATCTATTTACTCCTTTATCTATTTACTCTTTACACTATTTACTCCTTAATCTATTTCCTCCTTAATCTATTTACTTCTTAATCTATTTACTCCTTCATCTATTTACAACTTAATCTATTTACTCCTTAATCTATTTACTCTTTAATCTATTTCCTCCTTAATCTATTTACTTCTTAATCTATTTACTCCTTAATCTATTTACAACTTAATCTATTTACTCCTTAATCTATTTACTCCTTAATCTATTTACTCCTTCATCTATTTACTCTTTAATCTATTTACTCCTTCATTTATTTGCTCCTTAATCTATTTACTCCTTAATCTATTTACTCCTTCATCTATTTACTCCTTAATCTATTTACTATTTACTCTATTTACTCCTTAATCCATTTACTCCTTAATCTATTGACTTCTTAATCTATTTACTTCTTAATCTATTTACTCCTTAATCTATTTTACTCCTTGATCTATGTACTGTTTAATCTATTTTCTCCTTCATCTATTTACTCCTTAATCTATTTACTCCTTAATCTATTTACTTCTTAATCTATTTACTCCTTAATCTATTTACTCTTTAATCTATTTACTCCTTTATCTATTTACTCCTTAATCTATTTACTTCTTAATCTATTTACTCCTTCATCTATTTACTCCTTCATCTATTTACTCCTTAATCTATTTACTCTTCACTCTATTTACTCCTTAATCTATATACTCCTTATCTATTTACTTCCTAATCTATTTACTCCTTAATCTATTTACTCCTTTATCTATTTACTCCTTAATCTATTTACTCCTTCATCTATTTACTCCTTCATCTATTTACTCCTTAATCTATTTACTCTTCACTCTATTTACTCCTTTATCTATTTACTCCTTATCTATTTACTTCTTAATCTATTTACTCCTAAATCTATTTACTCCTTTATCTATTTACTCCTTAATCTATTTACTCTTTACTCTATTTACTCCTTAATCTATTTACCCCTTCATCTGTTTACTCCTTAATCTATTTACTCTTCACTCTATTTACTCCTTAATCTATTTACTCTTTATCTATTTACTCCTAAATCTATTTACTCCTTTATCTATTTACTCCTTAATCTATTTACACTTTACTCTATTTACTCCTCAATCTATTTACTCCTTCATCTATTTACTCTTCAATCTATTTACTCCTTCGTCTATTTTTACTATTTTTTAATCTATTTACTCCTTCATCTATTTACTCCAATTCATTCAAACAAAAGTAGTAAGATGACATCCAGGTTCTCACTGCTTTGCCAAGATACATTTACCAGACATGACCCTTTCAGTTTGAGGTCTTATTCTTAATTCTTTGATTTTCTTTTACATAAACATCACCACTTATCAAGGCCCACTGAACACACGAGGATAAAGGTTAAGAGTGTACAGTAGTCAATTGGACAATATAGTAATTGTTAGTAATGAGAAGTTGCTGGGAAGAGAAAAGGACATCCTCTACGAGGCTACGAAGTCTATTTTGAACTCTATCAAGGCAGGACAAGTCCTTTCTAGCAGCGCCTGTTCAGATGTGGTAACAGTATTCCATCCTTGGACGTACCTGACTCTTATATAGACAAAGAATTGCATCAGCAGTGAGATATCTACTGGATGGATAGAAGGATCCCACCATTTTTCCATCGGCCTTGGCAATAGATTTGATGTACGTGTTCCATTTCAGATCAGAAGTAAAGGTCAACCTCAGAAGCTTGTCAAAACATGAGGCCTTCCCAAGACGAGAGCCATTCATTTCAATTGATGCCAGATGGAGATCAGAACGTTGATAATGTAAAAATAGAAGCTTAGTTTTAGATGCATTAAAAGTAACCAGCCACTCCTTCCCCATTGTACCACGTGCTCAAGATCAGAGGAGAGAGAATCGGAGAGAACTTGGTCGGTTACGGTCTTAGATGTGCTACCATAGATGGTAGTGTCATCAGCATAAATGTCTATGAATGATGTAAGGATGTGATTTGGAAGATCAGTAATGTAGATCAGGAAAAGAGTTGGGCCCAGGATGGACCCCTGCGGGACCAGCTTTACTACTGTGAATTTTGCTCATCAACTACTACTCTTATGAACCTATCAGAAATAAATGATTTTATAATTGAGGAGACAGTTCCAGCTATATCATATCTAGAGATCTTGTGAAGTAAACATTTATGCCATACCCTATCAGAGGCCTTTGATATGTCAAGAGCCATTGCCATAAAAATGTTGCCTCCGTCGAGAGATTCGCTAATCCAATAACTATAAACACATCTGCTCTAGATCTAGCAGAACGGAAACCATATTGTGTGTCACTAAGAAGGTTATTTTTGCTGTAATGGTTGATTACTTCTCTATTTAACACAGATTCCAGCAACTTACTCATGGCACACAGGAGACTTATTGGTCTGTACTGGGAGAGAGATGAGCGATCACCTGAATTCTTAAATACAGGTCATACTGATGAGATTTTCCAGGGTGATGGGAAGCAATTCTCCTTAAGACAACGTTTAAACAGTTTTGTAAGTATGGGCGCTAGTTCTGGTTGAAGTTTTTGGAGTACTATAATTGAAATACCGTCAGGACCGGTTGCTTTACTGGCAACATCACGTACAGATATTTCTATATCACATATCATGTTTTCTGATACAGGAGGAAATATTGGAGGTTGGCGGCCTTGGTCACAATGGGTAGAATTAGCTGCAAAGTTTGTGGCAAAGAATTTGGCTTTGTCTGATGCTGAAGAGATTGCCTCAGGTCAGCTGATAATCATTGGGATAGAGTACACGCTTCTGTTCAGGATTCTGTTTGCTATTTGCCAAAACTAGTGGGAACCAACCTGCTGCTCAGCTACTTTGAACTTGAAGGTCTGAGCATAGAACTCTCTTGCGTTCCTTAATACTTTCTTACAATTAGCTGGCAGTCCTGAAAGCGGCTTTAGTCTCAATACATCTATTAAGTTTGAAGTAATGAAAAAAGTGATTTCTGTGCGCAATGGCTGGAGAAAACTATGGCTGGCTGTTAGGTTTTCGCTGGAACGTTTTGGAGGGTATTAAACGGTCTATACCTACAATTAACCATTCCGTAAGGTCTAATACTATAGAGGACACATCCTTTTTAAACATGGAACGCAGAGGTAGATCTGATATAAATGTACGGAAGTTATCCCAGTCAGTCATAGAGTATCGATATACTGTAGAATGGAGAAGTACGTCTGAGAACTTATTGCATTTCATTTTTATCTTAATTGATACAACAGAGTGGTCGGAAGGTCTAAGAGGAGGCAGAACGGAAACTGAACATAGTTCAGGGAAAGTTGTGAGAAAAAGGTCTAAGAGACCTGCATACTGGCCGTCAGTGTCGAGCACACGGGTGGGTTCGTGAACAATTTGAGTGAGGTGATAAGCAATGGAAAAATCGTGACAGAACCTCCCCTCATCATTGCTCTTGTTTGAATGGGTCAACCATTCTACATTGTGAACATTGAAGTCTCCACATACGTGAATGTTAGCTGAAAGATAAGCAGATAGAACGTGGTCAATTTTCTCAGATATGCATTTAAAGATAGTAACTCCGCTGTTGTGGGGCTATAGAGAGTAAATGTAAACGCAGTAATATGAGCAAGTGCAATCCGAAAGCACATATAGGGTAAGTTAGGATCTTCTATGGAGATGTCCCTACCGCATGGAAAGCCATCTTTAATATAGGCACATATTCCATGCCCATGACGATCTTGAGGTTCAGATTTGGAATTTAAGTTAATCCTTTAATTACGAATGCATATTGGAAAATAGTCTATCGAATGCCAGTTTCGCTTAGAAATGATAGGTTTGGTTTAGTCTCCTGTAATTAGGTTTCAACCTCTGGAAGGTTAGAACGTAGACCCCTGATGTTGGAGAAGGATACATGGTAGTGGGGATCTACGTTGAAAGTTGGAGATTCGGGTTTAATCGTGTATTTTTTCTTGAAACTTTTCATGATGGAGTTTGGAGACTTGTGGCCTACGTCGACAGACTTGCTTAGAGCAGGATAGAGAGGGAAACTACGAGAGAAAAAGAAACGATGGTAAAGCCTAACAATTGCCCACTAATATGCCATCGAGAGGCCCCACAAGAAACTACTGCATGGTCCAGAATCCATTCACCAAATGTCAATACAGAAGCCCCAGTATTTTGCACCTGCTGATAGGACAGCCTCCTAAGGTTCGGGTCCCTGACTATCAAGTGGATAACGTAAGCCCAGATAAAACGTTTACTCCCCCCAGCACCCTTACTAATGACATAGCTACAAGGATAATCATAGAAACAGAAAATTTCCGACATTTCTGGCGACTGTTCGCGCAAAATAATGCCAACCTAGAATACAGCTTTTTCTTCTCCCTTTGTCAGAAAAATCACTCATTAAAAATGAGGACTGAGGGGCAAATAAAGAGAAGCGAGAGTAACGGGAGATGCTGATAACGCATCCACAATGCTATGTATACTCTCCATTTAAAAAAATTATTTTATCACGTATTGTTGTCGAATTGGCGTGTTTAAGGGAAAGTATGGCGATAGATTCCTCTCTCACGATCTGTGAATACAATTGCCTAATCTCATAATGCAATCAACTAGGTAGCTATAATAAACAACCTTTATGGACGAGAAATTCTATTATTAAATATAAAAATCAGAAAAAA
Organism: Euprymna scolopes; assembly: GCF_053919585.1. Taxonomy (NCBI): domain Eukaryota; kingdom Metazoa; phylum Mollusca; class Cephalopoda; order Sepiida; family Sepiolidae; genus Euprymna; species Euprymna scolopes. The sequence goes on from NC_136498.1 coordinate 91,239,782, forward strand.
TATATAAATTAAATACTGAAATAAGATGTAGTTATTAGCATTTGAATCTAAAAATATAAAAATTAAAATTAATATAGCAGAGAGACTCGAGAAGAGTTCCGTCTCCAAAATGCAAACTGTTGAAGAGATATTAGCTTTAAAAACATCAGCGTTCTAAATATTTTTTTAATTGACCGTTAATAAAAGCTTGATCGTATTCTGAACTTCGGCTTGTGACGTTTTAAGGAATTGTGAGATAAAACAAAAGCGGAGGTGGTCTGTAAAGAGAATATACTGGTTAAGTCTATGCTATTTTTAAGATCAACTTATTAGATATAATAAAAAACATTTATGGAGGAGAAAAGCTATTATTAAATAAAACAATCAGAAAATAAAAATATAAATTAAATAAATTAAATACTGAAATAAAATGTAGTAATTAACATTTGAATCTTAAAAGATAAAAATTTAAATTGATGTAGCAGCAGCTTATCTCGAAAAAGAGTTCCAAACTGTTGAAGGGAAATTAGCTTTAAAAATATCAGCGTTTCAAAGACTTTTTTTTAATTAATCGTTAAAAAAGGCATGATCGTATTCTTAAATTCGGCTAGTGACATTTTAAGAAATTGCGAGATAAAAAGAACGCGTGGGTATGTAAAGAGAATATAATGGTTGAATCTATGCTATTTTTAACATCAACTTGGTAGATATAATAAACAACCTTTATGGACGAGAAAAGCTATTATCAAATAAAACAATCAGAAAACAAAAATGTGTCTTGGACGAAGTGGTTTGAAATTTGAGTTTTACCAATCTTGCTGGATTATCGAGCACCATCTACCAGAGCTAATGGTTTTAAGTGGTCAGTTTCTCGCCTAATGCACCCGCCTTGTCAGTAAAACAGGTTCATCGGGCTTAGTGAGTAAGCAATACGAGAAAGCCAGGAGTAGCACTAGAATGTCAGAGGCTATTGATTTAAGCATGCCTTGGTAGTATTTCATAGGAGATGGGAAGCTCGTCCCCACTTCCACTCCTGGCAATATGGCAACTATTATTATTATTATTATTATTATTATTATTATTATTATTATTATTATTATTATCGTCAGTAGTAGTAATAGTAGTAGTGCGAATTTTTAACGTTATATTATTAGAGATAAGTTTTGAGTATTTGAGAAGTATTATTTAATTATGTTTGTAAGCTCAGTGTAGACAACTGCAGGTTAAACATGACTTATTCGCAGAAATTCTTACAGGTTTTATCTCTCTCTCACTCTCTCGCTCTCTCTCTCTCTCGCTCTCGCTCTCTCTCTGCTTCTTCCATTGTCAGTCACTTACTCTTTATTTTATTTTTGTTTCCTTTCGTTTTTATCTTTACGTATTCTTCCCACACACCACGTCGCCTTTACTTCCGAGCCGACCTGTCGTGATGGACACCGACTTCTCATGAGCACGAACACAAATCAGAAGCTACGTAAGACACACGCACGTATCAGATAACAAAATAAAGGGAGAGGAATGCTTCCATAGATTAATTAAGTCAGTAGCTGAAGACTTTCATCATCAAATACTATCTTGAAGCCAACAAACCAATCGTTTCGTGGCCGTGCATTTCTACCACACACACCCATTTCTTGGGTGGAATCGATTTCAAGATAGGATGTGAGGACACAGTTATAATTCTCTATATCTTATGTAATTTATTTTACACTGGACGTTTACTATTTCGTAACCACAAACAAATATGCAATAGCGCATACATATTTTTATAATTATAAGTGATTACAGTAATCAGGTTCTGGAGACAAATGTTTATATTTTTCGTAGAAAACACAGTGAATTCTCTCAAGTTCCAATTTCTAATAAGTTTTAATAAATAATGCACATTTATAAATTTTAATACAGTTAAAAAATCGTAATCCAAACAATAAAAATCAACCAGATTTCTATGCTAATTGGATGAATAAACTTGTTTCTCGTTAGCAAAAATGTGTCGATTCTAATGGTTCTTATTTTGATTAAGTTTATTATTATGATCTTTTGAACTTGAATATCAAAAAACGAAATAATTTTTGCACCAATCTAATGCAAATATTTTAATTGTAAGCAAAACACCCTTTCATATTTTACAATAATTATGAATTATCCGATAATTTAATTACTGAACTCTTCAGAAATGTAAGTAGGATAACTAATCAATATAAAACTAATCATTACTGGTCTCATTATATTTATTTCTAAACTGATTATTACAAATAATGAGTGGGATATATAACGATGTAACTCTTTGTTCCAGAAAATAATGTAACTTCTTCGCTAAAATAAACTTTGCTAAACACAAATTAACAAAGTCTAACAACTTAATATGTATATTTTGTGACAGAAAATGCATTTAATGTATACAATCTTTGATCAAGTTTATATAATAAAATTTTGCCAGTATACAAATATGTCATTATTCGATGAGAAGCCGAACAAATCCGAAATTTTCATGTAATGTTTATATATATATATATACATATATATAATTGATGAATTCGTGGTGAAATCTTTTTCGGCTCTTCATTGAATAATAACATACTTGTATACTAGCGGAATTATATATATATATATATATATATATATATATATATATATATATATATATCATGATTCTTGAGGGTTCAGAATTTAAATATCGCAATACTAAAGGGAAGACATTTAAATTTCATGAGTAAAACGTTCAAAAAAAGAAACGGGGTGAAGAAAAGAAGAAGAGAAAGAAAAAAGTGGAGGAGTCAGATATACTCTAAGATCTTCAAGTAATATAACGTTGCTTTATTTTAATCTTCAAGTAATATAACGTTGCTTTATTTTAATCTTCAAGTAATATAACGTTGCTTTATTTTAATCTTCAAGTAATACAACGTTGCTTTATTTTAATCTTCAAGTAATATAACGTTGCTTTATTTTAATCTTCAAGTAATATAACGTTGCTTTATTTTAATCGTCAAGTAATATAACGTTGCTTTATTTTAATCTTCAAGTAATATAACGTTGCTTTATTTTAATCTTCAAGTAATATAACGTTGCTTTATTTTAATCTTCAAGTAATACAACGTTGCTTTATTTTAATCTCACGTTACTTTATCTTTATCGCCTTCATCCATACATAACGTTGCTTTATTTTAATCTTCAAGTAATATAACGTTGCTTTATTTTAATCTTCAAGTAATATAACGTTGCTTTATTTTAATCTTCAAGTAATATAACGTTGCTTTATTTTAATCTTCAAGTAATACAACGTTGCTTTATTTTAATCTTCAAGTAATATAACGTTGCTTTATTTTAATCTTCAAATAATATAACGTTGCTTTATTTTAATCTTCAAGTAATATAACGTTGCTTTATTTTAATCTTCAAGTAATATAACGTTGCTTTATTTTAATCTTCAAGTAATATAACGTTGCTTTATTTTAATCTTCAAGTAATACAACGTTGCTTTATTTTAATCTTCAAGTAATATAACGTTGCTTTATTTTAATCTTCAAGTAATATAACGTTGCTTTATTTTAATCTTCAAGTAATATAACGTTGCTTTATTTTAATCTTCAAGTAATACAACGTTGCTTTATTTTAATCTCACGTTACTTTATCTTTATCGCCTTCATCCATACATAACGTTGCTTTATTTTAATCTTCAAGTAATATAACGTTGCTTTATTTTAATCTTCAAGTAATATAACGTTGCTTTATTTTAATCTTCAAGTAATATAACGTTGCTTTATTTTAATCTTCAAGTAATACAACGTTGCTTTATTTTAATCTTCAAGTAATATAACGTTGCTTTATTTTAATCTTCAAGTAATATAACGTTGCTTTATTTGAATCTTCAAGTAATATAACGTTGTTTTATTTTAATCTTCAAGTAATATAACGTTGTTTTATTTTAATCTTCAAGTAATATAACGTTGCTTTATTTTAATCTTCAAGTAATACAACGTTGCTTTATTTTAATCTTCAAGTAATACAACGTTGCTTTATTTTAATCTTCAAGTAATATAACGTTGCTTTATTTTAATCTTCAAGTAATATAACGTTGCTTTATTTTAATCTTCAAGTAATATAACGTTGCTTTATTTTAATCTTCAAATAATATAACGTTGCTTTATTTTAATATTCAAGTAATATAACGTTGCTTTATTTTAATCTTCAAGTAATATAACGTTGCTTTATTTTAATCTTCAAGTAATACAACGTTGCTTTATTTTAATCTTCAAGTAATACAACGTTGCTTTATTTTAATCTTCAAGTAATATAACGTTGCTTTATTTTAATCTTCAAGTAATATAACGTTGCTTTATTTTAATCTTCAAGTAATATAACGTTGCTTTATTTTAATCTTCAAGTAATATAACGTTGCTTTATTTTAATCTTCAAGTAATATAACGTTGCTTTATTTTAATCTTCAAGTAATACAACGTTGCTTTATTTTAATCTTCAAGTAATATAACGTTGCTTTATTTTAATCTTCAAGTAATATAACGTTGCTTTATTTTAATCTTCAAGTAATATAACGTTGCTTTATTTTAATCTTCAAGTAATATAACGTTGCTTTATTTTAATCTTCAAGTAATATAACGTTGCTTTATTTTAATCTTCAAGTAATTTAACGTTGCTTTATTTTAATCTTCAAGTAATACAACGTTGCTTTATTTTAATCTTCAAGTAATATAACGTTGCTTTATTTTAATCTTCAAGTAATATAACGTTGCTTTATTTTAATCTTCAAGTAATATAACGTTGCTTTATTTTAATCTTCAAGTAATACAACGTTGCTTTATTTTAATCTTCAAGTAATATAACGTTGCTTTATTTTAATCTTCAAGTAATATAACGTTGCTTTATTTTAATCTTCAAGTAATACAACGTTGCTTTATTTTAATCTTCAAGTAATATAACGTTGCTTTATTTTAATCTTCAAGTAATACAACGTTGCTTTATTTTAATCTTCAAGTAATATAACGTTGCTTTATTTTAATCTTCAAGTAATATAACGTTGCTTTATTTTAATCTTCAAGTAATATAACGTTGCTTTATTTTAATCTTCAAGTAATACAACGTTGCTTTATTTTAATCTTCAAGTAATATAACGTTGCTTTATTTTAATCTTCAAGTAATATAACGTTGCTTTATTTTAATCTTCAAGTAATATAACGTTGCTTTATTTTAATCTTCAAGTAATACAACGTTGCTTTATTTTAATCGTCAAGTAATATAACGTTGCTTTATTTTAATCTTCAAGTAATACAACGTTGCTTTATTTTAATCTTCAAGTAATACAACGTTGCTTTATTTTAATCTTCAAGTAATATAACGTTGCTTTATTTTAATCTTCAACTAATATAACGTTGCTTTATTTTAATCTTCAAGTAATATAACGTTGCTTTATTTTAATCTTCAAGTAATACAACGTTGCTTTATTTTAATCTTCAAGTAATATAACGTTGCTTTATTTTAATCTTCAAGTAATATAACGTTGCTTTATTTTAATCTTCAAGTAATATAACGTTGCTTTATTTTAATCTTCAAGTAATATAACGTTGCTTTATTTTAATCTTCAAGTAATACAACGTTGCTTTATTTTAATCTTCAAGTAATACAACGTTGCTTTATTTTAATCTTCAAGTAATATAACGTTGCTTTATTTTAATCTTCAACTAATATAACGTTGCTTTATTTTAATCTTCAAGTAATATAACGTTGCTTTATTTTAATCTTCAAGTAATACAACGTTGCTTTATTTTAATCTTCAAGTAATATAACGTTGCTTTATTTTAATCTTCAAGTAATATAACGTTGCTTTATTTTAATCTTCAAGTAATATAACGTTGCTTTATTTTAATCTTCAAGTAATATAACGTTGCTTTATTTTAATCTTCAAGTAATACAACGTTGCTTTATTTTAATCTCGCATTACTTTATCTTTATCGCCTTCATCCATACATAACGTTGCTTTATTTTAATCTTCAAGTAATACAACATTGCTTTATTTTAATCTTCAAGTAATACAACATTGCTTTATTTTAATCTTCAAGTAATATAACGTTGCTTTATTTTAATCTTCAAGTAATATAACGTTGCTTTATTTTAATCTTCAAGTAATACAACATTGCTTTATTTTAATCTTCAAGTAATATAACGTTGCTTTATTTTAATCTTCAAGTAATATAACGTTGCTTTATTTTAATCTTCAAGTAATACAACGTTGCTTTATTTTAATCTCGCATTACTTTATCTTTATCGCCTTCATCCATACATAACGTTGCTTTATTTTAATCGCTTTCACTCAAACATAACGTAACGCAGGGTGATTTTATTTTTACTTGTACATATTTTCGTTTTCCCCTTTTAAAAGAAAAATCCCTACATAATACAGCTTTAGAAAGGGAGGGCGAAACCGGTCAGCTGACCTCCCAAATTCCCCTTTCTTCTGTTACATGATAAGGGCTGTCCCCTTTTCATGTAAGTATAAAAATAGAGAATTTAAATAAAATGAAAATGAAATAGCATAGGCGAAATTCGAACCTCGTAATTTAGTTTAGAAATAGATTACGTGTGAGAATTTAAAAATGTAAAACAAACATATAAAAATATATAAAAGAATATAGATAAATATTTCAAGGAAAGAATGTGAACTCTCAAGTTGTTATGAAATTTTAAATTGAAAGAATGCAGCTTATAAGATAATGTTTTTAACATATTGAATATAGGTTAAAATTCCTTTTGTAGAAATAGGAAAAGTTTTGGACACGTATGTCCAAAACACGTGAAAGAAGGCACATGTTTTAACATATGTATGACGTCACGGAAAATAGAAAGTTCTAGGAATAGAGAAAAAACTTTGAGAGTTAGTCAGTCAGTGAGAAAACTCAGGGGCAGACGTCACGTTGAAACTAAAATGTGAGACTTTGAATTCTTGGTGATGGAAACACGGCCGTGTGACCAAATAAACCATCAAGTGTTTTTTGTAAAGCTCGTATTGTGTCTTATGATTCTTACAGAAAAGGTAAAGTCCAATTGTATTATATATTTGTGTTATAAAATGTCTTTTCATACACATCTCGACTTCTCATATCCACAATGAGAATCTACACAATGGCCGAACTGTCTGAACACTATCCCTTCACTCCAAGAGCTTTCTCCTTCTCTTCCATTCTAGACAACAAGGAATGAGCATTTTCATATATAAGAATCTCTCCTAACATGAGCAATCTCTCTAAGTCTCTTGCAATCTCTCTCTCTCTCTCTCTCTCTCTCTCTCTCTCTAGAACTCTTACAACACATCTCTCACTAAGATACAGCATCACTTTTAATAAGCATCTCTCTTCAAGACTTTTAAAATGAAACACAATGCAACACTTCTCTTCTCCTCTTCACCACGTTTACTGTATTTGAAGACGTTTTTAATCACGAATTATAAAAGTCTTTCCATCATGATTGCGAGATATATATATATATGTATATATATATATATATATATATATATATATATATTAATTTCCAACGTCTTTTTCGTTCAAAATTAGAACAGTAATACTTTTTATGGCAACAAATATTTTTTTCAAATATTGTATTGGTATTTTCTTTTCTTTAATTCACGCAAAACAAGTCTTAGAATAAAGACGAAACGTTGTTAAATACATAACTTTGTTTGTTCCTTTTTTTATCTGTCTATCTCGAAGGAACACATAAATCTCATCATATATATATATATATATATATATATATATATATATATAATGTTTAGAATGTATATATATATATATTTTTTTTAATCAAGATATAATGCTAGTAAACTTTATGTCTAGAATTCCTAGTCCAATTCTCATGAAACTCCTTATGTTTTATTTTAGGAAATATTTAATGTTCAAAACGTCTAGAAAAAAATTTTAATCAAAAAAATATCATTTATAATTTAGTGACTATGAATAGAATTTACTGCAAATTTGGAACATTTCAATTGTCAAATGCAAAGTTACCTATTGTGCCTATTATAAAATCTTATGCAAATCAAAAGCAAAAATAAACAATTTAAGATAAATTGCACTAATATTCCTTAATTTATATGTGATAGCTATGATTATAATTTTCGAAAAATGATGTTTCCATGAACCACTTCTAACACACCTTCATATCCGCTTTTTATAAATCTCAACTAAACAAAATCTAGTCAACATTACAACCCTATACGCACACGGTATTATTCAAAATTTATTAATGATTGCTTAATTACTTTAGGGGTAAATCCTGTATATATATATATATATATATATATATATATATATATATATATATATATATATATATATATATGCTAACATATACATACCACTATATATATATATATATATATATATATATATATATATATATATATAAGTTTGGTGGTTAAATTTTAAATTCTGAAAAAACAACAGATAGACACATATATTCGAATTAAGAATTTATTGTTTAACAAAAGGAATATATAGAAGGTGTTGTGTTAATTTCCTTAATCCATGGATTTTCAATAATGGCTGACAATGTCTTTCGGTGTTATATATCAATGTGGCCAGAATATCGGTCCAGGGGAGAAGGTAAATTCCCATATAGCAAAAGCGTATTGCTCCTTATTAATTTTTCGAAAGGTATACGGGGCATCCGTATTCGTTGTTGCGTTGAGTGCGTGTTGATTGATGTAGTCCAAAAGCTTTTTCAGTGTTGACAAAGTGTATCCGATGTTGGATGGATATACAATTCCATTGTAATTATCCCCGTGAGTAATAGAATTTGAGCATTGAATTGTGTATGACATCCATGGATTAAGGAAATTAACATAACCCCTTTTGTCAAACAATAAATTCTTAATTCGAATATACGTGTCTATTTTTTTTTCAGAATTTAAAATGTAACCACCAAACGGATATATTGCTCTAGTCTTAAATATTGAGCTTTTCCTTACTTCAAGTAATATCTATCAGGATTTTTCATCTGAATTCTATCAGTGTCTTATCTCACTTATATATATGTATATATATATATATATATATATATGTGTGTGTGTGTGTATGTGTGTGAAAGCAGTAGTTTTTAATCCATACAGATAGACAAACTGTGTTTCCACATCTTCCGTCTAATCCTCCCAAGTTGCATGATAAGAGTGCTAATTTCTGGTTTCATCTAAGTGATGTCCATAGTTTTGCGCAATTTAGTAGTTTCATTTAATTTAACAATATTTTAAATTTTCCCACAAAATGATATCAAAAAGATGTGTAGCGTAATTATAAGTCATGCAATGTTGAAAATATTCAATCATAATTGTCACAAATACTAAAGCAGATGGTTAATACTTTCAGTTTTTTGCACTGATAAAAATATCTTACTTTTCCTTGACAAATTTCACACAAGTTTGTGACTTTTGTTTTTATAAGGATCATTTATTCCGAATGCACTCTAGCAGTTTTTGAAATAATCTGCTGAGTCGTATCTTCCACGACGTGAAGATACGAGTCTAGAATCGTAAAGTGGTGTTAGTGAACCAGCACCCCAAAAGAGGAGAACGGTGATTTGCAAAAAATGCCTAGGCAGCCAGATGGAAAATCCTTGGTTTGGATTCCTCAGGCGATTAGAAATAAACTAACTCCTTCTCAAAGAGAGACTACAAAACCTTGGATAGTGAACAGTCTATCACTGTACAAGACCACTAACATACCGCAATAACAGAGGAAAAATACATTTAAAAATTACATAGAATCTCTTGTTTTTAGTTCTGAGCTGATGTCTCCAGATTAAGAGATGCGTATATTTCAGTTATAATATTTTTTTATTCAATTTTCACCCCAAACAAGGCACAGTGCCACTTTGAAGCAGGGGGACTACTACTAATTAGCGGAGTCATTATGAAGGGAGATGAGTAGAAAGATGTTTGTTAACATTACACTTGAACTTCTGCATATCAGTGCAGTTAGGAAAGCAGAATCCCGGAAGGGAGCTCCAAAGACCCGCAGTTCTGGGGAAGAAACTATTGGAGTAAAAGGCTTTCTTGCACCTAGGGATAGCTACTGTAAAGGGATGAGACTTAGTAGCTTGTCGGGTTTGTCCGGGGTAGTTACGTCGGGGAGGTACAAGTGTTTGCAGTTCGTCAGAGCATTCACCATTAAAGTATTTGTAGAACAGGCAGAGGGATGCAACATCTCGTAGATGACAGTTCAGGACCTATCAGGTTGGCGACTCTCTTTTGAACCCTGTCCAGGTGCGAGAGACAAGCAGCAGATGCACCAGCCCAGATGTGACAACAGTACTCCATACATGGGCGAATGGTGGCCTTATAGAGGTATAGGATACTGTCAGGCGTAAGTAGTTTTTTAGCACGGTAGAGGGAGCCAACCTTCCTCGCAGCAGCCTTGGAAATGCTCTACATGTATCTATTCCAGTTCATATTCCCTGTAAACTTTAGGCCGAGGAGTTTAAAAGAAGTACTACTTTCAGGCAATGTGTTCATGGCCATTGGTATTGGTGGTAGAGAAGGTTTCTTGTAGTTATTGAAGGAAACAAGCTTAGTCTTAGCAGCATTGAATGTGACAATTCCACTACATAATGGAGATCATCTTCTAGTGTTTCTGCCATTTCCTTGGATATCTGTTCATTTGTTTTCCCCTCATGTCTGTTATAGAGAGTGGTGTCATCGGCAAATATACCCATTTCCGAAACAATTTTATCAGGGAGGTCATTTATGAATATCAGGAATAATAGAGGTCCAAGGATAGACCCCTGAGGTACTCCTGCATTTATGTCATATTGTTTAGATGTACGACCGTCGAGGACAAATTTAATTACATTATGAATTCTTCCAGTGATTCCATATGATCTAATTTTCCTTAGAAGACCATTGTGTCATACCCTGCTAAAAGCCTTAGATATATCAAGGGCTACCGCTCTACCCTCCCCTGTTTTGTCCAATGAACGGTGTATACGTTCAGAAACTACAGTTAAGATATCTACTGTTGAACGGACTTGCCTGAATCCATATTGTTTGTCAGTCAGGAGTTTATCAAACTGACTGGCAAGCAGATTAGCCTTGTCAGTTGCCATGCAAGCAATCTCATGATTGTTTGATAGTGGGGGAATAGTTGACAGTCCATTATTTACTACGCTGTTGAAGATTTTCCAAAAATCCCGGATTCCTAATTTCTGTGCTTCGATGCGTTTTCTGGTGGTTTCAGTGTAATCTGTCTTAGCTGTCTCTATCACACTCTAACAATTATTTCTAGCTTCTATAGACTTCTGTTTATTTGAGCTGGACTTATGTCGGTTGAATCTGCGGAACGCATGCTGCCTTTGACAAATGGCAGCTGTACAAGCAGAAGTAAACCATTGGGAAGAGTGGGGCTTGCTATAGAATTTCCGTGCGGGAACATGTGCTTCAATTGCAGTTTTGAACCATTCAGTGGTCTCATTTGCACACTGTTCCGCTGGAAGAGTAAAGATATTTTGGCATGAGGCATCTCTGATGAATTCCCTGATGGCTTCCCAATTAGCCTTTTTGTAATACCTCGTTGTTTTGAGTAGTGGGTCTTCAGTTTTGGGGCGAGAATTAAGGCTGATTTCTACCATTATCACAGCGTAATCAGTATTCCCGAGTGGGCTGTGTCATCGGG